>NC_090438.1:329194776-329497806 GCF_031143425.1 Pleurodeles waltl | reverse complement strand
TAAAGTTGTGCTGTGCACTGCTTTATTTTGCATCAAGGCGTTTCCATGGGTGGTACATGGACGTCCTCATGTAACCATTCATTGGTCCTGGTATAAATCCCTATGAACAAAAGTTTGTAGACAGGGATCTGTATCAAAATCGTATGCCTCTTTAAGACATGCATAACAAAGAGAAATGTTCTAAATTTTCCTTGTGTTTCCTATTTTGCATTCGTGCTTCATTGGACAGCACACATACAAATCAAGAACTGTGCTAAAAGATAGTTATTGTAAGGAAGGGTGCCCTTCTAGTACAAAAACGATTCCTTACAGCGCTATCACGCAAGGGTGTGTGCATGGGCATCTGACTGCCTAAAGTGGCCAATTGTAGGGATAGATGAAAACAGCGTTCTCTCTCCCTTCCATACAGCACAACGCATCTGCTTTAGATGCTGCATTGCATTGCATGGATTTTTCCTAAACCTGGGACCAGATCTCTAGAAAGGATTTAGCATATTTGTCTTGCAGAAGCTTCTTAAAAATCAATTAAACACTGGCATTTTTTCAGAACACTAATGGACTTCACAGCCATTTTTTTGTTCCTCATGACCTTACTTGTTTAACGTCACTGTGTCAGAGCACTAAATGGGCTATGACTTCAGGGTGCATGAACACTTCTGACTAAAATAGTAAGTAAAAAGCAACATATTTGGTAGCTCTAGAAATTCTTTTTTTGGGTGTAATTCATCCCATCCGGCTATTATAAACATATCTTGAAACATTTTAAAGATTAAACAATTGACCTAAACGTTTACAAAATTCTGAAGAGACTTTGAAGACGTCTTTGAATGTGGGTTGTGTAGATTACTTAAGGCCAAACATCACCTTCTCAGACATGACATGTTTTCAGTCTCCATTTTTCATGTTCGTAATCATTGGAAAATAATTTATTATTTTAGTACATATTCATCTTGTAGTTAAAATAATGCATTTCAGCGACTGACATTCGGGATAAATGTAATGTGAGTGGCTGGGATGAGCTGCGATGACGAGTATTACAATGAATGTTGTGTTCCTAAAATAGGCGCTCAGTGCAAACTGTTAGCAACACTGCTCAAGCAATGTTGAGTTAGAGGCTACCAGGCTGTGTCTCAGTAATGCTATATTGCAGTTCCAGTGTAAAGTTTAAAAGTGGGTAATCACATCCGGCATGAATTGTTGACTTGGTGATCCATTTTATTGTTTACCAAAAATAAACCAGAGCACACCTCTGCTATGAAATGTTGTACAAAGTAGCTGTGTTTTAGCTTATATTGGTGAAAAACATGTGAAGAAATGCTGCGTCTAGCAGGTGATCCTAAGATCAGCCTCAACATAAAGCCTTTATCATGTGCCTTCTGATTGGAAAATAAATCCCAAGAAGAAAACAGCGAACGTCTGACTTGACTGCGCGATCAGTGGCCACAATCTATTATCCACAGGTATTTAACATTATGGTATATTCTGCCTTCAGGTGTTAAAAAATCATCACATATGAAATTTCTACCGGTGGTATCGGAGCTCGTTCAGGATAAAGGTACAACTGAGTGTAATTCATGTAAGAACTGACTAGAAGCTCCACCTGGTGGATTTATGTAGCTAATTTATGAATGTATCCATGTATTGTAATTTTTAAACACTAATGACACTCAAGCTGTTTCGGAGGAAATGATGAAACCAATGTGTTGAGTGTTATGACAGAGACCCAAGACCCACTCAACTCATTACATGTTCTTATATTATTAAATAATCAAATACAGAGATAATTTTAAATTAACTGTCATTGCTATGAGTGCAACACGTTTAGGAAGCTGTTCATGTAAAAAATACAACTAATATTACACCTCCTGAAATGTTTAACAGCAAAAAGAATATACTATGCACTAGCATGGAGACAACCAATACCGATATCATACAAAACAAAATAAGTGCACTATGTAGAACAAATATAAGATACACAGGGGAAGGAATACTTTACTTAGTGAACTATATTTATAACATATATGCTAATCCATTGCATACTAATGGGTTGTAATGGGTTGTTTTGGTAATTGGGGTTTGAAGAGCAGTCAGGAATGAGCTAGCTTGGGTTAAAGTCATGTACCTATATATTTCTTTCCTCCAGTTAGTTGGGGGGTAGGTAGAATATGAATATCGCTTTCCTGATACAGGTAGCTGGGGCTAGTGGGGAGGTTAAATTAGGCTAACAGGTGTCCATATAGTGTACGTATTTACATACTAATTTAACTTTGGGGGTTTTTGAGGAGGTTTTTTTTTCTTAAATGTAAAGTGTATGGTCACACATTTCTTAAGAAGAAAACATTTCAAATCGATGTAAAATTTTGTGAGGTCTGGGTTTGCTAATGTCTTGTCTAATAACCATGTTCTGTGGGGATGTTTTGTTCCTCCTGTCAGTGTAGCTGTTTATATGGTGATTTGTGTACATCATGCAATCAAATTTTATTTCTGGGCAAATTTTTCCAATCAATCAATCATATATTTATAGAGCCCGGTTAATCACTCATAGGGTCTGAAGGTGCTGTATGTGGGCGTGCTGCTTAGTCAAAGAGCCAGGTCTTGAAGTCCTTCCTGAACTGCTTCAGTGATGTGGTCTGCCTGAACTTAAGAGGTAGTGTGTTCCCTATCCTGGCTGCTAGGTAGGAGAAGGCTCTTTCTCCTGCTGTACTTCTCCGATCTTGGGGACTGCTGCAAGAGCAAGCTGGGAGGAATGGAGATGTCTTTTGGGTATGTAGAAGGTGAGGCGGTGGTTGAGGTATGCCGGTACTGTGTTGTGCAGTGCCTTGAAGGTGTGGATCAGGAGTTTGCATGTGATGCATTTGTTGACTGGGAGCCAGTTTAGGTCTGTGAGGTGGGAGGAGATGGGGCTGTGCCGAGGGATGTCCAGGATGAGTCTGGCTACCGTATTCTGGACTTTTTGTAGTTTTGATTGAAGTTTCTTGGTGATGCCGGCAGAGTGTGTTACTGTAGCCCAGTTTGCTGGTGATGAGTGTGTGGGTGACTGTCTACTTCGTGTCAGGGGGAATCCATTTGAAAATCTTCTGCAGGAGTCTGAGGGTGTGGACGCATGATGAAGAGAGGGTGTTGACTTGGCAGGTCCTGGATGGAGAGGAGTCCAGGATTATGACCAGGTTTTGCGCATGGTCAGCGGGGGCGTTACCCAGGGCAGTGGGCCACCCAAAGCCATTTCAGGCAGAGGGGGTGGATCCGATTATGAGGATCTGTCATTTGCCATGGTGTACCACCAGCTCAGAGCAGGTGAAACATTTCAGTGGTATTTTCACCTGTCAGGTAGCTTCACCTGCAACTTTTAAAGGGACTTTTAAATAAAATCCAGTATTACTTGTAATTATGCTAATTGGTTTCACCACACAAAACCATATGTCAATTCTGTTTCACGCAGCTTTCAAAGAGGGCCATAGTCTATCATCTTACTAGAACTTCTTCATGCTCATCCTTCCGCTGCACTTCAAAAGGATTTTTTCTCTTTTCTGTGCATGTTATCTTAATTTCAAGTCATTGCATATATGTTTTAGTGCATGCAAATACATTTTCAACATTTTACATTCATTTCAAAGCATGCCATCATCATTTTAACACATGCAAGATTCACTTATACAAGGAGATATACAAAAAAGAGGGGGCAGGAAGAGCATAAAGGTCCAGCGTACATGCTCAAAGTCTCTCTAAAGCAACAAAAAGAGAGGCATGCAGTTCCTAATGGAGAGGAGGACAGTGAAGAGTGGCAGGGAGCAGGTCGGGGTAGAATCTGAGGACTCAGACACGAGGAGTCCAATTGTTCAGGAGCAGGATCCCTCAACCGCCTACCTGGGTGACGGGCAACCTCAAGGGGGCTCTTTGCCGGAGATCTTTTGTTGTATGCCATTTGTGAAAGTAAGTGTGTGGGCTCTAGAGTGAAGATTGAATGAAAGAATGTGAATTAAAATAGGCTTAGAGGTATCCTAACAATTTTCAATATGTGTGTCCTCCTGTCTAGATTAAAAACTCAATATGGAGGCTGAGAACAGAGATAATGATCAGGACCAGACTTCCTAATTTACACAGTGGTTGAGAAAGTGATGGGGAAAATTGATGAAAAAGTACCCAGTCACCGTCAACAACTAAGAAGTGTATTCAATAATTTCTTCAGGTAATAGTATTGAGACCGAAAGAGGAGAGCATATAAAACATTAACATGATCATCAAAGGGACTCATGTGTGGCTGAAAGGGTAGGTATGCTTGGTATTTCAAAAGCATGCCACAGTGACTTCTCCCTAACGGTGCAAGGTTCAATGAATAGAAACAAATAAAACCATTGACACACATAAGATAACACACCAATGAAAACGCCACTTAACAAAAATGTTGCACCATGGGTTAAAACTCTCTGCCAATTTCCTGGAAGAGGATGATAGCTCGCTGATTGATGCAAGGCCCTGCTCAGACAGCTGGACAGAGCAGTAATTGTCCCTAATCCTGAGCTGAGTCAGAGAAAGCTGACATTCCTGGAAGACCCATAAGTTGTGCAACTATGCTTTTGTAACCTACTGCATTATTCTTTTCATACAGGTTACACATGGGGTGACCCTAGGCTCTGTGGACCCTAGGGGACCTGAGTTGCACCCTAGGGCAACCTTTCCCCTTGAAATTTAATGGGGTGTCCACACAGTGAAAAGACAGTAAGCACACTGACTCTGACATTTAATGTAGTGTCCCTACAATGAAAATACAGTATGCATGCTGACTATCTCTCACATGTGTACACCCATCTCATAAGGCCTACTCCAGGCCACCACTCACTCTGCATAGTTCCTTCTGTGCCAGACTACCCAAGTGCACGTCTTGGGCTGCACATGCCAGGAATCCTCCCTGTGCAGCCCTCACACAGTTGCACATGCATGTGCACACATAATCATGTGCAACCAGCCCAGAACCTTATCTGAAAAGTAGACTCTGTTAGCTTGGAAGGGTGGATTCTGCCTGTCTGTATCCAGGGAGATTCTGAGCAGAGCAGCACCTCCCTCCCACAGGGGCTTGGGCTTCAGTTAACTTGGTTATATAAGTTTCTATTGGTCGTTGTATATGTTGTTGTGATTGGTTGCTGGAAATAGTATTTCTAATGGTTTAAGGATTTGGGTAGGTGTTATGATTGGTACTAGGGTTGGGATTGCTATTAGTTCATAGTTTTAGGGTTAGTGTTGTGATTGGTACTAGGATTTGGATTGCTTTTGGTTCATAGTTTTACGGTTAGTGTTGTGATTGGTACTAGGATTGGGATTACTATTGGTTCATGGTTTTAGGGTTAGTGTTGTGATGGGCCCTAGAGTTGGGATTGCTATTGGTTCATGGTTTTAGGGTCCGAACCGGAACGATGTCCCGGTGCAAGCTGTGCGTCGTTTCCAGCAGGCTGTGCATCAAACTTTTGGCGCACAAGGATTTCTTTGCAGGAAGTGATGTCTGTTTGGCCCTGAGACTTCAGCAACAGGAGGCAAGCTCAATCCAAGCCTTTAAAGAGCAATTCTCAGCAGAGCCAGAAGCCAGCAAGGCAGCAGTGCAACAGCAAGACAGCAGTCCTTTCCAGCAAAGAAGTCCAGGTGAGTCCTTTGGGCAGCCAGGCAGCTTCTCTTGGCAGGTTGCAGGTTCTGGTTCAGAGTTTCTTTCCCAGGAAGTATCTTGTCAGAAGTCAAGACGTGTCTGAGTTGGTAGGGTCAGGGACCCAGTTTATATACCCAAATGTACCTTTGAAGTGGGGGAGACTTCAAAGAGTGGCTTAGAAGGGCACAAGGTCCCCTTTCAGTTCCATCCTGTCTGCCAGGGTCCCAGTAGGTGGTTTGGCAGTCCATTGTGTGAGGGCAGGCCACTGTCCTTTGACATGTAATTGTCAGGCCCTCCACCTCCCAGTCCAGGAAGACCCATTCAGTATGCAGATGTGTGCAGGTGTGACTGAGCATCCTGTGTTTGGGGTTGTCTGAGTGAAATACACAAGGGAGCTGTCAACTAGCCCAGCCAGACGTGGATTGTAAGGCACAGAAGGATTTAAGTGCAGAGAAATGCTCAATTTTTCTAAAATAGTAATATGAGATCCAACTTCACCAGTCAGCAGGATTTTGTATTACCATTCTGGCCACACTAAATATGATGTTGTTACTCCTTTCAGATCACAATCTACCACTCAAACAGTCTATGAGCATAGCCCTAATGCTAGCCTATGATAGGAGCAGGCCTAGCCTCAGTGTAAAATAAATTTAGGAGTTTTACACTACCAGGACATGTAAACTACACAGGTACATGTCCTGCCTTTTACATACATAGCACACTGCCCTATAGGTTACCTAGGGCCTACCTTAGGGTGAGTTATCTGTAGAAAAAGGGGGAGTTTAAGACTTGGCAAGTACTTTTAAATGCCAAGTCAAAGTGACAGTGAAACTGCACACACAGGCCGTGCAGTGGCAGGCCTGATGCATGGTTAAGGGGCTACATATGTGGGTGGCGCAATCAGTGCTGCAAGCCTACTAGTAGCATTTAATTCACAGGCCCTGGGCACATGTAGTGCTCTTTACTGGGGACTTACAAGTAAATTAAATAAGCCAATTGGGTATGAGCCAATGTCACCATGTTTGAAGGGGGAGAGCATATGCACTTTAGCACTGGTTAGCAGTGGTAAAGTGCACAGAGTCCTAAAACCAGCAAAAACAGTGGATCAATCATCTCACCTATGCTCTTCAACATCTACATGATGCCATTACAAGAATTGATCAAGGGTTTTCAACCTACATGCTACAACTATGCAGATGACACCCAATACTACTTAAATTGGAATTCCCCAAAGACATTGAAAGCTCACAAATCTTCAGTCGCCTCAGAGCCTTTGATCATTGAATGACTCAAACTGTATACCTCCAAAACAGAAATACTCACATGTGACGACTTGAAAATTTATGACCCACTGTGCGCCTGGCCTGACGATGTGGGGCCACCTCTTCAAATATCAACGCAAGTTAAAAACCTTGTAACTACCATGTACTCCAAGTTAAGAATGAATGCCCAAGTGAACAAATTAAGACGATCAAGCTTCAATACCTTGAAAACACTGCAATGCTCTTCCCCCACCTCGGATTTCCACACAAGGTGCAAGCTACTCTCTTTCTTGTACTATCTAAACTGGATTATGCCAATGGCCTCTACTATGGTATCTATTATAAAAAAACTACAACCTATTCAGAACTCAGCTGCCAGGCTACTATTACATGTAAAACCACAAGCCCACATCTCCCCTGCCTTGAGACCACTACACTGGTTACCTGGTGCCAGAAGATCCGCCTTCAAGATGCTTTGTATCACGCACAAAGCTATACATGGAACAGAACCACTTTTTATCAGAAACAAAACCAAATACATTTAACAACAACCTCTTCAGAACTCAGCTGCCAGGCTACTATTACATGTAAAACCACAAGCCCACATCTCCCCTGCCTTGAGACCACTACACTGGTTACCTGGTGCCAGAAGATCCGCCTTCAAGATGCTTTGTATCACGCACAAAGCTATACATGGAACAGAACCACTTTTTATCAGAAACAAAACCAAATTTTAACAAAGAAACCTCCACTCAAGATTGAAACCCCGCCTTAAAACACCACCATAGAAGAAAATGACAATCGGTTGTATATTCCTCTCTGTTCAAGCAGCCAAACTATGGAATTCATTGCCCCCAAATATAAGATCCACGAATAACTATCTTATTTTCAGAAGACTACTCAAGATTTAGCTCTTTCCTTCATAGTCACCATATTCAAACAGCAATGTACTGTATATGCCTGTGTTGATAAATATTTATAATCTGATTATGTGCATATTCTAGATATGTATAGTTCTTTACGAAATATACAAAGTTACTATTTCATAAAAATAAATTATACACATACTCTTTAAGCCTGTTTAACACATATATATATGTGTGTATGCATGTGTGTATGCATGTGTGTGCATGTGTGTGTGTGTGTATATATATATATATTAATATATATATATGTGTGTGTGTGTATATATATATATATATATGTATATACATATATGTGTGTTTTTTAGTCGATGCTTAATATGTTCATAGGTCATTGCGTAGCTCCTAGATAAGTTGTTATATCAGATACTTATAAATCCCTTCTTTCTTAGATCAGAATGAGCCAGTGTTATCTTAACTATTTAAAAGCAAACATCTTACAATTGAAAAATTGAGGAAAGATAAATGAATGTTATAAAAGTACACTTATTAACTAACATCAAATATTACAAATCTTGAAAGTCTGTGTTTATACAATACAACTTTACTTCTCACATTATTTTACCCATTATTATATACCTTGCACATGTATTCCCTTACTAGAGAAAAAAAAAACTAAATAAAATTAAATCTAGAAATAAAATTCAAAGATAAATAAATACATTAACAAATAAAAAATAATTTAAATATTACTCTCTTGTAAGCTTCACTCTGTCTACCCATCACCCTATCTCTTTATCAATCTATCCTCCATCCCCAGTCTGACTCATCCCAAACCCATTCTACTACCTTGATCTTTAAAGTAACCCTGTCTAAGCTCTTCCCTCCTCTACCACACCTAGCTCACCCCAAACCTCAGTTTACTACTATGATCTCCCAAACATCCGATGGAGTACTAAATTCTCCATCATTCATCTCACCTTTGCCTCAGCCAAAACCCCTTCTGCTACTATGATCTCCCTACCTTTTCCACAGACTCTTCCCTCTTCCAACTCTGCATTACTCATCCCAAACCTCTTCCTACTACTATAAACTCCCAATTAACACTTCTGGATTCTTCCCTCTTCTACTAGCCTACTAGTAGCATTTAATGCACAGGCCCTGGGTATTCGCAGTGCACTTTAGAAGGAACTTATAATTAAATTAAATATGCCAGTTGGGGTTAGGCCAATGTTACCATGATTTAGGAGAAAGAGCACAAGCACTTTAGCACTGGTTAGTAGGGGTAAAGTGTTGTGAGGTTATTTTAGTAACCCTTTTACGGGCACCTTACTTTAGCATAGGCTTGCAGCTTGTGCCACTTAGCTTAGAAAATAATTCATTTTGCTATTATAGCAGAAGCTTCATTTTGCGGTGATGTTTTTATTCTTTTATCTGTTGTTTGATCTGCTTAGAAATTGTTTTCATTTTTTAGAACAATCTTTTTGCTCTGTGCTTTGCTTAAGACTGTACATGGTAATGTTGTCGGTACAAAGTAGAATATCATATTCCCTGTCATTTCATGGAAACACACGTGTTTTTACATTAGGTCAGTCATCTTAGAACATCAGATGATTTATCATAAGACACCTCTCTGCCCCCTATACAATAGAGGGAAATTCCAACCAGAAGTTGCCACTGCCTGCTGTTCACTTCATTGCAGCTGTCTACTGAGACTAGACATCTTTTCTGCCTACATGGGAGAAGTATCTCGGTGGACCAACAGCCCTCTTCTTTACTACCTTATTCAGGTATGGGGGATGGTGTCTTCTCAGGGTTGCTTAAGGGTGGATTAGGGCTACTTTATCAATACAAAAGGATCATGGACGGAGTGCTAAACAATGCAATCACTCACCCCCAGTCACAGATCTGGGTTTAATCCATTGTTCTTTTGCTCACCATCCCACCCCAGTTTGAACCCAGCCATATTCAAATCAGTCTTGACCTTGTTCCTCATGGGAGCAGTCCAGCCTGAACAGCCAAGCCAGGTCATCCCTGGATGGAAACAAGCATCCTAGAACAGGTTTCAGGGTGTCACCCTTAATCAGCCAGGCTTTCTTGAATCCAGTGGCCCAGTGAGCACGTGACACATTTCTGGGCATACCCTTCCCACTTAGACCAACTTAAGCAACACAAAAGGATGATGGATGGAGTGCTGAAACTTTTCACTCACCCCCAGTCACAGATCTGGGTTAAATCCATCATTATTTTGCTCACTATGCCACCCCAGTTTGGACCTAGCCATATGCAAATCAGTCTTGACCCTCATGGGAACAGTCCAGCCCGATCTACCAAGCCAGGTCCTACCTGGACTGGAAACAAGCATCCTAGGACCGGTTTCAGGATATCACCCTTCATCAGCCAGGCTGGCTTGAATCCAGTGGCACAGTGAGCAACTTTAGCAACACAAACGGATGATGGACGGAGTGCTGAACAATGCAAACGTTCACCCTCAGTCACAGATCTGGGTTTAATCCATCGTTCTTTTGCTCACCATGCCACCCCAGTTTGAACCCAGCCATCTGCAAATCACTCTTGATCCTGTTCCTCATAGGAACAGCCCAACCTGAACTGCCAAGCCAGGTCCTCCCTGGACCGGAAACAAGCATCCTAGGACCGGTTTCAGCATATCACCCTTCATCAGTGGATTAGGGCTACCACTGCTGTACTCTAGTATATAACGTTAGTGGTGTAATTAGGAATACTAAAACTTAGCATTGTGATTCTATAACAGGACTTTTCTTATGTTTCACTTTTTTAGTCACCGCTCTGCTATTATCATGTTTCACTATCCTTATTATTGCAGCACATGCCTTTTTATCTAGAACACAGTTCATTCAATAAAATTATTTGAACCAATTCATGTTTCTGTTTGTATTTGCATGTGTGAGAGAAAAGGGTAAGATCTGTTCCACCACGATTTCCCTGAGAACTCAGAATGTCATGTACACGGCTGCCACAAATCACCTCCACTCTCAGGTACTAGTGAGGTATCACTAGCTGGGACTCAGTTCTCCACAATCTGGTAGTACTGCTGCCTGAATCCAGCAGTATCATTGTTATAATGAGAGCGAACATGACAGAAGTGCACAGAGTCCTAAAACCAGCAAAAATGAGATCAGAAAATGGAGGAAGGTTAAAGTTGTCAAAACCTACACATGTCCCCCCAGCTGAAAGTTGGGAGAGATACCCAAACGTTAGGAAGTTCTTACTATGGCGGAAAAGCCTGAAGAGATCGTCAGCATTGGAGTGGTCTGACCCCAGATGGTGTTCCACCGTAAAGTCCATCCCAGTAAGGAGATGAACCACTTCAACAGTATGGATTTCCACCCCTCATGAGCAATCTGAGGGTCTTGTGGTCTGTCTGAACCAGGAAGTGAGTCCCAAAGCAGGTCCCAAAACAGGTATGGTCTCAGCTTCTTTAAGGCACAGACACAGAAAAAGCTTATTTTTCATTGGCACTCCTCCTCTGTTCCTGTGGAAATAATCTCCTACTAGTGAAGGCTACTGGTTAGTCTAGGCCCTCATTATTTAGCTCTGCTAAAACAGCCCCTATGCCATGCTCTGAAGCATCTGTTTGCACAATTAATTGTTTCGAGAAGTCTTGTGCCTTGAGTGCAGGTGATGGGCACACGGCTACTTTGAAGGTGTCAAACACTTTTTTACAAGCCTCCGTCCAGATCAACAATCTGAGCTGCTTCTTCGTAGTCAGCTCATTCAAGTGGACAACAATGATGCCATACACCTTCACCAATATAATATTTTATCATAGCCTGTGAGGTCCCTAGAAAGGCTCTCACTTCTATTAGGATTTTAGGTGGTTGCCAGGCTATGATGGTTTCAATCATGGCCTGGAGAGGCCGCACCTTGCTCTCACCTACCAAGTGTCTCAAATATACCATGGACACTGTCCAATCTGGTAATTACTGGCCTTGAGGGTCAGGCCTGCTTGTTGCAGGGCCTGAAGCATCTTGTGGAGGTAGTGCAGGTGTTCCTTCCAGCTGGAACTATAGAGAGCACTATCATCTATGCACAAAAAAGCCTGCTTACCAGCAAGAGCCCAGTGAACCAACCTTTGGACGGTAGCAGGGACATTTTCCAATCTAAAGGACATCATCACAAAACTGGAAGTGGCTCTCTGGGGTTGAAAATGTTGACCTCTCTTTAGCACCCGCAGTCAATGTGATCTGCCAGTATCCTGATGTCAAATCAAAGGCACTGAGGAATTTACAGTGCCTACGCTGTCAATGAACTCGTCAGCTCAAGGGACGGGGTGCGCATCAGTCGTGGTGACTGAGTTGAGTCCTTGGTAATCCACTCTCAACCGGAGTACTGGTGTGGTGCCCAGTGGGGTGACCTTTGGTGGGCGTACCACAGGGCTTGACCAGGGACTATTAGAATGCCACATCACCCCTAAGGTCATCATCTTGGAGACTTTCTCATTGCTGCTGGCTCTCACCCTGCCTGACAACCTCTAAGTGCTGTTCTTTGCAGGGGAACTGTATCCTGTGTCAATATCATGGACGCACAAATGTGTGAGTCCGGGTGAAAGAAAACAGTGGGGCAAACTATCCCCTGTGACTGGTAACAGTCACCCTACTGCTGTGAGGTCAGGGTGGTAGAGCGGTTGACACCTTCTACTTTCCCATCGTGCTCTTGTGCAGTGAAGAGGTCAGGGAGAGGTTCACTCTCCTCTTCCACTCCATCATCTGACACAAGCAGCATGCTCATTTCGACCTCTCAAAGTGAGGCTTGAGCCTTTGCACATGGATCACACATAGGTGGTTTCTAGGATTCTGGAGATCCACCAGGCAGGTGTACTCTTTGATCTCATAGGTACCAGTCCAGTGGTTCTGGGGAACCTGTGGCTCTACTGGTTCCATGACCTATACTTTCTGGCCAGGTTATAACTCTACCAGAGTGGTCTTCTGGTCATACCAGAGCATCTTTGTTCTTGACTGAGTTTGTGCCTCTGTCGGACACTACCTGCTTTGAGAACCCCACAGGGGTAAAGCTCCCCATCAAATCACTAGCAACCACTGGTGCAGTCACTGAACTCAGAGGGATTGCCTCTGGGTAGTGGGTGGCATGGTGCACTAAGACCAGGGCAAACCTGTTGCCTAGGGCTGTCTTGTGGTGCACGGGTTCAATGATGTTGATGCCCAGCCTCTCAAAGGAGGTGCCAATGACTGGTAGCAGGGAAGCTTGTGCCCTTTCCCTGACTTCCTACTGGCCTGGCAGATAGAAGAGGACCTACAGTATGCATCTAAGGCTGTCCTCATTCTGGGCCAATAAAAGTGGAAGACAAGCCTGGTGAAGGTTTTGTCTTACCCCACATGCCCTGCCAAGCGTATGTCATGAGCCAAACCGAGTAGGAAGGCCCTGCAGCACTAGGGGACCAACAGCACATGGGCTGCCCCAGTATCAAGAGTCTTAGGCTCAGTATGAATGAGATCATTCTCCCTGTAGATCAGGTGATCCCCAGAGTCTTCACCTGCTGCATGGGCTGAGGCCTGTAGCCTCAAGCCCTCAAGAGTGGGACACTGTCTTTGCACTTGACAGAATTACTCCCTGATAGGCCCTCTGCCAACATGCCAGTCGGCAAGCTCAGGTAGGTCACCTAAGGTGTCAATGTCCTCCCTGGTTGGCTCTGGGGCTTCCTCCTCAGGAACCTGTCAACCTCCACCACTGGAACTTCAGGGACTGGTTTCCCACACCTCTTGCCCCTCTCCTTGGCAGCTGTCAGGGCCATTTTTTCAGGCTCCAGGCACTCAGACTCCCTTCCCAGGCAGCCATGGACCGTGTGTTCATACAAACTCTGTCACACAATCCCATCATCTCCAAGTGAGACCTGAGCTCTGCCTCCTTCCAGGCTGTGTGCTCCAGGTCAAAGACAATCAGCAGGCATGGCAGGGTGCACACCAACCTTCAGAAACCCTGACACCCCCCACTCAAAGAGAACCAGAGCCACCCGTAGAAGGCTTTCACGATTGCCAGTGACTATGACTTGGTGAAATGAGTTCAGTAGGACCTTCTCTGCAGATACTGACTGACACTTCACAGTTGTCATGATGGCTCCTGGTAAGAATAGCCTTCTATGTAAGAATAGCCTCCATCCGTTGCCCATTAATGGTGACCCAATGTCTATAGTTTGAAATAGTTGAAGGCGCGTGGGCTTTAGGCACTATTTCTCTATCCCCACGGAAAGTAGGGTCACCTCCGTCTTTCCCACAAACCTAACTGGGCCCACCCCGTGCCTGAGTGCTACACTTGCCAACCCATGTCTCTGCCCACTGATGAGGAGCATTGCCCTCTCTGGACATTTGAAGTTTCCCTTAGAGTGCCCATACTTGTAGTATTCAGGGCATTGCGGTACCAACCTACCTGACTACTTGTCAAAACCCCTTCTTCATAGGCTCAGACTGGTACTGGTTACTAGTACTCTCCTGGGAATTATATTGAGGGCCTTTTGAGAATGCCTTATTTTAAAGTTTTTCTCCCCCTGACCACCTTTGTGGAAGTCCCTGCCAGATACCTTTTTGGATACTCTGGTGTTAGCCCACAAGTCTGCCTCTCCAGCAAGCATCCTGGGGCAGTCAGCCTACTGGTGCTGGTGACACTGAGCATTTGCTCTTCCATGATTAGATTGTATAATCCAATATAATCAACTTTACTGCCCCTCACCTAGCCATTCAGTGCCTTAGTGGAGTAATCAACAGAATGTACCCAGGATTAGTTGGGGAGATTTTGGCTGTCCCTGAGTCTTTTGAAATACTTCTCAGAGATCAGCCCTAAGTTGGCAAGTAAGATGGTTTTCATGGGGGCGTATTTGGTTTGGTCCCCAACTCCTAATTTCAGAAGTGTGCCCTTTCACACAGTAGGCATGTGTTTCCTTACACTACCCCTCTCCCCCAGTGTGCCCCAGGAACCTTGTGAACCCTCAGTTCAACTTCATAAGCAGAAAACCACTTAACAGTGTCATCTCCCCCCAACATAACAAGGCACCAAATACTTTGGTATACACACGCCTTTGTCTCCTTCAGGTACTGTATGCATGCTGCCACTTTTGGTGGACTCTGATAGACTTGTACTCAGTTCCAGTTATTTCAGGCTCCTCTCATGAGCCATCCTTAAAGGAAGTTTCTCCTCCATTTTTAACTTTGTCTTCTTGTTATAAATGTTTTTTTTTGGTTGGATAGGGTATGCACCTAAGCCAGGCATAACCCACCCACTCTAGTCAGGGTAAGGGAGTTACACGTCCAAGATAGCCCTTGCTAACCCCCTTGGTACCTTAGCACAAGCAGTCAGGCCTAACTCACTGGCAATGTGTAAAGCATTTGCACAACACACACAACACGTGACGTAATAAATACACCACAAAGGGAACACAACACCAAGTCATATAAAAATTATCTGTATTGTACACAACAGCATTAGACCAAACATAACATGTCAGTAATACCCTGCTACCCAAGCAGTTGTTAGAACAAGACACAGTACTGTTGCCCTTCAGAAATCGGTAGTAGTCACATATAACACACAGGTTACTCCTTATTCTGCAACATAAGCAGTAGTCAGGTACATATTGTTAAAAGAGATACACATGTCCTAATCAACATAACTGCCCATCAAAGGAACATCAGATAAACACAGGACAAGGCATGAAAACAAAACATGTCACTCTAGTTGCACTGATTCTTTGGACATGTAGTCTGTCTGCAGAGCTTTGCGCTCCTGTGCCTATGTATTTAGGGGGAGGAGATATCTCCCACCCCTGGATCCAATTAGGACCTCCCACACTCTTAGCCATAAGATGGTGGGGGGTAACCGGGATGGAGCCTCCGTTGAGCCTGCCATCTGCCCCCCTACAAGGAACAAGGCACCCGCAGTTCTGAGAATCTGCCTCAGGGTGGGATGAGACCCAAAGAGCTTGCACCCAGAAAGATAAGCAGACTCCCAACTTTACCGGGCCCGCGGGCTCGGTTGTGACTTCCCCAAGCTCCCACCCAGCCGCACATACCTCCTTTGCAGTCAGGGGAGGGAGACAAGTCGACGGCTCCTGATGGGAGGGGGAAGCCTCCGCAGTGCAAGTCTCCTCCACTGGGGGGGAAGGGAGGGAGCGCACTGCAAGCTCTTCTGAACCTGGCACCTCTCTCACCTAGCGCCCCTGCACCCAATCCTGGTGTGCGAGTTCTCCAGGCTGCGACAGCAATTTCCAGCCCAAAGTGGATGCTGGCTGGTGCCCTGGGGGTGCTCCTTTCAGCACTCTTCTCCCCAGGGGCACGGCAAGGAGCTCGCTCGCTCCGTTCTACACGATGCAGTGCCCCAGGGGCACCGAACACAGTGCACTGCCCAAGCTCTTGATAATTCCTCGGGTCCCAGGTCGTGATGGTGATTCTTTACTTGGCGGGCCTCAATAAAAGAGCCCTGTTAGACTTTTTCTCCTTGGCGTGGTCTCCCTTAACCTTTTGCTTCTGTTCGCCAGGTTGTTGATGTGTGCTGGACTCTGATTTTACTGTTTTTGTTACTCTGGGCACTTTACCACTGCTAACCAGTGCTAAAGTGCAAGTGTTCCTTTACAAACTGTGTATGTAATTGGCTTATCCATGATTGGCCTATTTGATTTACTAGTAAGTCTTTAGTAAAGTGCACTAGAGGTGCCAGGGCCTGTAAATCAAATGCTACTAGGGGACCTGCAGCACTGGTTGTGCGACCCACATAAGTAGCTCTGTAATCATGTTTCATACTGCCACGGCAGTGTCTGTGTGTGCAGTTTTAACTGTAAATTCGACTTGGCAAGTGTACTCACTTGCCAGGCCTAAACCTTCCCTTTTCTTACATGTCAGACACCCCTAAGATAGGCCCTATGTATCCCCAAGGGCAGGGTGCAGTGTATGGTTAAGGTAGGACACATAGTAATGTGTTTTATATGTCCTGACAGTGAAATATTTCTAAATGTGTTTTTCACTGTTGCAAGGCCTGTCTCTCTCATAGGTTAACATGGGGGCTACCTTTAAATCTGATTAAAGTGTAGATTCCCTTTGGGAGTAGATGAACATGTGGAGTTTGGGGTCTCTGAGATTACAATTTAAAAATACATCTTTTAGTAAAGTTGATTTTAAGATTGTGTGTTTGAAAATGCCGCTTTTAGAAAGTAGGCATTTTCTTGCTTATACCATTTCTGCGGCTCTGCCTGGTTGTGGATTCCCTGTCTGGGTCAGTTTGACAGTTGGGCTGGTTGCACCTCACACTGGAAAGTGACACAAAGGGAGCTGGGGTGTAGTCTGCATTTCCTGATGAGCCATCTGTGCTAGGAGGGAGGGGAGGAGTGGTCACTCACACCTGAAAGGGCTGTGCCTGCCCTCACACTGGTGAGTGTCTGGGGCCTGATCTGGGCAAGGCAGGATTTCACATTCAAAAGAGACTTTAATTTGAAGTAGGCCTACTTCAAAGGTGAAATTGGGTGTAAGAAGGGCACCCAAAACCACAGACTTTAGAACACATCTAGGAACCCCTACCTGGAGAGGAGCTGAAGGGCTGAGGAAGAAGAGCTGCCCTGCCTTTGACTGTGCTTTGTGGAGCTATCCTGCAGTTGCTGCTTCTGCCAGAGTAAGAGGGCAAAGACTGGACTTTGTGTGCCTTCCATCTTGCAAAGATCTCCAAGGGCTTGATTGAGAGCTTGCCTCATGTTGTTTGAAGTCTCAGGGACAGCAAAGACTTCTCTCTGCCAGCAGCTGGAGTCTCTGGAGAGACTCCTACTCTGCTAAGTGATGCCCATCCAGTTCCTGGGACCCTGAAAGGAGAAGTTGGCAGCGTAAGAACAAGAAATCCACGCACAGAACGCCGTGCGGGGAAAAGATCGACGTGACTCCGATCTGCTGCTGAAGAATTGACGGACCACCGGCTTCGCATCTGAAAATCGACGCTCGCCTGCAACGTGACCGAAGAATCAACGCATGGAGCTGGAGAAACAACACGCAGCATCGCTGACGGAGGCTGGGAGATTGCAAACCAGCGCTATGTGGTTTTTGGCTCATCATGTGGCTGGATTTCTAACGCAAGTACCGCTGGGTGTGTAAAAACAACACAAGGCCTGCCCGGACCTGAGAGTGCTGACTGGATCGATGCATCGCTCTACTGTGGAGAGAAGAAACGACACGCCCGACCCAACAAAAGGAGAAACAACACAAGGTCTTGCTCGTGAGTGAGATCAATGCATAGCAAGCCCTTTTTGATGCACACTCTCCCGTGCAGGGTTATTTTTGACGCACCCAATGTATATTTTCACGATAACAGTGTTAGTGTGTGTTTTAAACTACATAAAGACTCTTTTTGCTTTTTAATTGAAAACTTTACTTGTGTATTTTGGATTTTTGTCATTTTGGTCTTGTTTTGTTTAGATAAATATTTCCTATTTTTCTAAACTTATGTTGTGTCATTGTGTAGTGGTTTCATTAAGTTACTGTGTGTGTTGGTACAAATACTTTACACCTAGCACTTTGACGTTAAGCCTACTGCTTTGCCAAGCTACCAAGGGGGTAAGCAGGGGTTAGCTGAGGGTGATTCTCTTTTACCTTGACTAGAGTGAGGGTCCTTGCTTGAACAGGGAGTAACCTGACTGTCAACCAAGGACTCCATTTCTAACACACTTCCTAAGCTCTTTTGCATTGGGAAGACAAGGCGCTTCTCCAGGCACTTTAGGACACAAAGGGGGTTATTCTAACTTTGGAGGAGTGTTAATCCGTCCCAAAAGTGACGGTAAAGTGACGGATATACCACCAGCCGTATTACGAGTTCCATAGGATATAATGGACTCGTAATACGGCTGGTGGTAAATCCGTCACTTTTCCGTCACTTTTGGGACGGATTAACACCTCCTCCAAAGTTAGAATAACCCCCAAAGAAAAGCGCTCCCCAGGTGCTTGTAGCCAATAAAGAGAAACGCCTTCCAGGTGCTCATAGGTAATAAAGAAAAGTGGCCCTCAGGCCCTCTGTAATCAGGGCACAGCGCTCTTTTGCGCTGAAGAGCAGAGAGATGTAGGGGTCAGGGGCCACAGCACCCAGACCCTGGGGGACACAAGGTGGAGCACGGGGCGGTAGGGCCCAGCAACAGGCCAGCACAAAGTGAATGCAGTCAGAGGCAGTTCCTTCAAGTGACCCTGCAGGTCACAGGTCAGAACAGGAGCAGCAGCCCATGGTGGTTTCTGGTGAGTCCTTCCAGCAGCATTCTGTGTCCAGTTCCAAGTATGTTTCTTGTGTGTTTTAATGGGGAAAAATCCCCTGTACTCATACTCAGTTTTGCAAGGCAATTTCAACGAGGAGGAGAGGTGGTCCCAATCAATTACAACTGGTTCTGGGAGTGTCCCCTCTCTTCTCCAGCACAGGCTCCAAACATCAGTTTGGGGTAAATGAGCCCTTTGTGTGACGCCAGGGCACAGCCTTTACAAATGCAAGTGTGCCCCGCCTCCCCTTCTCT
This sequence comes from Pleurodeles waltl, assembly GCF_031143425.1. NCBI lineage: Eukaryota > Metazoa > Chordata > Amphibia > Caudata > Salamandridae > Pleurodeles > Pleurodeles waltl. The sequence goes on along the minus strand of NC_090438.1, from coordinate 329,478,534 downwards.
CTGCACAGGAAGACCATTCAATATGTAGATGCACCTGTGTGACAACTCCACCCTCCCTATGTACAGGCTGTCTGAAAAGTATGTACAAAGCCCTACTGTCACTCTGCCCAGATGTGGATTGGAGTCAAGCTGCAAAACAGCAGTCATGAGCACAGAGAAATGCTCACTTTCGAGAAGTGGCATTTCTATGATGATAATAAAAAATCAGCCTACACCAGTAAGCAGCATTTCTCACTACCATTACAACCATCCCAAACATGCCTACGCAACTCCTCATAAATTAGACAATACCCCCTAGACATAAGGCAGGGCATTTCCAATGCAATCCTATGAGAAGGCAGCACTCACAGCAGTGAGAAACCAAATAGGCTGTTTGACACTACCAGGACAGGCCACGCTATTAGGACCATTTCCTTCCTTATACATATAGAGCACCCTGCCCATACGGCTATCTAGGGCCTACCTTAGGGGTGGCTTACATGTAGTAAAAGGGAAGTTCTGTCCTGGCAAGTAGATTTAGATTCCAGGTCCCTGTGGAAGCAAACTGTGCATGCAGGTCCTGTGCTAGCAGGCCTGAGACTGGTTTGAAAGGCTGCTTCAGTGGGTGGCACAAGCAGGGCTGCAGGCCCACTAGTAGCATTTAATTTACAGGCCCTGAGTATAGGGATGCCACTGTAGAAGGGACTTACAGGTAAATTAAATGTGCCTATTAGGTATAAGCCAATCATACCAAGTTTACAAGGAAGAGCACATGCACTTTAGCACTGACTAGCAATGATAAAGTGACCAGAGTCATAACGTCAGCCAAAAGGGGTCAGAAAAATTAGGAGGAGAAGGCAAAACGTTTGGGGAATGACCCTGTAGAAAGTGCCAGGTCCAACACATTTGCAGCCTGAATTCTCTCTCCTCCCTCCTTCTGCCATTTTTTCTGGGGAGAGGCTGCTCAAAGAAACATTACTCCCTGCTCTTTCAGGAAGATCCAATTCTGAGGTAATTTCTTCCCCCACTGCTACAGGTAGCACTTTCAATAGAGTGAACCAAAGTAAATTGTGGTCAATCCTGCTGGAGCTGGGGTTAGATGAGGATCCAGTTGACTTCTTCGGGGCTTTAAAATGTGGGGTAAATGCTCTGTATGGTATGACCTGCGTGGAGAAAGTACAGACACCTTTGACCTCCAGTGCAGTGTCTGCCAAGGCTGTGTTCCTGCACCCATTTTGTTCCTCATATATAAATTGATTGAATGTCACCTTACAGATTGCTGGGAACGATCTTCCACAGATCAACTCCGTCCTAGTACTGGTTCTGTTTTATGCGGACGATGCAGTTCTGATATCACATACCCCTAATGGCTTGAGGGCACTAATCAACAGTTTTGTTGCTTTTATGATCTAAATATTCTCAAAACTAAATATATGGAGGTATATCTGCATAAGTGTTTATTTGTTTTATTGTACGGCTCTGGCATTTGGAATTTCTGGGACATCACTAAGGTCCAGGTACAGGAGAAGAAATTTTGTTGGTGCTTACTCAGCCTTCCCCGCTCAACACTGCATTATTTTCAACATGAGGAGCTATGATTGGGCTATGTATCAGACTCCATTAATGTTGCACCACTAACACTTTGGACTTCTGTTTCGTCCAACAAGCATACAGCACTGAACCGGTAGAGTGTCTCATACTGTTTGAGCTGTGAGAATGGCACTTACATCCCATGGTTAAATATGTGGAATCTGCCTCCAAAGCCGTTGGTTAGACCAAATCCTTTTCTTCCCCCCTCCCTGACTAAAGCTGATATCCAGAGTTAAATTGTTATTTGTCAAACATATGACCACATTTAGGGCCAGATGTATCAAAGGATTTAATCTATTCTGTGTCTATGGGAAAATGTGTTCGTACATATGGCCCTTAGAGAGCAATAGGTATTAAAGAAACTGTTGCTGCGTGATTATACCCTGGTTCAAACATCACCCCACATAGAACCATATCTGTCTTGAGTTTTCAGCCCCTGGGAAAAGGTCTCTCCTATCCAAATGTCAGCTTGGAAACATCAGATCTTTATTTTGTTTTCCTTTGGGTCACTTTGACAAAGCTTCTATCTTAGTGTATCCCTATGATGAGTCCTCAGTCCAAACTCTGAAGCCCTTTTCCTGTTTGGAAAATATTATGAACTCTTAAGTACACACTTTTTAAAACCTATCCATAAACTTTATGGTTTTGCACAGTAAAGACCCCCTATGTATTTCTCCAGCCAGCTGGTGAACCCTTCAGTTTGCTTTTACGTGGGGTGCTTTTTGAAATCAGCTATAGGAAAATGTAATTCATTGTCTGTTTGATACCGTCTTCTTAAACGCCTTGTTTAAAAGTAATGTATTCTTACTTAGTTATTGGTATGCTGTTGTATTTATCCACAACAGTTTTTTAACCATTTGCTCCTTGTACATTTGGAACAGATTGATATTTGCTTCACAAATGTGTTGATGGTACGTTTTTCATTCCCATGAGATTTCTTGGTTTTCTTTTAATGAATACTTATTGTATTTTACTGTGCTTGATTTGTATAATTAAATGATTGAAACTAAGTTCAAAGGTAGAAGTCTTGGCTGAGCCAATGCATGCAAAGTGTTTGCCTGATCAGAGGAGTTCAGTGGCTGTGAAATTGTAATTTCTACAATTCTGAACCTTTCCTAAAAAAATCCAAGGCTTCAGTGGGACCTTGTCCAACACTTGTCTGTTCTAAAGGAGATTTTATCATATAAAGCCAGAAAACATGCCCTGACACAAGGGCAAGGCAAGCTTTAAGTGAGAATTACTATGCCTCAATGAGCCACCTTGTGCGGGTTTTCACAGTATAGTAAATTTGGAATAATGCAACAACGGGCAAGTTGATGCCTTGCATTACTTTGCCCTAGGAAGGCATTTAATTGGTGGAGCATATGGGTTCCATGCATCCACCCATTGTTTTTGCCAGATTTCCAGATTTACTAACAATAGTAAACCTGGAAATGTGTCAAAATGCTATGCCTTCCTAGGATAGGTGTTAGAAATGGTGTCTTTGGTTGGCAGTCAGGTTACCTCCTGTCCAAGCAAGGACCCTCACTCTAGTCAGGGTAAAGGAGAATCACCCTCAGTTAATCCCCGCTCACTTCCCTGGTAGTTTGGCACGAGCAGGCAGCCTTAACTTCAGAAGCAATGTGTAAAGTATTTGTACCAACACACACAGTAATACAGTAAAAACCCTGCAATTTGGACATCAGACCATTTAGACAAATAGGTAATATTTATGTAAATCAAACAAGACCAGAATGACAAAAATCCAACATACACAAGTCAAGATATGAATTTGAAAAAGAATAAGGGGGTGATTCTAACCCTGGCGGTCGGTGTTAAAGCGGCGGCCAACCCGCCAACAGGCTGGCGGTAAAAAATATGGAATTTTGACCCTGGCGGGAACCGCCAACACAGACAGCCACTTTAACACTCCGCCCGCCACGGCGGTACAAACAAACAGCGCGGCGGTCACCGCCAACAGCCAGGCGGCAGACAATGTACCGCCCACCCTATCACAACTCACCAATCCGCCACCTTTTCCGGGGTGGGAGCACCGCCGATAAAAACACGGCGGAAACAGACTACGAACGGGAAAACGCTCACCACTACTCACTCCAGGAGGAAGGAGGACAGCATGGAACCCGAATTAAACATCCTACCTGCTCTCGTCTACCTTCTCATCTACCACGAGTACGAAGTCCGGCACAGACGACAACGGTGAGTACTGCACCTACGACACACGGGAGGGGGGAGGACGAAAGGTTACGGGCACACACATATGCGACCCCCCCCCAACTATGTACACACCAATGCAGAGCAACAAGTCACAGTGACACCACCCAAACACCCCAGAAAAATGCTAGGACATAATCAAATTTGGAATAAATATTTATGTACCAAAAAGGTCCTGAAAAATATCGTACAACCATGAAAGATATGCACAAGAAAACAAATGACATACACATCAGTGTATAACTGAAGTAACAAGTCCTGCACATCCTACAAATTCATCATGTCCGTGGGCCAAAGTTTTGAGAAACAAGGGCAAAGCCCACACAGGAGACCTGAGTCCTTTGGAGAGAACACTGCAGGGGCATCAGATGTAAAAACTACAGGCACCTCAGGGGGAAGGGAAGGGGGGTCACCACAGCCACATGAGTCCACGACGCCAGATCCACAAGGAGCCACCATGCCCACTGTACCATCCTGGGGAGTGCAAAGCCACAGTCTCTCAATGTCTCTACAGTGGGTGGGCTGCCCACTGGACCATCCTGGGGAGTGCAAAGCCACAGTCTCTCAATGTCTCTACAGTGGGTGGGCTGCCCACTGGACCATCCTGGGGAGTGCAAAGCCACAGTCTCTCATTGTCTCTACAGTGGGTGGGCTGCCCACTGGACCATCCTGGGGAGTGCAAAGCCACAGTCTCTCAATGTCTCTACAGTGGGTGGGCTGCCCACTGGACCATCCTGGGGAGTGCAAAGCCACAGTCCATCAGGTGGATGACAGTCTCCACTGGTCAAGGAGGAGGCATGGTGGGCACAGTGAACCATAAACAGTGATTGAGACGGCGGTGCCCAGCGGAGCGGTGCTTGAGATGAAGGGCCCAGCAGAGCGGTGCTTGAGACGGCGGTGCCCAGCGGAGCGGTGCTTGAGAAGAAGGGCCCAGCGGAGCGGTGCTTGAGACGGCGGTGCCCAGCGGAGCGGTGCTTGAGAGGAAGGGCCCAGCGGAGCGGTGCTTGAGAAGAAGGGCCCAGCGGAGCGGTGCTTGAGACGGTGGTGCCCAGCGGAGCGGTGCTTGAGAGGAAGGGCCCAGCGGAGCGGTGCTTGAGAAGAAGGGCCCAGCGGAGCGGTGCTTGAGAAGAAGGGCCCAGCGGAGCGGTGCTTGAGACGGCGGTGCCCAGCAGAGCGGTGCTTGAGAGGAAGGGCCCAGCGGAGCGGTGCTTGAGATGGCGGTGCCCAGCGGAGCGGTGCTTGAGAGGAAGGGCCCAGCGGAGCGGTGCTTGAGAAGAAGGGCCCAGCGGAGCGGTGCTTGAGACGGCGGTGCCCAGCAGAGCGGTGCTTGAGAGGAAGGGCCCAGCGGAGCGGTGCTTGAGAAGAAGGGCCCAGCGGAGCGGTGCTTGAGAAGAAGGGCCCAGCGGAGCGGTGCTTGAGACGGCGGTGCCCAGCAGAGCAGTGCTTGAGAGGAAGGGCCCAGCGGAGCGGTGCTTGAGACGGCGGTGCCCAGAGGAGCGGTGCTTGAGAGAAAGGGCCCAGCGGAGCGGTGCTTGAGAAGAAGGGCCCAGTGGAGCGGTGCTTGAAAAGAAGGGCCCAGCGGAGCGGTGCTTGAGACGGCGGTGCTTGAGAGGAAGGGCCCAGCGGAGCGGTGCTTGAGAGGAAGGGCCCAGCGGAGCGGTGCTTGAGACGGCGGTGCCCAGCAGAGTGGTGCTTGAGAGGAAGGGCCCAGCGGAGCGGTGCTTGAGACGGCGGTGCCCAGCGGAGCTGTGCTTGAGAGGAAGGGCCCAGCGTAGCGGTGCTTGAGAAGAAGTGCCCAGCGGAGCGGTGCTTGAGAAGAAGGGCCCAGCGGAGCGGTGCTTGAGACGGCGGTGCCCAGCGGAGCGGTGCTTGTGAGGAAGGGCCCAGCAGAGCGGTGCTTGAGAGGAAGGGCCCAGCGGAGCGGTGCTTGAGATGGCGGTGCCCAGCGGAGCGGTGCTTGAGAGGAAGGGCCCAGCGGAGCGGTGCTTGAGACGGCGGTGCCCAGCAGAGCGGTGCTTGAGAGGAAGGGCCCAGCGGAGCGGTGCTTGAGACGGCAGTGCCCAGCGGAGCGGTGCTTGAGAGGAAGGGCCCAGCGGAGCGGTGCTTGAGAAGAAGGGCCCAGCGGAGTGGTGCTTGAGAAGAAGGGCCCAGCGGAGCGGTGCTTGAGATGGCGGTGCCCAGCGGAGCGGTGCTTGAGAGGAAGGGCCCAGCGGAGCGGTGCTTGAGAGGAAGGGCCCAGCGGAGCGGTGCTTGAGACGGCGGTGCCCAGTGGAGCGGTGCTTGAGAGGAAGGGCCCAGCGGAGCGGTGCATGAGAAGAAGGGCCCTGTTCAGCGGTGCTCTTCTCCACGGCGGGCCCTGTTCAGCGGTGCTCTTCTCCACGGCGGGCCCTGTTCAGCGGTGCTCTTCTCCACCGCGGGCCCTGTTCAGCTGTGCTCTTCTCCACGGCGGGCCCTGTTCAGCGGTGCTCTTCTCCACGGCGGGCCCTGTTCAGTGGTGCTCTTCTCCACGGCGGGCCCTGTTCAGCGGTGCTCTTCTCCACGGCGGGCCCTGTTCAGCGGTGCTCTTCTTCACCGCGGGCCCTGTTCAGCGGTGCTCTTCTCCACGGCGGGCCCTGTTCAGCGGTGCTCTTCTCCACGGCGGGCCCTGTTCAGCGGTGCTCTTCTCCACCGTGGGCCCTGTTCAGCGGTGCTCTTCTCCACGGCGGGCCCTGTTCAGCGGTGCTCTTCTCCACGGCGGGCCCTGTTCAGCGGTGCTCTTCTCCACGGCGGGCCCTGTTCAGCAGTGCTCTTCTCCACGGCGGGCCCTGTTCAGCGGTGCTCTTCTCCACGGCGGGCCCTGTTCAGCGGTGCTCTTCTCCACGGCGGGCCCTGTTCAGCGGTACTCTTCTCCACGGCGGGCCCTGTTCAGCGGTGCTCTTCTTCCCCGCGGGCCCTGTTCAGCGGTGCTCATCCAGCAGGTCAAGGGAGCCAGACCTGGCCTGGACTCCCTGCTCAGTCGCCCTCGGACCGTGACGTTTCTGGACCCTTCGGGGACGGACTCCTGGCCTCCTTAGTGTCCTCCTTCCCAGCTGGGATGTGGCATGTGGGGTCCACCTTCTCCGCGCTCCTGCTGCCCTTCCGCTCCTTTGATGGGGCTCTCGGGCCCTTGCCTCCCCTAGATGGTGTGGGTGGTGAAGTGGCCGCACATTGCTCCTTGGGGGCAGCCCTGTCGGTCCTCGCACGGCGGCCCTTGTTTTTGCGGGTCCTCTTGCCGGGGGGGGGCTGGACGTGTCCTTGCTGCTGATCGATGTGTCACTGCTGGCAAAGGGTGGGCTCCAGAACCCATGCACAACAGTGACACCCGAAGCTGGGCTGGTGGTGGCTGCGGTGCTCTTGGGACTCTTTGAAGATGGATGGGGGAGCTCATCGGGGGGAAAGAGGTCAAGGTTAGCCATGAAAAGTTTCTTAGGGCCAAGGTAAAGGGTAGGAGAAGTGGAGATGGAAGTGGAGGTAGAGGAGGTGGTTGTAGGAGAGTCAGGTGTGCTGTCATTGGGTGAAGGTGCTGGTGCTGTAGGCTGTCGTGAGGTGGATGGCTGTTGGGTGGGTGGCTGCCTGCGTTTGTGTGTCTTGGAAGAGGGGGTGACAGACACAGTGGGAGAGGAAACAGGGGACGTGTAAATGGCAGTGGGGGTGGTGACTGCACGAGTGTGGACTGTACTGGAGGGTGAGGTGGTGATGGAAGCACTGGCTGATGTTGGGGTGCATGCAGGTGTGAGTGTAGACGTCACAGGGAGGGAGGAGGGAGACGAGGAGGAGTGGGACACAGGGGTGGCAGTGGCTGTTGGCATGTCTGCATCTGGGTGTTGCTTGGGTGAGTGTTTGTGGGATCTGTGGTGCTTGTGTTTGGATGAGCTGCTCTTGGGTGTTGAGGTGTGTGCAGGCTGGTCTGATGGTGTGGATGGGATAGGCTGAGGGACAGGAGACAGAGAAAGGCTGGAGGCAGTAAGAAGAGGGAGGCTGGAAACAGGGACAATGGCTGCCGTCAGTGCTGAGGCCAGAGCAGTGAACGCTCGTTGATGGGCAGCCTGACCCGAATGAATGCCCTCCAGGTACGCATTGCTCTGTTGCACCTCCCTTTGCACACCCTGGATGGCATTCAAAAGGGTCGTCTGCCCAACAATGAGCGTCCTTACCAGGACAATGAGCTCCGCACTGAGGGCAGCAGGGGCAACAGGGGCAGGGGCTGAGGTGCCTGGGGCGAAGGAGACGCGCGCCTTCCTGGGCGAACGGGCACGGAGCGAAGACTGAGGGGCTGCTGGGAGGGCGGGGCTGGTGCGCTGGGTGGCGGCTGTACCTGTAGAGGCGGGGGGCACGGATGTTGCCGCCACCCCTAGGGAGCTCCCATCCGAGGACGTGTCGCTTTCGCTGCTCTCACCAGCGGTCCCCGTCGTGGTGCTCCCCTCGCCCTCCGGATCACTGGTGCCCTCGGTGTCTGTTCCTGGGCCCACCGGGGCCTTGTGTCCTGCAGCTCCCTCGTGCTCCGATGCCAAATCTCCTCCGCCTGATGATGCTAATGCACACATGCACAAGAAGATGAAGAGAAAGGGTGGGGGGAGAAAAAAGAAGACCAGGTTGAGTGCATGCAATGTCAACACCGTTGGCGGAGAGGACAGACACAGGTGCCTAATGCACTAAGCCGCGCATTCGGGGTACACTACTCAGTACTACTGACTAAGACAACAGGCCAAGAGACGTCAAACGCGCACATGGGAGATGCTGGACCTTCAATGGCTGTACTTGTCACCCTACCGAGGTGGGGGCCGGGGGCACAGGGCCATGCCTAAGGGAGAGGACTACACTACAGAAAGCGCCCTGGCCTAATGTCACCCACAGCCCTCCTCCCCCACCCATACGCCTCCACTGCGCAGAAAGATAGGAGAATGTGCTGATACTCACCCCCTTGTGTCTGCTGTGATGTCTTAAAGCGCCCATCCAATTCAGGGTAGGCCACCGCCAGGATCCGGGACATCAGGGGGGTCATGGTGCGACTGGCACCCCTCCTAGGTTGGGAGGCCATCCCCAGCAGTGTTTCTGCGGTCTTCCTTGTTCCGCGGCGGATGTCCTCCCACCTCTTGCGGCAGTGGGTGCCCCGTCTGTTGTGGACCCCCAAGTTCCGGACTTCCTTGGCGATGGCACGCCAAATCTCGATCTTCTGATGGGCGCTGACCTATTTGACATGTACAGGGTGGAAAGGAGGAAATCATCAATGACCTGCATGTTAGATGTGATTGGCCCCCCCTCCAACTTTGCCATATGGCACATGCTCTCATCTGTCGGGCGTTGCACTCCTCATTCGCCCCCCACCCCACCAACTTACATCCACCCCAATCCACACAGGCATAGCCCATTCCATGTGCACCCGGTGTACTCACTTGTTGGTCTGGAGGACCGTAGAGTAGCGCATACTGGGGGAGGACCCCATCCACGAGCTTCTCCAACTCTTCAGACGTGAATGCAGGGGCCCTTTCCCCAGTCGCAGCAGCCATTGTATCTTCCAGACCGAGGTCACAGCAGCACTTGCAGTATAGGTCCTCTCCTGTGGATGATCAGGTCTCGAGTGATTAAGCAGATAGAAAATGGCGGTCACGCCCGCGGCGGTGCGTACCGCGGCGGTGCGTACCGCGACGGTGCGTACCGCGACCGCCGGCGCACTTTGTCATTGGCTCCTGAAACCCATAGGCTTCAATGTTAACCAATGCGGCTTTGCGCCGCGGTCTTCGACCGCCTACCGCCACGGTGTGCCCCGCCAGCGCATTGACCTCACATCCCATTGTCCCACTTCACAGGTCAGGCAGCCGCCATTTCAAGGGCCTACATGGCTTAATTTTGACTGCGACACACAGGCCTAGGCCTTGCATTGCCACACATACACGCCTTTCAACCCATTGCCATTCTTTAACTGTGCAAGCTGTCTGTACGTACCTGTGGTTTGGCTGACTCTGTGCTCCATGTTGTCCTTCCTAGGCACCGTCCGCTGGGACTTGGGATGAGAAGGAGGAATCCTTGCGTGTACCGACCGCTGGTGGACCTGTCGACAATGGAAGAACGCCATATAATACTTCGATACAGACTTGACCGTGCCACTATCCATGAACTGTGTGCCCAGCTGGAGCCAGACCTGATGTCCCCCATCCGCCAACCCACAGGGATTCCCCCTCTGGTGCAGGTTTTGTCAGTCCTCCATTTTTTGGCAAGTGGGTCATTCCAGACCACAGTGGCCATGTCATCTGGAATGTCTCAGCCTATGTTTTCTAAGATTTTGAGCAGAGTGTTGTCTGCCCTGATGAAACTCATGCGGAGCTACATCATTTTCCCAGAGGAGAGTGACTTGCCTACAGTGAAGGGTGATTTCTATGCCCTTGGACATATCCCCAACATCATTGGTGCCATTGATGGAACCCATGTGGCTTTGGTACCCCCAAAAGACGATGAGCAGGTGTACCGAAACAGAAAAAGTTATCATTCGATTAATGTCCAGGTGGTCTGTTTGGCTGACCAGTACATCTCCCATGTAAATGCCAAGTTCCCAGGGTCAGTGCATGACGCGTATGTGATGCGAAATAGCAGCATCCCCTATGTGATGGAGCAGCTACAGAGACAACGTGTGTGGCTAATAGGTGACTCTGGTTACCCCAACCTGCCGTGGCTACTGACCCCAGTGAGGAATCCCCGGACAAGGGCAGAGGAACGCTACAATGAGGCCCATGGGCGTACTAGGAGGGTGATTGAGCGAACCTTTGGCCTCCTGAAGTCCAGGTTTAGGTGCCTGCATATGACCGGTGGATCCCTAATGTACTCACCAAAGAAGGTGTGCCATATCATCGTGGCGTGCTGTATGCTTCACAACCTGGCTTTGCGACGCCAGGTGCCTTTCCTGCAGGAGGATGGTCCAGATGGTGGTGTTGTAGAAGCCGTGGAGCCTGTGGAGAGTGAAGAGGAGGAAGACTCAGAGGACGACACAGACAATAGGGACAGAGTGATACAACAGTATTTCCAGTAACACCCAGGTAAGAATCACCCACGCCATTTCACAATTGCTTATAGCCTCCTGCATCTGTACTTTCTGTAGTTCCCACCAGATCTTTTTGGGTAATTTTTGTTTTTCCCTTCCCTTCTCAGTGCTGTATGACTCAGTGCCTGACTTCTGCTTGGTTTGCCCATGAACTACAGCGTATTGACATTGGTATGTTGTCATCACTAATTGACAGAACAGATATTGAGCAGTAATATGTAATACATTTGCTAATAATACAGCATGACTCCAAACTGATTTGTGTGCAATATGTGATTTATTTACAGTGCTAGATATTGGTACATGTGATTATAAGGGTGATGGGTGGGGGTGGAGTAATGTCCATGGCAGAGTCCAGTTCTCAGTCTCACAGGTGCATTGTCCTTTTGCCTGTGGAAGGATGGAGCAGAGGCAGTTCATGGTTGGACAGGGTGGCAATGTTGCGACAGTGGGAAGAGTTCAGGGGGTATGTCCTGCTGGCGGGGGTCTTGACATCCTACTCTGTCTTTTTTTTGGATCTCAGGCTCCTCTTACGGGGTGGTTGTTCTTCAGCAGGAGGTGGGGTTCTGGTGGCCTGTCGTGGTGTTGGGGCCTCCTGTCCACTTGCGCCGGCGGTGGTGGTAGGCTGTTCCTGGTCCGGGCTAGTGACAGGGGCCCTGTGTGGTGCCACATGGTCCCGCAACGCGTCTTCTATCCTGTTGAGGGCCAGGACGATGGTCCCCATTGCGGTCCCGATGATTCTCAGCTCCTCCCTGAACCCCATGTTGCGTTCCTCCTGCTGTGCCTGGATCTCCGTGAACCTGGCCAGTACCGTCGCCATCGTCTCTTGGGAGTGGTGGTAGGCCCCCATGATGGTGGTGAGGGCCTCTTGGAGAGTGGGTTCCCTGGGCCTCTCCTCCCCCCCCTGTCGCACAGCAGCCCTCCGAGCTGCCCGGTTTCCCCCGGCCTCTGTCTCCTGGACGGTGTGCCCGCTCCCACTGCCCCCAGGTCCCTGTTGTTGTTGGGGTGTTGGGTTAGCCTGGGTGCCCTGTAGTGGCAGACACACCGCTGATTGACGTGTCCTAGAGACAGAGGCATGGGCCCGCTGGGTGGGAGCTGTGCTGGTGTTGGCAGAGGGGGTCGGGTCTGGTGTGGCCTGTGGCTGCCTGAGGGGAACCGACTGCCCAGAGGTCCCCGATGGTCCGGGCTGGTCATCAGGTTCAGTGTCGACAGAGCTGCTGTCCTCACTGTGGGCCTGTTCCGGGGGTGGGATGGACATTTCTGGACCCTCCTGGCTGGTGTGTTGGCGTTCGGGTCCTGCATGGGGTAAGAGAGTTTGGTTATTGTTTCTGTGTGTGCAATGGCGTGCGTGTTATGGGTGTCCTCGTCCCCCAGTGCAGGCATTCCCTTGAGGGAGGTGTTGTGAGGGTAGTTAGTGGGGGGGGGGTAAGTGCAGTGGTCATGCTTGGGTGATGGGTGTCCATGGATTGTGTTGGCATGCAGGAGTTGGTGTTGGGATGGGTGGGTTGTGCTGGTGAGACATTGTCAGGGAGGATGTGTGCTGGGGGTTTGGGGGTGAGGGTGGGGGTGTGGGTTGGCATGCTGGTGGGGTGGGGGGGATATAGTAGTTAAGATTGGACTTACCAGAGTCCATTCCTCCGGCTACTCCTGCGAGGCCCTGAGGATGCAGGATGTTGAAGACCTCTTGCTCCCATGATGTAAATTCTGGAGGGGTGGGTGGGGGTCCGCCGCCAGTCTTCTGGACCGCGATGTTGTGCCTGGAGACCATCGATCGGACCTTCCCCCGTAGGTCGTTCCATCGTTTGCGGATGTCCTCCCTATTCCTGGGATGCTGTCCCACCGCGTTGACCCTGTCCACGATCCGCTGCCATAGCTCCGCCTTCCTAGCTATACTGGTGTGCTGCACCTGTGAGCCGAAGAGCTGGGGTTCCACTCTTAGGATTTCCTCCACCATCACCCGGAGTTCTTTGTCCGAAAAGCGTGGGTGCCTTTGGGGTGCCATGGGGTGGTGTGGGTGAGGTGTGGGGTGGTGTATGTGATGATGAGTATGTTGGTGTGTGGTGCTTTGTCCTACTATGTGGTGTGTGTGATGGTGTAGTGTGCCTCAGTGTGTATTGCTATGGATTGTCTGCTGTGTCTCTCTCTCTCCTTCTCTCAGTAATTGTGGTCGTAGGGGTTTGTGGGTGATGTGGGGGTGTGTTTTATAGTTGATTGATTGTGTGGGAGTGGGTTGTGTATGTGTATCAGGTGTGTGTATTTGTAATTGTCCAATATGCCTGTGTTTTGGTGCTGTGTGTGTATTTTGACCGCGGCGGTGTGTACCGCCAATGGAATACCGCGTTGGAAAGCCCGCCGCGTTGATTCGTGGCTCGAAATGGCATGGGCGTATTTCTGTTGCCGTGACGGTGGAGGTTTGGTCATCTCCAGTTTATCGCTGCCCGCTGATGTGGCGGCCTGCAGTGGAGGTCGGATTTTTGGAGGTTTGGCCGTTGTGGGTCAGAATGACCGTGGCGGCTTTCCGCGGCCGCGGCGGTGTTATGGCGGTCTTCTGACCGGCGGTAAGCGCCTTTTACCGCCGAGGTCAGAATGACCCCCTAAGAGTCTTAGGTGGTCATTACTACCCTGGCGGTCGGTGTTAAAGCGGCGGTAAGACCGCCAACAGGCCGGCGGTAAAAATTTTGCAACTACGACTCTGGCGGAAACCGCCAACAAAGACAGCCACTTTAACACTCTGACCGCCACGGCGGTACAAACAAACAGTGCAGCGGTCACCGCCAACAGACAGGCGGAGGGCAAAGTAACGCCCACAGTATCACAACCTACCAATCCGCCACCTTTTCCGGGGTGGATTCACCATGGATAAAAACACGGCAGGAACAGGAATCTGAAGGGAAAACGCTCACCTCTACACACCCCACGAGGAACTAGGACACCATTGAGCCGAATCTCCAAATTCTCCCTGCGATAGTCTTCCTGCTCCTCTACCAGGAGCACGAATGCCGGCGGTGAAGACCACTGTGAGTACTGCACCTACGACACAGGGGAGGGGGGAGAGAAAAAACAGGGACACACACACGCAACACCCCAACCCCCACCCCCACCCTCACCCATGACAACACACACACTAATAATACATCATGATACATTATAGTTACACCCCCCGGCAGAATGCAAAGACAAAAGAAAATGAGTGTAACCATTGTAATATATTAAAAGCAAGTAGGCAAATATATATATATACACCATTAACAAAATATTCACCAAGCATAGTAGTCCAGGTAGTGCTCCAATTAAGTCACTAAGAACACTGGGCTCACATGGTATGGGCGATGCCCACACAAGATCCCCGACCATGACAGAGAGAACACTGCAGGGGCATCAGAGAGCAAGAAAACAGGCATCTCAGGGGGAGGGAAAGGAGGGGCACCTCAGCCGGTTGAGTGCACAACGCCAAATCCACGAGCCATCAGCGGTGCTTGGAGCGGCGGGCTCCTTTGCAGTGACTCAGCTGCTGGCGGTCCTTCATGGCCCAGTGGGGCTTGTGCTGGCGGTACTCTCTGTCTGAGCGGGGCTTGTGCTGGTGGTCCTCTCTACCCCAGCGGGGCTTGTGCTGGCGGTCCTCACTGTCCCAGCGGGGCTTGTGGTGGTGGTACTCTCTGTCCCAGCGGGGCTTGAGCTGGCGGTCCTCTCCGTCCCAGCGGGGCTTGTGCTGGCGGTCCTCTCTAGCCCAGCGGGGCTTGTGCTGGCGGTACTCTCTGTCCCAGCGGGGCTTGTGCTGGCGGTCCTCTCTAGCCCAGCGGGGCTTGTGCTGGCGGTCCTCTCTAGCCCAGTGGGGCTTGTGCTGGCGGTCCTCTCTAGCCCAGCGGGCTGGTGCTGGCGGTCCTCTCTGTGTCAGCGGGGATGACGGCTGTGGCCTCCTGGTCAGCGGTGATGACGGCTGTGGCCTCCAGGGTAGCGGGGATGATGGCGGTCTCCTCCGCCGGGCTGCTCTTCCCAGACTTTCCTGGTTTCTCGTGGCCCTTCCCACCTTGGAAGGTGTCGCAGCTGACTCCACTCTCCCACCGGGACCCCTGGGAGAGGCTTTGGTGGCTGGAGTCTTCCCCCTCTCCCGCCGGTCACTGGCCAACTTCTGATGCTTCACAGGTGGGGGACTGACTGTCTGTGCTGTGGCTCCGTGCTACACAATGGCTGCCCTGGTGGCCGGTGCACTCCAAATTCCGGTGACTACAGGCACCACTGGTCCCGGAGATGTTGTGGCTGAGGTGCTAGTTCGGGACCTAGGAGATGGACGGGTGGGGGAGGTGTGGGAAAGAGGTCAAGGTTGGACAGGAAAAGTTTTTTGGAGACACTGGGACGGGTAGCTGGAGGGGGTTTGGAGTGGAGGAAGAGGTTGTGGTTGTAGGAGGTGTTCGTTTGCTGACTTTGGGTGAAGGTGCATGCACTGGAGGCTGTCGTGAGGTGGATGGCTGTTGGGTGGGTGTGTGCCTGCATTTGTGTATCTTGGGAGGGGGCGTCACAGACACACTGGGAGAGGACACAGGGGACGTATGAATCGTAGTGGGGTGGTGACTGCACGTGAGCGGGGTGTGGTGGTGGGTGTGCTGGTGATGGTAGTAGTGGCTGTAGAGGTAGTGCATGCAGATGTGAGTGTAGACGAGACTGGGAGGGAGGAGGGAGACGAGGAGCAGGGGGACCCAGTGAGGCAGTGGATGTTGGTGTGTCTGCATGTGTGTGATGCTTGCGTGAGTGCCTGTGGGATGTGTGGTGCTTATGTTTGCCTGAGCTTCCCTTGTGTGTTGATGTGTGTGCATGCTGGTCTAGAGGTGTGCTTGGGAGAGGCTGGGGTACAAGGGATTGGGTCTGGGTGGAGCAAGTTGGAGTGGGGAGGCTAGACACAGGGACAATGGCTGCCATCAGTGCTGAGGCCAGAGTCTGAAAAGCTCGCTGAAGGGCCGCCTAACCAGAATGAATGCCCTCCAGGAATGCATTTGTTTGTTGCAACTGCCTTTCTACACCCTGGAAGGCATTCAAAATGGTAGACTGCCCAACAGTGAGGGACTTGAGGAGGTCAATGGCCTCCTCACTGAGGGCAGCAGGGGTGACAGGGGCAGGGCCTGAGGTGCCTGGGGCAAAGGTGATGCCCACCCTCCCGGGTGAGCGGGCACGGGGCAAAGGATGAGGGGCTGCTGGGAGGACGGTGCTGGAAGGGGGGGTGGCGGCTGAACCTGTAGATGGGGGGGCACAGATGTTGCCGCCACCACAAGGGAGCTCCCATCAGAGGACGAGTCCGTTTCGCTGGTCTCAGCTCCGGTCCCCATCGTGGAGCTCCCCTCGCCCTCCGTCCCACTGGTGAAGTCCGATTCCCTAGTGTGGCCCACCATGGCCATGTGGGATGCAGCCCCCTCGTGCTCCGGTGCCACTGCTCCTCCGCCTGATGATGCTAATGCACAGAAGAACAGGGAGAACACAAAAAGGGGGACGACGACAGAAGAAAGACATGTTGAGTGCATGCATTACCGCTACCGTTGGCGGACACGACAGACACACAAGCCCCCTGCACTACGCCGCGCTCTTGGGCTTCACTGTTCAATTCCAGGGAAATGGCCTACTAGGCTATTGACAACATCTGTACACATGGATGACACAGGGACATGACTAGGTGTACTTGGCACTCTACAGAGGTGCGGTGGGGTGCCACATGGCCTGCCTTACGGAGGGACCTTGCCTACGGAACTCGCCCTGGCCTAGGGAAACCCACAGCCCACCTCCCCCACCCAGACCCCTCCACTGCGCGCAAAATCAGCAGAATGAGAGTGTACTCACCCCCTTGTGGCTGCTGTGATGCTCTCAAGCGCCCATCCAACTCCGGGTATGCCACCGCCAGGATCCTGAACATCAGGGGGGTCATGGTGCGACGGGCACCCCTCCCACGTTGGGAGGCCATCCCCAGCTGAGCCTCCGCCGTCTTCTTGCTCCAGCGGCGAATGTCCTCCCATCTTTTCCGGCAGTGGGTGCTCCCTCTGTGGTAGACCCCCAGGGTCCAGAGGTCCTTGGCGATGGCACGCCAAATATATTTTTTCTGGTGGGCGCTGACCTACATGATTTGTACAGGGGGAGGAGAAACTTATTACCAACTGCACCGTCACAGTCATTGGCCCCCATCCCTACCCTTGTCATGTGGCACATGCACTCACCGTCGGTTCATGCACACCGCACTCTCTCCCCTTCCTTCTTCCATCCACACCTCTCCACACAGACATAGCCCATACATCATGCTCCCTGTGTACTTACCTGTTTGTCTGGAGGACCGTAGAGTAGCGTGTACTGGGGCAGGACGCCATCCACGAGTTTCTCCAACTCCTCCGATGTGAAGGCAGGGGCCCTTTCCCCAGACACTCGAGCCATTGTCTCTTCCAGACCGAGGTCACAGCAGCACTTGCAGTGTAGGTCCTCTCCTGTCGAAGATCAGGTATCGAGTGATTGAACAGATAGAAAATGGCGGTCACGTCCGCGGCGGGGCGTAACGTCACCGCCAGCGTACATCGTCATTGGCTCCAGGGACCCATAGGGTCCAATGTTAACCAATGCAGCATTGCGCTGCGGTCTTCGACCGCCTACCGCGACGGTGTACAACGCCAGCGCAGTTACCTCACATCCCATTGTCCCACTTTAAAGGTCAGGCAGCCGCTATTTCAGGGGCCCACATGGCTTCACACATACCTAGGCCTAGACTCAACACACATACAGGCCACTTTTTAGATTATGATTGGTGTCCTGTGTAAGCTGTGGGTACGTACCTCTGAGTTGTTTGACTCTGTGCTCGCTGTTGTCCTTCATAGGCACCGTCCGCTGGGACATGTGAGGAGATGGCAGCATCCTCAGGTGTACCGACCGTTGGTGGACCTGTCGACAATGGAGGAAAGACATGTGATCATCACATACAGGCTTGACCGTGCCACAATCCAGGAACTGTGTACCCAGTTGGAGCCAGTCCTGATGTCAGCTATCCGCCATCCCACAGGAATCCCCCCTCAAGTGCAGGTGCTATCAGTGCTCCATTTCCTAGCAAGTGGGTCATTTCAAACAACAGTGGCCATTGCATCAGGGATGTCCCAGCCTATGTTTTCCAACGTGTTGTCCAGAGTGTTGTCTGCCCTGCTGAAACACATGCGGAGCTACATCGTTTTCCCTCAGGTGGAGGATTTGCCTACAGTGAAAGGTGATTTCTATGCCCTGGGACATATCCCCAACATCATAGGTGCCATTAATGGGACACATGTGGCTTTGGTCCCCCCCCCACAGGAGTGAACAGGTTTACAGAAACCGAAAGAGTTATCATTCTATGAATGTACAGATGGTATGTTTGGCAGACCAGTACATCTCCCATGTGAATGTCAAGTTCCCTGGCTCAGTGCATGACACCTACATCCTGCGGAATAGCAGCATCCCTTATGTGATGGGTCAACTCCAGAGGCACCGTCTGTGGCTATTAGGAGAGCAACTGGAAGCAAGTCAGTGGGAATGGTTGTGCGGGCCTGAGGATATCCCTACAGGTTAGTGTGTGTCTAACAGTTGTCCCTCGCCATTTGCAGGTGACTCTGGTTACCCCAACCTGTCATGGCTACTGACCCCAGTGAGGAATCCCAGGACAAGGGCAGAGGAACGCTACAATGAGGCCCATGATCGAACTAGGAGGGTGATCGAGCGGACCTTTGGCCTCCTGAAAGCCAGGTTCAGGTGCCTCCATATGACAGGTGGATCCCTATTCTACTCACCAAAGAAGGTGTGCCAGATCATCGTGGCCTGCTGTATGCTTCACAACTTGTCTTTGCGACAACAGGTGCCTTTTCTGTAGGAGGATGGTCCAGATGGTGGTGTTGTTGCAGCTGTGGAGCCTGTGGACAGTGAAGACGAGGAAGCAGAAGAAGAAGAAATGGACAACAGGGACTCAGTGGTCCAGCAATATTTCCAGTGAAACACAGGTAAGAATACAAACCTGCCTACTACATGTACGTAAACACTACTACCTCTCTACTGCCTGTCGTTTTTACCCAGTGTATGGTCACTGAGTTGTCACTTTCCCTTACGATTTCACAGATGTGGGTCCCACAGTGTGACATCTGCTTTGATTCTTTATGGACTAGAGCTGTGTGACATAGGTATGTTGACATTACAAATGAAAGAGCTTTTTGCCACAGTGACTGCTAATACAGTATTCTGAAATCACAGACTGACTCCAGATTGTTTTGTGCTTAAAGGTGTTTATTTAGGTGCTCAATATTGGAGGGGGTAGCACAATGGTGAGGGTTGATGGTGGAGGAATGTCCATGGCAGAGTCCAGTCTATTAGTCACACAGGTGCATTGCCCTAATGGGCATAGGAAGTGGAGCTGGGGCAGTTTAAGGATGGACAGGGTGACAAAGTGGGACAGTATGATGACTAATCAGGGTGGTCTCATTTCTTGGCGGGGTCTTGGCATCGTTCTCTGGGCCTCATTATGACCCTGGCGGGCGGCGGAGGCCGCCCGCCAGGATCCCGCCCTCCAAATTACCGCGCCGCGGTCAAAAGACCGCGGCGGGTATTACGAGTTTTCCCCTGGGCTGGCGGGCGGTTCCAGTTAAACCGCCCGCCAGCCCAGGGGAAAACGACCTTCCCACGAGGATGCCGGCTCGTAATCGAGCCGGCGGAGTGGGAAGGTGCGACGGGTGCTACTGCACCCGTCGCGTATTTCACTGTCTGCAAGGCAGACAGTGAAATACATTTTGGGGCCCTCTTACGGGGGCCCCTGCCGTGCCCATGCCATTGGCATGGGCACGGCAGGGGCCCCCAGGGGCCCCGCGACCCCCCCTACCGCCATCCTGTTCATGGCGGCTTTCCCGCCATGAACTGGATGGCGGTAGGGGGGGTCAGAATCCTCATGGCTGCGGAGCGCGCTCCGCAGCCATGGAGGATTCCAATGAGCAGCGGAAAGTCAGCGGGAGACCGCTGACTTTCCGCTTCTGACCGCGGCTGAACCGCCGCGGTCAGAATGCTCATTGGAGCACCGCCAGCCTGTCGGCGGTGCTCCCGTGGTCGGTGGCCCTGGCGGCCACCGGCCGCCAGGGTCAAAATGACCCTCTCTGTCTTTGTCCTGGATCTCAGGGACCGTTTGCGAGGTGGTTCTCCCTCTGCAGGGGGTGGGGTGCTGGTGTGGTGGTCCTGTGGCGGTGCCTCCTGTCCACTAGCGCTGGCGGAGGTGGTGGGCAGTTCATCGTCCATGCTAGTGTCAGGGGCCCCTTGTGGTGCCACAGTGTCCCTCCTGGTGTTGAGTACTTCCTTCAGCACCCCTACGATGGTGCCCAGGTTGGAATTGATGGCTCTGAGTTCCTCCCTGAAGCCTGAATACTGTTTCTCCTGCAGGCACTGGGTCTCCTGAAACTTGGCCAGTACAGTTGCCATTGTCTCCTGAGAGTGGTGGTAGGCTCCCATGATGATGGAGAGGGCCTCGTGGAGAGTGGGTTCCCTGGGCCTGTCCGCCCCCTGTCGCACAGCAGCCCTCTCAGTTCCCCTGTGTTCCTGGTCCTCCGTCCCCTGGACCGTGTGCCCACTACCACTGCCCCCCAGGTCCCTGTTGTTGTTGGGGTGGTGGGTTATCCTGGGTTCCCTGTAGTGGTGGACACACTGCTGATTGAAGTGTCCTGGGGACGGAGGTATGGGCCCACTGGGTGGGTGCTGTGCAGGTGTTTCCAGAGGGGGGAAGGTCTGTGGTGGCCTGTGACTGGGTGAGGGGAACCGACTGTCCAGAGGTCCCCGATGGGCCGGGCTGGTCATCTAGATCCAGTTGGACAGAGGTGCTGTCATCACTGTGGGCCTCTTCTGTTGGTGGTGTGGATATGTGTGGACCCTCCTGTCCGGTGACGTTGGGTAGGGGTCCTGCAGGGGTATAAAAGGATGTTTATTACATCTGTGTGTGGCATGGTGTGTAATGGGTTGGTGACCGTGTACCCCAGTGCTTGCATTCCTGTGTGGGACCTTGTGTGATGGTGGTTTAGGGGGCTGTATGGGTATGTGCAGTGGGCATGCTTTAGTGATGGGTGTCCATGCTTTGTTGTTGCATGCAGGGCTTGGTGTTAGGATGTGTGGTTTGTGATGCTGGGACATTTGTGAGGAGTTGGAGTGATGGGGTGAGGGTGAGGGTGGGGGTATGTGCTGGCATGCAGGTAGGGTGGGGGATGTAATAGTTAAGATTTGACTTACCATTCCTCCACCTACTCCTGCAAGGCCCTCAGGATGCAGAATCGCCAAGACCTGCTCCTCCCATGTTGTTAGTTGTGGGGGAGGAGGTGGGGGTCCGCCGCCAGTCCGCTGAACCGCCAGGTGGTGTCTTGAGACCACAGAACGCACCTTCCCCCATAGGTCATTCCATAGGTCATTCCACCTCTTCCTGATGTCCTCCCGATTTCTTTGGTGCTGTCCCACTGCGTTGACCCTGTCCACTATTCTTCGCCATAGCTCCATCTTCCTAGCTATGGAGGTGTGCTGCACTTGTGCTCCGAATAGCTGGGGCTCTACCCAGACGATTTCCTCCATCATGACCCTGAGCTCCTCCTCCGAGAAACTGGGGTTTCTTTGCCTTGCCATGGGGTGGTGTAGGTGATGTGTGGGGTTGTGTGTGGGATGATAAGTGTGCTGATACGTAGTGGTGTATAGTGTGAGGTGCGTAGAAGTTATGTGGTTGATGGTGTTGTGTGCCTGTGGATGCTAGTATTGTTGAGCGTGGTGTCTCTCTCTGGCCTTCTCTCAGTAATTATTGTCGTAGGGGTTTGTGGGTGATGTGGTTGTGTGTTTTATATTGTATTGGGTGTGTAGGAGTGGTGTGTGTATGTGTATCAGGTGTGTGTATTTCGAATTGTCCAATATGGTAGTGTTTTGTATATGTGTGTGTATTTTGAGCGCAGCGGTGTGTACCGCCAATGGAATACCGCGTTTGAAAGACCGCCGCGTGGATTCATGGGTCATGATAGTGTGGGCGTATTTCTGTTGGCGTGACGGTGGAGGAATTGTTTTCGCCAGTTTATCACTGACCTTTGGTGTGGGGGACTTGTGTGGGTGTCTGAATTTTGGCGGATTCCGTGCTGTGGGTCATAATAGCTGTGGCAGATTTCCACTGCTGCAGCGATGTGTTGGTGGTCTTCAGCACGGCGGTAAGCGGCTTTTACCGCCAATGTTGTAATGGCTGTCTTAATCCTTACAAAACAGTGAAAATGCTGTTGCTACACAAAGTACCTGGTTAGCATAAAAAATAAGCCGCACAGGCGAGTGTGCATCGGAAAAGGCCAGCTATGCGATGATTTTTCTCAAGCGAGACCATGCATCGTTCCTTCTCCGGTCGGGTCGCTGTGCATTGTTTCCTCTCTTTCCTGCAAGAGAGCTATGCGTCAAATCCCAGACGGGCACCTCTGGTCCGGGCAGGCTTTGCGTTGATATTTCACAGCCAGCAATATTGCGTGGAAATCCAGTGACACTGTGTAACGAAACCGTGCTGCATGGGGCTTGTGTCATTATCAGCAGCTGCTAGCGGGTGTTGTGCATTGTTTCTCCAGCCACAATGCATTGATCTCCCAGCCGTGATACAGTTGGAGCATCGATTTTAGCCGCAAGGCCGGTGGCGCATCATTTATCAGCCACATTGCACATGGTGGTCAAATGTTTTCACACACAGCGGTCCGTGCGTGGATTTCTGCCCTTTTCCATCAGCTTCACCTTTTAGGGGCCCAGAGACAGGTTAGGGCATCACTTGGAAGGGCGGGAGTCTCAGAAGAGAGTCCAGGTGCTGGCAGAGAGAAGTCTTTGATGTCCCTGAGAATTCAACAACAGGAGGTAAGCTCAGTTCAAGCCCCTGGAGATTCTTAACCAGTGGGAAGTCACACAAAAGTCAGTCTTTGTCCTCTTTCAAGCAGAAGCAGCTACTGCAGGCTTACCCAGCAAAGCACAGACACAAGCAAAGGGATAGTACTCCTCCTCCAGCTCTTGTCCTTGGCAGGAATTCCTCTTGGTTCCAGAAGTAATATGATTTTCAGGGGTTTTGGATCCAATACTTATACTCCTTTCAGCTTTTGAAGTAGGCCTCCTTCAAAAGAAAGTCTCTGTTGTTCACAAGATCCTGCCTTGCCCAGGCCAGGACACAGACTCACATCAGGTGCTTGGAGACTGTATTGTGTGAGGGCAGGAAGAGCCCTTTCAGGTGTGAGTGACCACTACTTCTTCCACGCTAGCACAGATGGCTCATCAGGATATGCAGGCTACACCCCAGCTCCCTTTGTGTCACTGTCTAGAGGGGATTCGCAAACAGCCCAATTGTCAAATTGACCCAGTCAGGCAATCCACAAACAAGCAGAGTCACAGAATGGTTTAAGCAAGAAAATGCCTTCTTTCTAAAAGGAGCATTTTCAAACTAATAATCTAAAAAACAACTTCACTAAAAGATGTATTGTTAAATTATGAGTTCAGAGACCCTAAACTCCACATTTCTATCTTCTCCCAAAGGAAATCTGAATTTATTGCAGTTATTTAAAGACAGCCCCTGTGTTACCCTATGAGAGAAATAGGCCTTGCACTTATGAAGACTGAATTTACCAGTATTTCACTGTTAGGACATGTAAAACACATCAGTACATGTAGGACATGTAAAACACATCAGTACATGTCCCACCTTTAGCATACACTGTACCCTGCCCATGGGCTACCTAGGGCCTACCTTATGGATGCCTTGCATGTAGATTAGGGGAATGTTTAGGCCTGGCAAGTGGGTACACTTGCCAGATCGAATTGGCAGTTTAAAACTCCACATAGTGGCAGGTCTAAGCCATGTTTGCAGGGCTACTCATGTGGGAGTCACAATTAGTGCTTCAGGCCCACTAGTAGCATTTGATTTACAGGCCCTACGCACCGCCAGTGCACTTTACTAGGGACTTAGTAGTAAATCAAATATCCCATTCACGGAAAGACAATTACATATATAACTTACACAGGGAACACTTACACTTTAGCACTGGTCTGCAGTAGTAAAGTGTCTAGGTCAAACAAAACAGAAAAAACAGAGTCCAGCACACAGAAACAACCTGGGAAACAGAGGCAAAACATTAGGGGCGACCACGCTAATGATGCCAAGTCTAACAGTAGGCATAACAAGGAAAAATATGTTTGTTTATTGTATTTGT
This sequence comes from Pleurodeles waltl, assembly GCF_031143425.1. Classification (NCBI taxonomy): domain Eukaryota; kingdom Metazoa; phylum Chordata; class Amphibia; order Caudata; family Salamandridae; genus Pleurodeles; species Pleurodeles waltl. The sequence goes on along the minus strand of NC_090438.1, from coordinate 329,454,504 downwards.
TTTATTTTGTACATTTGTTGCATTATGCAGAACACATAGAAAGAGGACAGAGCCTCTAAGACAGTGCCCCTTCCTGCACAAAACAATCCTGACTAAAAAGCAGGTACCTTTTCTCCATGGAGCAAGGATGCCTGCATTGGTGCAGGGCAAGCACTAGTATGCCAGAGCATAGAGAGTGCTCTTCCTATGTGTCAAGCTGCTCAGTGTTGCATAAATCTGCCCCTATGTCGTAAGGTAAAATCTTTGACTTGGCCAGAAACTTTGCCTACGTCCTAGTCAACATGAACAGTAACTACTGATTCTTGCTTCTATTTTTTCTTTCCTGTTTTTACCTTACATCTTAAAGTAAATCATATATCCATGTTGGTTATTGGATTTTTGTCAGTCTGCTGTCATTTTGCTCATAAAACGTTTCTCTATTTCTAGAAATTGTTTGTGGTATTTTTTAGTATGTTGTTTTATGACTTATTATTGTTTTGTTACTAATAATTACTTTACATATTTTCCTAAATAAAGCCTGACTGTTCTATGCTCTGGCTACCAGGGGGCTGTGCAGATGTTTAATTTACTGAAACTGTGTTTTATCCTGACAAGGTTGTGGTCTTATTGCTTGTTGTGGGCTCACATCCTTCCCAAATAATAACCCACATTCTCATATACACAAGTTATGTTTTACCTGATTTCATTTACATTTTCAAAAGCTCTCCACACCTCCTCTCAAAGATATGACCTGAGTCACAAGTTTTGGAAGGAACCTGTTACCCTTGGTTCAGTGACATGTCTCTCTTTCGTTGCCAACAGCAATGTTATGGTTTGCCTCGGTGTGAATTGAGGCAAGAAAGAGATAGGCACAATGAGATGTTGTGGCCATGACACAGGGGATGACATTAGACCAAATGTAGTTATGAGATTTAAAAATAGGTCACTACTTGATGCAGTATTATTAGTGGGACTTGTTGCCAGTGTGATTAGGGAAAGGTAGACAAACCTGAAGATTCTGTTGTTTCATCTAGACTGTCTAATGTGAGAGAAGGTCTTTTGCTTTCACAGAAGTCATGGGATATTTCTTCTGCAGATGGCGTGGACAGTAACATGACCTCTGTGTCCTGTTATCTTGGTTATGCCCCTATAGAAGTAAAATGTATTATAAGATGAGTATTGTTATATCATTGCAGTGTTGTCAATCACACTGCTTTTTCTCATGTATTTTTTAAGTTTGTTTTAAATTACTTAAATATCCAAAGCTGAATACATGCATAGACATTTTTAAAACAGTAGGTTTTATTTCATCAATATATTGTTATTACATTTTGAGAATTGTAGCTGATTTAGACACTTACATTGACATTGAAGTTCTCACGTATTTGCCTGAGGATAGTACATCGACAACATTTCTAATGGAGGGCACAAAATATTAACATCTACATTATGGAAGCTATTCAAAATATTACAAAATGAATTGTGACACTATTGCTGATGTCTTGTGTGGATGTATCTTCTACATGGATAAGAAAATTAGAAGTATTACTTTAAATGATGTTAATTGCATGCTGATAAATTTTGTGTTTGTGGTTGTAGGGTAAATGCGAAGTGTAAGACAAACAATATTGTTAATATTAATTGACGGACATAGACTTTTATAGTGCAATGCCCGATGACGTGTTAATTTGTGCCCTAAGTGTTTCGCCATCGGGATTGAGTAAATTACTCCATCTTCATTAGGGAGGGACTGCCTCCCAAATGTATCAATAACCGCAAAGAACGGGGTCATTTATAATGTATTGGCAGGAACTGCCATCATGGAGGTTCCTGTCAATGCATCTCAAAGCATGTTGCAGGTCTGCAATTGCATGATTCAGCCCTGAAGTAAACAATATTGTTGTTTTATTTTAAAAAATAAAATCCCAAAACGGAATTTTCTTTTTGAAGATAAAAATGCAATGCTCCCCTCAACATGGGGGTCATCTCCCATGATGGGGGAGCACTATTTGGTTTCACTTTCCCACCCCACACTACCAGGGTTTGTCAGGCAGTTACGGACAGTAAAATAATGGCTACATGTGCGTGCATTCTGATTGGGAGGGTAGACATACAGCCATTTCTCTTAGGGCCCTTAGGGCCCTTTCTAAGGCCATTGGAGAGGTTTGGTTATGGCATTGATGTAGACATTACCACCATAGCTTAATCAAAGGCCCAACAACTTTTTAATCAAGCCGGTTGACCTTCATGTTGATGGTATGTATAATCCCTTGCTGTTGCATACATGCCCTCAGCATAGAAATCAGACCCAAAGTCCTTTGGTGCTGAAAAATGACAAAAGCCTTTTACCTTTCCAGGCTCAGAGTTTTTAGGCTCAAGCTTTGAGTGCAGCATATATTATGCAAAACTGTGCCTTGAGTACTGAAAGCCTTTTGTCATTTTTCAGCTCGGCATGGATGGCATTAGCTAAACCTAGTTTTATAAACTGTGCTGCAAAATGGCACTTTCTTAGCTTGCAGTGGATGACACTATGCCAATGGTGTGTTTAAAAACTCTATGAGGAAAAGATATACATTTAAAGTGAGCAATGTTAAAGTGTCAGTGCTGTTATGGAGTGTTCCATGTAAAAGAGCTGCTCTCCACCTAATACATGTGAACTACCCAGAGACCCTAGTTTATTGCAAATCCAGAAAGGGTATCGCATGTACACATAAGTATATGTATATATATAAATATGTATGTATTTATATATAAATACCTACAGTTAGGTTCATCAGAGAGTGGCAGTAGCCACTCTGTATTTATAGTTGGGGTGGTCAGAAATAGAGATTTTTCCGTTTTTTCCCCCTTTTAACTTTACACCCTTTGGACGATTGTGCATAAAACTTTGCAGACCTACTGTCCCAGTTTCATTGTGCGAGTACTAACATTTTTGTGGTGTTTGGTCAAGGGGGTGCAAAGACAAAAGGGAGGTCCCAAAACGGGCTACAAATCCGATGAATTTTCCAAAGACGTTGGTATTTCACGTAGCACAAAAACTGTCAGCTAGATTTTAATGAAATTTGACAGTATTTCATATTGGGGGTGCAGGTGATTCTGTGGGGTACTGCAGCTAACTAGAATAAGTAAATGTTAAGTTATGAGGTTTCTCAACTTAGTAACATATTTTAGCACAATACTACTAAACGTAGGAAGGAAGCTCATAAAAAATAGACTGCATATGTAAAGTTTCAGATTTACTACACAAACAACTGAATGACCCATTCATGGTCACATGCGAATTGAAACCTATAAACCAATGCATAACTACTGGAATGCATCATAATCTATACGTTTTCTTTGTATGCTTTCTGACTCAAAAAATAAAACTGGCCCAACAATGACCTATAATCTGAGGCACACAACCTACTGTTTGGAGGCCATGATATTTGCTGCTAGGGAAAAATAATAATCTTATCTTTTTATAAAAAAACGAGTGCCTTTCTTTCAATTTGGCCTTTATATCCAGCACAATCCTACTTAAATTAGCTAGGAAGACCAAGAAAATAAACCAGACTGCATAAATAAAGTTTAACATTTACTACAGAAAAAACTAATAGACCCATTTATGGTCATATGCTAATGGAAACCTATGAACAAATACATCAGTAGAATACATCTTAATCTACGTAAATTTTCATTGAATGTTCTCTGGCTCCAAAACAAAAAGTGACCCGACAAGCCAAACTAAAACCATCTTTTTTATGCACCCCTCTGCAACAAAATGGAAGAGTGACCTACCAGTCAGATACACAAACCTCTATATGGAGGACATGGTAATTGGCCATTAGGAAAAAAATTATAACCTTAATTTTTATAACAACAATGATTGGCTTTCATTCACTTTGGGCTTCATATGTAGCACAATCCTACTAAAAGTAGCAAGGATCCCAAAACGTAAACTAGACTGTATAAGTAAAGTTTCAAAATTACTACATGAACAACTAAAAGACACATTTATTGTCACATGATTATATAAACACATACATAACAAATACATTAAATAAAAAAAAGAAATCACATTAACTCTGATGCCACTCTGCAGTTATAGTTAGTATTCCCAAAGATAGGAATTTTTTGGATATTGCCGCCCTCATAACTTTTACACCTATTTGATGAATCACCCCAAAACTTTCAAGGGGTCCCATAATGTGTTTTTCCACCTATGCATTTTCTATAAAGTATTGTATTTGAAGCAGGGCGAAAATGGCTAAATGGATTTACATGAAATTTGGCAGGATTATACATTATAGTGCAGAGATTATGCTTTTTGGGTACTGCAGTTAAGTAGGGAAAGTATTCTTTAAGTTTTAAGGAATTTAAACTTAGTCGTGTATGTCACCATGCTACTTTTGTAAAATTTCACTAAATTTTGTGAAAATACTGCAGTACATGCCCACAAAGTTATTTTAAGGGTATATGTAATTTATGCTACCTATTACCACTTTAATACAGTAGTTATAGGTAGGGACCAAATACTTACTTATATCTGAGGTCCTTACACTGAACACAGCAAAAGCAAAGTAAAAGCAATATCACTGCCGTTTCATTAAATATATACTGCTGGTTAATGCCATATATCACAGTATACTGAAAAGTTATCATGGTATGCCATGGCCCAACTGATAACTAAGACCTAGCTGTATTAATGGATTGCAGTAACCTTTTGTCACTTATGATGTTGCATGGACAATGCAATTGTTGAGTCACATTATAAAGGAATGCAATGCCACCATGCGCGGCCCTGTGTTGACTGGTAACTCTAGAGAAACTCAAGGCAGTATAGTTCACCGTTTTGTGTTACTCTGCAAACCATAAATTTACATTGCTGTTGAATTTCACATACATCCTTATGCCATGCTACTGCAGCCACTCCAGTAAATGCTATTAAACTACACGTCACTCCACTCTACACTTACCAGACTCTACTCTACGTTATTCCACCCTATGCTATTACATTGTATGCAGCACCATCAGACCTCACTCCAGTCTACATCACTTCACTGTACATCACTCCCCTGGACGCTACTCCACTATACGCTATTCCATTCTATGCCATTCTACTGTATGCCACTATACTCTACTCTCTTCCACTTCACTCTACAAACTCCACTGTATGCTATTCCAGTGTATGACACTCCACTGTACGCTACTTCACTCTACACCACACCAGTTTATCGCACTCCACTCTATGCCACTTCATTCTATGATGCTTGATTGGACCCCACTCCAGTGTACATCATTCCACTGTATACCATTACATTCTACCCCACTCTACTGTATGCCACTTCATTATACAGCACTCCACTATACACTACTCCACTATCCATTATTACACTCTAAACCGCTATACACCATTCTACTACATTCTGTTTCACTCTACCCCATTCTGCTGTACACTGCACCAATCTTCACCACCCCACTGTACAACTCTCAGCTTTATGCCACTCCAGTCTACACTATTACACTATACACAGCTCCACTCTGTCTAGTCCACTCTCTGCTATAACACTGCATGCAACCACACTCTACACCTCTTCAGTGTATGCCACTCCACTGTATGTCACTCCTCTATGCACTACTCCACTATATCCTATCCCACTACATGTCGGTCCACTCTATGCTATTCCACTGTGTGTCACTCCATTGTATTCTACTCCACTCTACACCACTCCAGTGTATAGTAGTACACTGTATACCACATTATTCTACACTATTCAATTGGATCCCACTCCAATGTACGACATTCTACTGTGTGCTCTTACACTTTACCCTATGCCACTTTTTGGCACTCCAGTCCATAGCACTCCATTATATGCCACTTCTCTATATGCTACTCCACTCTACACTATTACACTCAACGCCACTCTATTGTACAACATTATTCTGTATGCCACTTCACTGAAGTTATTACAGTATACACAACTCCACTCTATGCCAGTACAACTCTACACTATTCCTCTACATGCAACTCCACTCTACGCTTCTTCAGTGTACGCCACTTCAGTGTATGCCACTCCACTATGCAATACTCCAGTACATGCCATTTCACTCTACTTCACTGCACTGTATGCCACTCCAAACTATGCTATTTCACTGTATGCCACTTGGCTGCATGATACTCCAATCTAGGCCACTCCAATTTACCCCACTCTATTCTATGCTGTTCCGTTAGACACCACTCCACTGTATGCCACTCTACTGTTTGCTATTGCACTCTTCTCTACTCCAGTGTACACCAGTCTACATCACATCACCGTATACCACTGCACTGTTCACTACTGCACTATACACTATTCCAGTGTATGCCATTTTGCTGTACCCCACTCCATTTTGTGCTATTCCACTGTATGCCACTCCACCATATGCTACTCCACTGTTCACCACTTCAGTGTACACCACTCCACTCCACGTCACTCCATATTATGCTAGTCCATTGGCTACCTCTCCACTCCACTCCATTCCACTCCAATATATTCTATTTCACTCTACCCCATTCTGCTGTACACTGCTAAAATCCACCCCATTGTATGCCACTCCACTCTACACTATTTTACTCTACAATATTTCAATCTACCCCATTCTACTCTACTTTATGCTTTTCCACTGTACGCCATTCTATGCCAGCTGAAAAGAGTGTGTAACAAGGTCTGCTACTCATAATAATTTGGAGGTGGTGGATAAATATATACATATACAACATAGTGGCGTTCTGCAGTAGGCAGTAGTAGTTAGGACCTAGCTTCTATAGAAAAAAAAATTATTTGTTTTGCTAATACCATTGCGTCATTTGATGAATCATCATGAAATTTTCCAGAAAAATAAAATGCCTCCCCCATCATCTGTCTGGAACGTTTTGGGCCGATCCGTCAAGCAGTGCTGAGAAAAATGGGAGGTCCCAAAACACTTTTTCCCCCATGCATTTTTCAGAGGGTTACAGGGATGTTATAGTTAGGGTTATATTTTCAATGTACCAAACCATAGAAATTCACATTGTAGTTAGAGTTATCTCAAGTAACTATAACTTGTGCCGAAGGTAACTATAACTCATTCCCTTGCCATGCAGTTTTTTTGTAAAAAAATGTTACTGCAAATATTAGATTGATATTATGAATGATGTTATCAAAGATGTCATGAGTGCCCTAATTTGTGGGGTAATTAGCAGTGCATAGTGAGGATGCGTGTTATAGTTACATTTGGGACCTTCTGGGCCAAGGGATACCTTTCTGCCAAATTTGGTGTAAATCCGTCCAGTGGTTTTGCCGCTGTCGCTGTTCAATTTTTCCTATGGGAGTTAACATTGGAAATACCAACACTTTCCAGAAAGCAGCTCACGTGACTGTAGAGTTGATTTGGAAATTTTCGGGAACGTTCGTCATGCAGCGCTAAAGATATAGGCAAGTAAAAAACAGCTTTTTGTATAGAAACTCGGTCCTAACTATAATTTCGGAGCAGCGACTATCACTAGGTATATATATATATATATATATATATATATATATATATATATACACACACACACACACACATGTAGCTACATTTATATGTGTGTGTGTGAGTATATGTGTCTGTATAACTTAATTACAAACAGCAGACAACCTTTGAATGTTGACCAAGCGTGAGTAGGCTACTTTTTTAATATTTAGGTTTGGGTCTGTCAATCTTTCTTCACAAAAATGTGTATTGTTTATTTTAAACATATACAATCAAAATAGGACTGTGTCCCATATGTTAACTAAAATCAGAAGGTGCTACTGACCATCTGCCTCTTACACCAACAGAATAAGAGAAAAATCCCCCAGAAGAAACACTGCAGTTTGCCAGATTATTAATTATGATCACATTTCATTATTTTCAAGTCAGGATTGTATGCCATGTTTGACTCAGTGTATATTTTGTGCTAAAGTCTAAATGAGAATGTGTCCTTGATGACCAAGATTTAGATAGTCACTCTAACGCTATTTACATTTGTATATTGTGGGAATGGTAAAAAGGAGTACAGAGAGAATATAACCCCTAGGAATGCTATATTCTGTGACCCTATTGTGTCAACATATGTGGACAGTCTATAGATTAAATATATATTTTTTAATTATTGAGATATATGCCCCAAACAGTTTTACAGTTCAACATATTTAAATACATATGTACATTGTAGTTATCAGTGTGCACAATGCCTTTATTATGGAGAATATCAAACTCCTTTCAGGGATAACTGTTGATGAGCCTGGTGAGACCCACCACCTGTTGACATGGCATGTTGTTGCCAGCAGGTATACACGGGGCAGACTATCACCACAAGACTTATTGAAGCTGTCTTCCTGCTAGTGATACACTTTGGACACAACATTCACCTCATTCACTATTCTGGCCCATATTTTCTCCAAACTTCTATGATGGGACCCTCAACGTTTCTAAATGTAATCCACTATTACAGTTAGCACATACTCAGTAAATCAAGCAGTGTTTTCTTGCCTTCCATCATAGTAGCTTCTACTATGGAGCAACCCAGGTCTATGTTTATGAGTGGTAAATAGTTTGGTTTGATTTCTGTTTGTGGGGGAGGCTGTAGATGTATGTACTCGAGTGATTACATCAGGTGTGTTTTGACAGATCCTCTGCTTAATTTTGTCAAACATCTGCCATATATTTGGTTTTCTGCTATTTCCAGTCTCTATCAAAATGGTTTGCATTTCATTCTATGGCAGTAGACACCTTTTAGTATCGTAAGCAGTGTTCTTTCAACTTGGTGTTGATAAACATATGACTCCTAATGGAGGGAAGTTAATCCACTGCTGGAGGAGAGAAGGTCCTCTGATGCTCCTTTTTTCTGCCTTGGCAGTTTGCTGATATAACACTCAATAGGAAACTGGTCACCAACCAGTCTCATGAACGGCAGTTTTTTGCCATAAAAGAAAAACAGCATCTGACCACTAACCTCTAAATAGGGCCCTAAGTACTGAATGTAGTGGCAAAAGTAGATAAACTTCTGTAACTGAAGAAGTCAGTAGCGGCATATACACCAGGTAGCGACCAGCTGGGTGTCCATGGTTTATTCCCAATCAAACCTGTGAGCACCTCTGAGCTGCCAGTGACTTTCAAGCAGCCTCACTAGAATCCAGTCTGGATTTCCTTAGGGAGGGGTATATTTTGCAGCTCATTTTGTCAAACATAAGGTTACAGTCCTCTGTTATTTAGACATTCCATGAGCCTTGTCTGAAAATTACGGGCCAGATGTATAAAGAATTGAAATAGCGATTATCAAATAGAGATTTTTTGCAAATCACTATATGATAATCGTCATTGCTAAAGTACAAATGGGCTATTTAGCTCCTATTTTCTAAATAGTGATTGTCAGTGGGTTGCAAATAGACCTACCACATGAATAATAATGAGGTAGGTCTCAATTTGTGACCCACTGTGATTCTCTGGTGCACAGGAATGGTAGCCTGATGGCGGTAGCAGACCACCATCTCTGTGATTGCTTTCAAATAAAGCAATCTGTTTTGTAAGTACAGCCCTTTTTCCTTAAAAGAAAACATGATCCATTTAAAAATGAAAAATGAAAAGTTACATTTTTATTTTTTAAGAGTAGACAGTGGTCTTTGGGAACACTGCCGGCTCTTAAAAATATTTTTAATCATTCTCAATGGGGAAGACGTCCTGGATCACAATTTATGATTAATAGATACCAAAATGCCTTTTTGCATTTGCAAATGACCCAATTCTGTGAAACAGACTGTTTGCGACCTCAAAAAAGTGTAATACATCTAGCCCTAAGTTAGTAAGCTAATTTCATTCCTGTCAATTTCCTGCAATTTCATTTTGGTTCAGAGAGTTCCTCTGTTGTTTCATTTATTTCACTAGCAGAATTCCATCTGAAGATGTTTTCTGTGATAATACTGTTTCCCTGAGCTATTGCATTCATTAGCTATGAATACAGGATTTAGGGGGTCATTCCGACCCTGGCGGTCATAGACCGCCAGGGCCGGGGACCGCGGATGCACCGCCAACAGGCTGGCGGTGCATCCAGGTCAATTCTGACCGTGGCAGTAAAGCCGCGGTCAGAAAAGGGAAACCGGCGGTTTCCCGCCGGTTTTCCCCTGGCCTGAAGAATCCTCCATGGTGGCGCTGCAGGCAGTGCCGCAATGGGGATTCCGACCCCCTTCCCGCCAGCCTGGTTCTGGTGGTTTTGACCGCCAGAACCTGGCTGGCGGGAACGGGTGTCGTGGGGCCCCTGGGGGCCCCTGCATGGGCACTGCAGGGGCCCCCTAACAGGGCCCCACAAAGATTTTCAGTGTCTGCATAGCAGACACTGAAAATCGCGACGGGTGCAACTGCACCCGTCGCACCCTTTCCACTCCGCCGGCTCCATTTGGAGCCGGCATCCTCGTGGAAGGGGGTTTCCCGCTGGGCGGGCGGGCGGCCTTCTGGCGGTCGCCCGCCAGCCCAGCGGGAAACTCAGAATGACCGCTGCGGTCTTTTGACCGCGGTACGGTCTTCTGGCGGTTAGAATGACCCCCTTATTCTCTTCAAAACCCTTCCACTGTTTTTTGCAGAAGCTTAGTTTTGAGTATTTCGATTTGCCTGTGGCAAAGGTGGTTATGTTTACATTTTCTTATAACGAAGGTCCAAATATACCATGGGTTTCTGAATGCTAAAACCCTTTTTTCTTGTACACTAAACCCACTTCACAATTTGGAAATGTTTTCTGCATCACTAAATGGTTTTAGAAATGGATTCCAAACTTTAATATGTAAGGTGCATGTTTAGGCTGTCTTTTCCAAAATGCAAATAAGTAGCTTATGTATAAATTATTTATAACCATAATTTCAGTTGCAAACCATTGAAAAATTACTAATCCCCAAATTGGGAGAGACACTCATTCACAAAAGGGAAGTGGTCCAGTTCAAACCCCTTCCCTTTGTGAACTATGGTATAGATTTCTGGGGGATTAGGCAATGGTCAAGGGGATCACTTTCAACCCTCAATTCAACTCCTTAAAACATAACTGTTTTTTAAAACCAGCCCTGTTTCCTTTAAGGAAATTGGACTGATTTTAACAAAGTAAAATTTACTTTAATTAAAAACAATCACAGACATGGTGGTCCGCTGATCCTTCCAGGCCACCATCTCTGTGATAGTGATCAATCAGATTGAATAGCATGTGTGACCTACCTAAAGCATGTTAAGCAGGTATGTCTGATTACAACTGAATCCAATTCCTTATTTTGTAAACTAACCTCTTAGTACATAAGTCAGTGCACAAAATAGGTATCTGGTCAAAAAAGATTACTAGCAAATTGCAACAGTTTTTGTAACCAGAATGGTAATGTGCCAGGCATTATATCTGCCTGGTATGGCTTCCTAAATTCCAAAACTACTGGAGGAAAGACACAGACATTATTTGTAGTTCCTTGCCAGTGTGGATTGTACTTAAATGACTCACATTCCTTCCATCAGTCCTTCTGAATTTCTCTTTGTTTACTTTGGAGCAGCATTTAAGTGGCTGGAGTCCTCCAACAATATTTTGAGCAAATGCATTAAGCATCCCTTCTTTCCTTTCAATAACAGCAGGAATCTGGGCCTGCAGGGAAGTCAAGCCATGCTGGTGGTTGTAGAACTTCTGGACAGTTTGCAAAGTAGTGTCCATTGCTAAGGTTTTCAGAGCAGTCACATGTGTTAACATATTTACCTTTGTGATGCATCATAGGATTCATTTACGTGGGGATTCCCCATTGTCCAATTTTGACATTACTGGTTTTGTTGGTTTCTCTTCAGTTTTTGTTTGATGTCTCAGTAACATGAATATTGGGCACCCAGGGACTGAACAGTTGTGAAGCCACTTGCAATATGTCATAGAAAGAAAAGATATTTAAAGTATGAGAGCACTCACCCTCCCAAAGGTGGAATGCTTCATCACAGGCCCCTTCCTCACACTGGTAGAAAACTCTAACAATGTGGACTATGGCACGGATTATACAGGAAAGCTCTTTTGATGAACAAATAGCCACTGTTTAGTTATGGGGGACTTGGTGAACTGGTGTGGGACTAACCTATGAGCAATAAGCAGAGGGGCTCTGTTAAGGTTGCCTCTTGGAGGCAAAGGCAATTTTATTGCAGTCCCCAGAGGTTACGGTAAGCGCTTAGAGGAATAATTCTACCCTTTGTGTAAGATCAACATGTTCCAGCCCTTGTGAAAGCCCTGTAATAGCTTCCTCAGGGTTTCTTCAGGAATAACCCCCTCTTTATCTATCACCCAAATAGGTGATGAAATAAGTTAATTAGAACATGCACAGATATTTGAAAGTTACAAGAATTAACCTTTTATTTGGCTCCTAGGCGGAGATATATTTTAACTTTAAGAAGATAATCAATGCTTTATTGTGAAACAGCTACCCCTGCTACTGTGAAAATAGCATTTTGGATCTTGTCACTGTAAAGATGTGCTTAATATTGACCTTTGCATACCATGCACCCTTCCTTATGGGCATTTAAGGTGTACTTAGGGGTGGCTTACTATTGTTTAAGATCATTGTTTAGGCCTGTCTAAAGGGATTATTTTGACAGGTCGAATTTACAGTTTTAAAACTGCACAAACAGGCTACAACAGTAGTCTTTCAGTCTGTTTTATACTGCCACTCTAGTGGCGGCACACTGTGTGCTGGAGTCTACTAGTGACATTTCACCGTCATAGTGCCAGCAGCCAAAAGACTGCCATGTTCGTGGTCATACAGACAGCTGTGTTATGAGTCACACAGGCACACCTCCAAAAGCCAGCCAAAAATGCAAGACCACCAGTTTCGTTGAGGGCAGTAAATAGGCTGTCCAACCACCAGCACGGACAGCCCGTTGACCAACCACCGACCATATTACAAGCCAAAGTCGCAGTGGTGTTTCAGCCATGGCGGTCTACCAATGGTAGTCACCACAGCAATGCAGAAAACCACGTTGGATGAATTTGACAACAACACAGCTGACACACATTACCACTCAGACACACCTGCAAAGCATGCTATAAAACACACCCCTTTACACACCATGCTCCTTTGCATCTGCAATGCCGAACACTCAAGCCAGAGCACACAACAGAAAAAAACCAAAAAGGATTAGAATAGGCACCCCTGCAATTCACATCACATACCATTGCCTTCACACTTTTCTTTCCAGGCACATCCATTTGTACTTTCCAACTTCACAAACTCACCGTCACCAGTTAATTTCAGTCCTTTCCCTTAGCACCACCATGTCACCCCAGAAAAATCCCTGTTTCACCGACAATGAGTTAAAAGTCATGATGGATGAAATCATGAAAGTAGAGTCACATTTATTTGGAGCACTAGTCCAGCACACTTCTATAGCCAGGAAAATGGAAATGTGGCAAACGATAGTCAAAAGAGTGAATTCTGTAGGCCCCACCCCACGAACAATGGATGATATTAGGAAGAGGTGGAACGAACTAAGGGGGGAGGTCAATTCCATGGCATCCAGGCACCAGCTGCATGTCCAGAAGATTGGTGGTGGTCCCCCACCTCCTCCCTTAGAACTTACTTCCTCGGAGGAGACGGTCTTGGCCATCCTGCATCCTGAGGGCTTGACAGTAAAACCTTGGGAAGTGGAGTTGGGTAATTCACAACACTAAAATATCTCACAAAAATGTATTGTCATGCATGCTCACTGCTCACCTTTGGCCACCTTCAATGCCACCCCACTAACCTGCCCAGTGTCCATCTGTCTATAAACCTCTGTATGGCATCCCACATGTGAACTGGACTTACCTGGGGGAAAGATAGCTGTGTACATTGTGTGCAGTACATGAATTAACAACACTACAATTCCCAGCAACTGCTTTTATACCATTACAAAAACCAGAACAGTGAATCATACTCAGAATTACGTTACTTGGCAAATCCCTAGCGAAGTGTGCTCACCTGAGAGGGTGACATTTGTCTAGTGTGTGTGTAGTACAGGCACTGACAGACCTGCTAAGGCCAGGAGGCCCTGCTATTCTCTCAACACTCAGCAATTACAGTATTCTCTGCTCAAATTACCCTTGTCCCTGAACTTACCATTGAAGTGTACTCACCGAGAGGTTGATCTCTGTATACTGTGTAGGTAGTACAACCACTGACAGATCCTCTAAGGCCAGGAGGCACTGGTACTGTCACTCCACTCAGCCCCCACAGTGTCCTCTACTCAAATGACCCTTATCCCTGAACTCACCATTGAAGTGTACTCAGCTGAAAGGTTAATAACTGTACAATATGTGGGTAGTACAAGCACTGACAGGACTGCTAAGGTGAGGAGGCACTGATACTGTCACTTCAATTAGCCACCACAATGTCCTCTGCTCAATGACCCTTGTCCCTGAACTCACCATTGAAGTCTCCCCAACTGAGAGGTTGATAACTGTATAGTATGTGGGTAGTACAAGTACTGACAGGACTGCTCAGGCCAGGAGGCATTGTTACTGTCACTTCACTCAGCCACCACAGTGTCCTCTGCTCAAATGACCCTTGTCCCAGAACTCACCATTGAAATGTACTCACCTGAGAGGTTGATTTCTGTACAGTGTGTGGGCAGTACAAGCACTCACTGGACTGCTAAGACCAGGAGGCACTGCTACTGTCACTTCACTCAGCCACCACAGTGTCCTCTGCTCAAATGACCCTTGTCCCTGAACTCGCCACTGAAGTGCACTCACCTGAGAGGTTGATAACTGTATAGTGTGTAGGTAGTACAAGCACTGACAGGACTGCTAATGCCAGGAGGCACTGCTACTATCACTATAAACACCAGAACAGTGTACCCTTTCCTGAAGACAACAGTATTTCAAAGCTCATATGTTGTGTACTCACTGGGATAGTTAGTAGCTGTCAGGTATTTTGAAGCAGTGAGAGTGAGAGAACTGCAATTCACAGCAAGCACTTCTCCCCCAAATCAAGACCCAAAACGGTGTCCTCCCCCAAAATACCCATGTGTACCAAATCATCACAGATGTGTACTTACCTGGGAGGAAAACATCAGCATTGTGTGTGTAATTCAGGGAATTACATGGATGCAGCTCACAGGTGGCTCCCTTACTGTCAGTCCAAACACCAGTCCAGTGTACACTTGTAAAAATGCCCTTCTTTGGGAATTCACACAGAAAGTGCACTCATTTGAGGGGGTGACATATAACAACTGCATAAAGTACATGGAGTGACATGACTATTAAGGCCAGGAGGCTCCGTCTCACAAACTCCAAACACAAGCCCAGTGTGCATCTGTCCCAATATCCTTGTTTATGAACTCACAATGGTATTGTACACACTTAGACAGATAACTTATGTATACTGTGTAGAACCTGGAGAAACATGACTGTAAATTCCTGGAGGGCCAGTCCCTGTGACTCCAAACGCAAAGCACTGCACATATGTCACAATGCATCTGTCTGTGAACTCACAAATGAACTTTATTCACCTAGGAGGGACCACAAGACAGATCATTGTACACTCTGTGATGTAGATCAACATCTAGATCATTCTGGAGCACTATGCCAAAATGAAATTATTGTGGACAGGAAGGACAGCTCAACCAGTGTGCAAAGAAACCATGAACCAAAGGCCTAAAGATACAACACCTGAATGGTATTGTCAGCAGGCACATTCACAATGCACTGACCACGTAATGACTACAATCACATTTACAACAATGTCCAGGGTCTGCCTGCATAACACTCAACTGAAACTTATAAGGATCAAAGCGACATCCTGCCAAGCCACTATTTTGCCTGCACTGCTGGCAAGATGTTAGTCTATGCCCATCCTCCCAAGCGTTAGTGAACTCATACATTCTGCAGCTGGTTGGCTGAAATGGAATTGGTATGCTTCAGAAATTTCAGGTCCATACAGTTGATAGCATGTGCACCTGTCACATAAGGAAAACCCAAAAATCCAATGTGTTAACAGTCTTTGCTAAATGTAACTGTATACTATTGGAGGTAGATGTCACAATACAACCTGTAACATTGTATCCCTCACATCAGCCACTACCCCATGGAAGAAGCCCTCAGTGATGACAACACTCCTGGACGTCTGGACGTTGTGGATATTTCTGGCCCATCAGGGAAAACTGGTCAGACGACTTCAGTGAGCCTCACCATGACCACATCAAGTCCTCCCAGCCCAGGTGCATCAATATCACAGGCAGGGGGCAAACTCTGCCAAGGATGCAACGGCATGTGGGGGTAGGGTGCATGGGAGAGATGTTGTGAGCCAGCGGCATGAGGCCACTGGGAATTGTCCTGGCTGGGACATGATGGACCAGGTACTTACCAAACTCAGGGAAATGAAGCAGCTGTAGAGGTACTTCCATCCTGAGTCACTGGAAAAGTAGCAGGCCACCAAAACCATCTTGCCCTCCCTATCAGGGGTGCTGAGGGAGATAAGCAGTACCCTGATCAGGGACCATGAGCAAAACCACACCCCATCTTTTGGCCAAGCAACACCAGTCCCTTCAATATCTGTGGCAGACACTGGAAGGGAGGCTCTGTCAGGGGAAGGACCCGCCTCAACCGCCCTGTCTTTATTGCAGTAGAACCCCTCCTCAAGCGGGGACATCCACTCAAAACTGTGGGAGGTTTGAATGGCAAGACACCAACCACTGCCAGCAAGTGACCTCTTCCTGATTTGACTCCTTTGTGTGCCAATTATTCGTTCTGTTGACTGTTCTCCAACCACGTTCTATCTTCCATGGTAGTAGAACACTGGACTTTGGACTCTAAATGTTGTGGCATCTACTAACATGATTTTATCCACCATGACTGATCCCCTTGCTTTCATTTTCTGTAGCATCAGTTTTTTTTATTTCTGGCCCCTATGTAAATAAACTCACCAATCAGAAAAACATTGCCTGCTTGCTTCTATTCCACATGTTGAAATGTAAGGCCTTGCAATGCACAAGAAGACACAAAATGGTAAAGGAACGAGGGATAGGTCACAGGTAGTGTCTTGCTGAGGATTAAAAGCAACACACTGATACAAATGCCTGGTCACACCAAATGTTTTATTGCACTGTACAGCACATAGGCTAACAAAATGTCTGCACTGTCATAATTAAGAATGTCGGAACCATATTGAATCAGGCTGGCTATACCAAGGTAACATTCTCCAGGCCATATAAGAAAGGGCTTTGTCAGACATTGTCCCATAGAATAGGCTAACAGATTAGTGGATGTTGTCACCAGCTTGAGCCTTATCATATACCAAAACATGGTCTGCCAACATAACACAAGCTATGGCACAGACAGAAGGCAGTACAACAGTCCTTGATCATGGGTCCATCGTATAACAATGCCCAACATATGGTGATATGACGCAAACCTATGTTAGTGTTGTGACACAGGCCCTGTGGCCTGCAATGAGGAAACATATCTACAGCTGCAAACAGGTCATACAGGTTCCTTGTCAACACAATGTGAAAGGAGAATGCATGGATCGCCCTTGACTAGAACATATTTCAAGGCCATATGATCGCAGACATGTGACAAATGGACCAACACACCACATCAAACCAGTGTACCTTGCACTTCAGGTTTCCATCCACACACTGTCCAAGCTGTCTTTGCACAGGACTCAAACACCCCAAATCTGCCACCAACATTACCTGGATCAAACCAGGTCATCTTCCTATGTCAGAACAGCAGCAGATACCAGCCAATGTAATGACTCTGAAATGCCCACAGGAGGAGGGCATGGTGAAGGTACCTGGAAAATAAGCAAAACAAGAAGTTTAGGTTGGGAATTCATACCTATGACCATAAGTTCATATCAAACATCAGTGAGTACACATACATTGCAATGAGACTGACACAAACCCTGCAGATAATCAAGGTAGTAAAATGTTCAAGCCTGACTTAGCAAGCGAAGTTTGGATGTATACTGCAAAGCATAACATCCACTATCTTTTGGAAAAACACCCTACTCCACACGTCCTGGCAATTACTGTTCCTCATACAGTCACAGTGATAACATGACAACACCTACTTACACTCAGGTAAAGTAAAGATTGATGAGATCTGCCCGCAAGTCTTCACCTTCCTCCTCATCACTGTCATCCTCACTTGCCATTTCAGGATTCTCACCCAGTGGCACTGCTGGTTCCCCCTCATCTGTGGTGTATGGGATATTCCTCCACAGGGCAAAGTTGTTGGACATGCAGCAGGCAACAATGATCTTACACACTTATTTGGGTGAGCAGAGGAAAGGAGAGCTTCACCTGTCTTGTACAGACACCTAAATCTGGCCTTCAGGAGCCCAAAAGCCCACTCCCAACATGCCATGTTCTTCCATGGGCATCGTTGAATCAGACTTCCCCTGACATAGTTGGGTTCATCACCAGCATCAACAGACTTGGACAGTTTAGGTCTGCAGAGTCCCCTGCTATGGAATGGAACATATATGTGTAAATATGAGTCCGCCTCATCTGAATTGTTGCAGCAGTCATTGGTTACAAACAGGACATATGTGACTTACCAACCAGTCAGGCCCTCTCTGGGTACAGTCGTGACATCATTTAGGGGATCGGGCTGTTCCGCATAATGAAAGCATCATGGACTGAATCCGGAAAATGGGCATAGACTTGTGAAATTTAGAGATCCCCCAAACACACCACTTGGGCATTGATGGAATGGTAGTTCTTTCTGTTGTGGTACACTTGTTCATTGCCATGTGGTG
Source organism: Pleurodeles waltl (assembly GCF_031143425.1). Classification (NCBI taxonomy): domain Eukaryota; kingdom Metazoa; phylum Chordata; class Amphibia; order Caudata; family Salamandridae; genus Pleurodeles; species Pleurodeles waltl. The sequence goes on along the minus strand of NC_090438.1, from coordinate 329,435,770 downwards.
GGGTTAAGCAACATGTGTACCATCACTGGCTCCCTCCGCATGTGGGATGTGTGCCAAACCATAGAAGTCAGCCTTCACAATGGTACGAATGGCAGGTATCAGATCTGGTTCCCACTGATGACATAGGTCCACAATTGTTTGCTGATTCAGACAGTAGATCTGTATGATGTGACATTCTTCCATGGTCTGAAGGTCTGGCAGTGGACGATAGATAGGAGGTTGTCTGAGCCTTCCCCTCCCTGGGTATGGAATTTTACTGTGAGCCACTGTAGTAAATCTAGATGACATGCATGCATATGGCATGGCACATGTATGCGACTTAGATGATTCGTTTTGCTGGGCCTACTTGACATAATGGTATGTAAGTCAATCTGAGTTGTGGTTCAGGTGTTATCATGGACATGTGAGAAGACATGAGTATTGCCATTTTTCAATGTGTCCCTTGCAACATACAGGATGCATGTCAATGTGAGAATGTGATAAGGCATGTATTGAGGTTTGTCTGGGTGTGGAGAACTGTGCCCCAATGCAAATCACCACATATACCTTGCAATGTTCAACAATGGTGTCTGAGTAGTAAGAGCTACATGACAGGAAAAGACAAGCAGTTAATGATGCAAAACTCAACTATTTCTGAGGTGTGACGCATTTGTGAGAGCCATATAACATATTTAAAACCTCTAAAATGGCAGGTGTCTGACCTACTCCACAAGGCATTAGGAACCACCCGTGTCTGCCGGTGGAAGTCGTCATGGCGGTAGGCGGTTGCAACTGCAGTGGACACAGCCATAGGCTAACATTTATGTCAGTAGTGGTGGTAGGCCAATGGCTGTGTACACTGGCTGTGAGGGCCCTATATGTGGCAGACGTGACTGCCATGTTCTGCAAAATCCCTCACTTGACATCTAACACTGCTGCCAGCAAGACCTCCACTACCTGAGCTGTTGTGTACCGCCTCTGGGAGCAATCATGACACATCCAACATGTGATAGGGCCCCAGCCACCTCACCAGAGGAGCTGGATAAGCTGGTGTCTGAGGTCCAACCCTTGTATGGACAGCTCCATGGTCCACCAGAGGGTCAGGTGTGTCCCTCATGTGCACAGTTTTCTCTATACTATGACATATATTCCCTCCTCACAGGCTAGAGTGTGTCCATGTGTTGCAGAATGTGAACTCAAAGCCCTGTAGGTGAAGTCAGTGTGGCATCAATGGGAGGGCCAATTTGCATTTACTTGTGTTCAGTGCCAGGTGCTGAGTTCTGATACATTGTGGTGTGTGTGTATTGAGTGTCCCCTGATCCACCTTGTGTTGGATGCACATAACTAGGTGAGATGACATAAGAGCCATCCCCAGACATCTTTTACCTAATGGATGTTATCAATGAGAGCACATGTATTTGCATGACAGCATGACCTGTCTATGCATGTTATATCTGTCTGTTGTGTGTAATGTGAGCTATGAGTAGGGTGCCACAGGCCTTTTAAAACTTATCTGCCCTTGCTAAACTATTGTTTGTAAGGCACATCCTGACATACACTGCCCCTCAGGTTGGCACAAAAACACCACATGCCAATTGGCTGTTGGCTACATGACGTACTGTCTTGTATGGAAGTGTTGGGAGTAGAGTTTCATGTAGGGCTGTCTGATCAGCCTGCAGGGACTGGGGCCAGTCAAATTTATCTCACTGTATTTGTCCAAGTCTGGGCTGGTATTGTATCACTTTGGTTTTGCAACTGTGGCACTGTGCCCACTCCCTGTATCCCAGAACATCATATTCTGGGTATAAATCTTGCCTCAGTGCTAATATGCAGCATATTGAGGCTCTACCCTTTGATAAAAATGTATATGACATTAGAGGAGAGATGATGATCTGTGACTAGTGTGCACTTGGCATCTTTGTCATTGTGTGTTTCAGAGCTTTGACAGGTCCCTTGATTCCACAGCCCTGTTGTCACCTTCATACAGGTCACACGTGTCCTGTGCAATCACCTTGCAATTCTGACATTGCATAAGTGCACACACTGTGTTATTTACTGATAACCCATGATATGTGACTCAGTTACCTGGTCACATTGCAGACAATGTATATTACATGCCTATGTTATTCTGAAGGTAATCTATGATATATGGACACATAAAAAAAGTGTATTTTTTGTTGATTATAAGGCACACAGAGATCCCCAGCTCCTGAAGTGGCATGACTCTGAATCTGTATTAGCACATGTCCACAGAGAGACAGACAGGCTAGACTCTTTCTGTGCCCACCATGTCAATCCCTTCATTGTTACCCATGTGTAATGTTAGAGTTTATACCCTGGCAGTAGCCTGTAGGGACTGTAAGCAGAGGATCATTCTCACAGATTGTGAGTGTTTTGATGCATTCATGGCTGAGGAGTTTACCTTTCAGAAGCAACATAAGTGTGATGTGTCTCATAGTGTTTCTTATCTCTGTTCGATTGCTAATCATGTCCCACAAGATGTCAGTTGACCAATCTAGTCAGTGCAGGGCCTGAGCAAGGTGGTGGGTAGGGCTGCATTTTCATATCTTGGTATACTGACATGCATGTGAGTTAGCCATTTTGGATGGGACTTGTTGACATAATTTCTTGTCTTGTCTTTTGCATTCATGCAACACCTATCAGAAGAAAAGGATTTGGAGCACCATCACCGAGAAGATGCGGACCATAACTGGTGGAAAGCCCACTGTCTCAAGAAGTGGGAGGACCTGAGATGCTGGGCCAGGAAGATCGCAGAGGCCCAGCTAGGGTTGTCCTCCAAATGTGGGTGGGGCACCCATCGGACAATGACCCCTCCTAATGGCCTGCATTCTTGCTGTGGCCTACCTGGAGCAGGTGGGTGTTTGAGGGCAGCAGAGCAGCCGGAAGGGTGAGTACACAGCAAATTCATGCCTGTCCCATCGCCAGGTGATTGAGGGATGTACTGACTACACCCTTTGAGGGATGAGCCATGTATCACACAGTAGATGGGAGATTGTTTGTGTTGACAGGTCATGTGTATCAAACTGGTGTACCTTGACTTTCGGAGTTGTGTCGACTTTTTCCCTGCACGGCACTCTGTGGTGGATTTCCTTGTCTTTAGGCTGCCAGCTTCTCCTTTCAGGGTCCCAGGAACTGGATGGGCACCACAGGGCAGAGTAGGAGTCTCTCCACAGACTCCAGGTGCTGGTAGAGAGACGTCTTTGCTGTCCCTGAGACTTCAAACAACAGGAGGCAATTTCTAAATCAAGCCCTTGGAGATTTCTTCTCAAGATGGAAGGCACACAAAGTCCATTCTTTGCCCTCATACCCTGGCAGAAGCAGCAACTGCAGGATAGCTCCACAAAGCACAGTCATAGGCAGGGCAGCTCTTCTTCCTCAGCTCTTCTCCAGGCAGAGGTTCCTCTTGTTTCCAGAAGGGTTTCTAAAGTCTGTAGTTTTGGGTGCCCTTCTAATACCCAATTTCTCATTGTGTGAGGGCAGGCACAGCCCTTTCAGGTGCGAGTGACCACTCCTCCCCTCCCTCCTAGCACAGATGGCTCATCAGGATATGCAGGCTATACCACAGCTCCTTTTGTGTCACTGTCTAGTGTGAGGTGCAACCAGCCCAGCTGTTAAACTGACACAGATGGGGAATCCACAAACAGGCAGAGTCACAGAAATGGTATAAGCAAGAAAATGCTCACTTTTTAAAAGTGGCATGTTGAAACACACTATCTTAAAATCAACTTTACTAAAAGATGTATTTTTAAATTGTGAGCTCAGAGACCCCAAACTCCACATGTCCATCCGCTCTCAAAGGGAATCTACACTTTAATCAGATTTAAAGGTAGTCCCCATGTTAACCTATGAGAGGGACAGGCCTTGCAACAGTGAAAAACAAATTTAGCAATATTTCACTGTCAGGGCATATAAAACAAATGCTCATTAGCGTTGATGGGGTGAGTTTACTGGCCATATGTAGCCTAGTGATGAGCTGTGAATTTCAGCATCAAGAATTGATGTGCTACGGAAATATATGTAGTGTGCTTATTGAACAATGTATATATATATAATACATGGGATTCTGAAAATCCTGTATAGAAATCTGTTTCTACTGTCTCTACTTATAATATGCGACTTGTGACATCTATTGAAAAAAAGAACGTATGTCGGAACACAAATGTAATGCCTTATTACAGTTGAGTTCTGATGTCACATTGCCTGTTGCCAGAGCCAGCAGCAGAGGGGAAAGGCAGGTCAGATCAGAAGCATAATTAAATCAGCTGTTTAAAGAAAAATAGAAACAATGCTTTTCTTTCTTCTGCTCTGTTTTTCTAGCTTGCTGAGACTAGCAGAAACAAGATATTTATATCAACATGCTTATTTTTTCTCTCCTTCGGCAATTATAGAAATGTTGGAATCTTTCTGTATGTCTCTACACATTCCGAGCTACTGCAGCTTTTTTTTTTTAGTGTTTTTATTGAAATGATTCTATTATCGTTTTGCAACCAATATATAACAGTTTTGTGTTTAATTTTGCACTAGAGATTCTATTTTTATTCTTCATGTTTGCAAACATGCTCTCAATTTCATAACAATTTTTTAAGGGCCTGATTCACAAAGGTAAACTTAGACCAACAGTCTACGTTTACACCAAAAGTCTAAGTTTAAACTTAAGTCTAAGTTCACTCGTAGTAAAGTTAGACTTTTGGTCTAAGGTTAGACTTTTGATGTAAGTTTAGACCAAAAGTCTGACTTTACTCATAGTAAAGATACACTTCTGGTGTATGTTTAGACCAAAAGTCTAAACTTACACCAAAAGTCCAACTTTACTACAAGTAAATATAGTCTTTAGCTCTAAACTTAGACTTTTTTGTCTCTAAACTTAGACTTTTGTTGTAAACTTAGACTTTTGGTCTACCTTTGTAAATTGGGCCCTAAGTGTTTTTTGGGAAAGGTGGTGGTGGGACCATTTTGATATATGGGATAAACTACCTCATTCGGTACATGATGAGGATATTGCAAGTCTCCTTGGAGTTCCATATCCTTATAAAAGAACTCTGCCTTTGGCCTCGGTTCCTCTTTATGGCCTTTTAACTCCTCCGTGACTTGCAGTGACCTTATAATGTACAACAGGGGGTAGTTTATCCCATATATATATGAAAATTGCACAAACGCACTGTCTTATAGTATAACAGTTATCATAGTAGTGTGAGTCATATTGGACAATTGCAAAAGTGCTTTCACCCTTGTTGGGCTTAAGGGGAAAAGAAAATATAGAAGGAGAGAAGGAGGTATTGCGCACTCGAAATTCCTTGTTAAAAAAAGAGGATTGGTGGTATAATCGCAACAATACTTTGTGCTTCCCTTCCCCAGCTCACCATCTGATCCAAATCATTTTGGGGCCACTAGGACGTTACCCATAAAAAGGCAATCACCCATCGAGTATAACGCGAACCCCACTCATAGGGATATTTCATGTGTGCCATCAAACTAGCAACCACTAGTTATGTTCACCATGTAATATAACTTTCAGATCCTCACTTAACCTAGCCTGGAAGCAACATTGAGACTGGGGTGGTCCTGGGACCGCCAGACTTGCGATGGAGGTCGGACCGCTGCACAATTCATATATTAATTCTGCTCACAAATATTTTCAGTACTCCGAACTTCACTTTCTTCCCCCAACTCAGACCTCAAAGATAAAGGGAAAAGGAGTTAAAGATTACATGTGCAACTATACTAAAACAATAAAACTTATGTTGACAGCATACCTGAAACTAAATTTTTTCAGTATCCTTCAATGCATCTTCTGAATCAAAGATATTGAAATAAACCAATACTAGAGGCAATAGTTTTTGTAAATGAAAGTAAATTTGGAGTCATAACTGAAAAGTGTTAAATATGTACAATGAAGTAACATTGTCTGTTTTCTTGATTTTTAAGAAATAAAAAACGAGTTAGCGAGAATACATCTTATAAATAATGGGTTATATGAGTGAAAAATCCATGGGTATGGAAATTAAGATAAGGGTTCAAATTATAAAAGTATTTGGGTATTCTCCAGCTGTATGTCATAAAAAACAGATAAATATTAAAGACAGATACAAACGTCACACCAGTATTCGAAAAACTCAACTTATTTTTTTCATTCCCTTGTATTAGTTTGAACTCACGATTCGCTCCCACTTACAGGGACTGAAAAGAAAGCAGTTCTAATTATTCAGTAGAGCTGGCTCTGTTTAAAGGAGGCACAATTTAAAGTGGCTGAGTATTCAGATTCGTAAACATGCGCACTAAAATCGTGATCGACAATTGGAAAAGAAAGTAATCCACCGATTCGTATGTGTGTTGTGGTGACCTGAACAGATCACACTGGGCCTGGTGAAATTATAGCGGGTTTATTCATGAGCTTTACTTGCTTGCGAACACTCCTCTACTAAACTTTCCCACTGCTCCCCACTGCTATTTAACACTCCTGGTTGAGCGTCATTGCGGCCAATACCAAGAATATCCCCGCAGAGGGGGGCCGTCACACTGACCTCTCGACCAGGTCTAACAGTGGACTTGCCCATCACATTGGCAAACACTACATTCCTCCCCAACCTAATGACAGAAAACATTGGCAAACACCCTGGGGAAAAAGAAAATAGGGGGCGGCTAACTACACACAGTCATAACCATAGCAACTGAGAACAATATACAGCAGTATTGAGTTGAATACAAAATCAGCAATACGCTGGGATGGGTCCAGATTGGACCAGATATGGTATCTCCCACTTCCTCACCTCCCTGACCGTGCCCCACTAGGAGTCCTTGAGTTCTCAGCATAGGTTGACACATCGTCCGCTGCTGGGGAAGACTGGTGCGTTTGGGCAGGTTGCTCGGAGGCAGCCCTAACTCGACCAGGGGCTCTGACAGCCGGGAAGTTGCAGGCAAGAGATCAGCACTCTCCTGATTATCTAAAGTGAGGTTGTCTGTAAAGCCATCCCTCCGTGGCCTGCAGATGGCAAAGTAGGAAACCATTTGAAGTGGAGAACATTCCTAGTAACACTCTCACTGTCCTTTGTTGCGGTGATCATGGTCCCTTTGACGGCGGTCACAGTCCACACATCCGCCTCAAATGGCAGCCGGAACTTGCCACCAGGGTGACGGTCCTTCACTAGCACCATGTCCCCAACCTGGACAGTGACTCGACGAGCTCTTCACCTCCATGATGCGTAGTCAATGTTGTGAATTCTCTTTCTCATGGACTAGCTCCAAGGATTGGTTTGAGAAGCCCAGAGAGGGTGTTGGGGAATGGCATCCCTCACAGTCCTCCCGAAACATAGTTGGCTTGGGGTGACGCCCGTCATGGCATGAGGTGTGACCCTGTGCTCTCGTAGGAAATATATATAGCGCGCTCAACATTTGCGACTCGGCCCTGGCAATGTGGATTGTCTTGGACAATGTTTTTATAAATAGATCCACTTCACCGTTGGCCTGGGGCCACCTGAGCTGGATCCGGTGGTGGATGGTATTCCTGGACTTCAAAATGTCAACCCACTCATGACTGTTAAAGGGGGGCCCATTGCTGTGTGCAGCCCCCCAAAAAGGCCATGAGTGGCCATCAGCTTCTCAATTTTTGGGATGATCATGTGAGCTGCGGTAGATTGCACCAGTTCCACCTCTGGGTACCGAGAATCATCATCCATCACCACCAGCATGTGGGTTCCATCAGGGAGACTTCCAAAGTGGGCACTCACCCTTTGCCAGGGGGCGGTGGGATCAACCTCGGTGATAACAGATGCAGGGAGATCAGGAGCACCACTGGCTTGGCAGACTAGGCAACTTCTGACAACGTCCTCCAACTGTTGGTCAAGTCCTGGAAACCAAACTTTGCTACTAAGTTTATTTTTCGACTTGGCTATGCATTGGTGAGTACCGTGGGCTAACAGCACAGCTCTTGGTCTTAAGCAGGCAGGTAGCACCAGACGGGATCCACGCAACAGTTAGCCATCATCGCTCACTGAGTGTTCATGCCTAATGTGGAAAAGTGCCTGAAGCGCCGTCTTGGCTTCCACTGTGCGGAAACCAGCAGGGTGTTGTAACAGGCACCAGTCGCTGGAATGCATGGCTTCCATTACTAACAGCAAGAAGTCATCTTGGCTGGTGGCATCCACTACCTCTGCAAGGGGGATTGGCAGAAGTGTAGCTCAGTCAACCACCAACCTGACATATTCCTCAGTTTTGAGGGCCCTTTTCAGCTCATCTTTAACTTACAGCGCCTCAAAATAGGTTTCCAGACATTCGATGCAGGCTTTCCATCTCGCAGCCTGAGTGGGAGGGGCCATTGTGATCGTGAAAGGTTCAAGAGCTGGTATGTTGGCCATGTTGCTGCGAGCTGCAGGCGGTTGTGGGCTGCCTTGGGAGGGTCGCCTTGGGTGGGTAGGTTTGCCAGCGTAGTTGTCTGCCCCACACTTTTTTGCAGGAGACATCTTGGGTCTGCCAGGCAATGACTGCTGTAGGTGTCAGATGGGTATGGAGGGCCTCACTTGGGTGCAACACCCCTGCATGCACTGCTTTGAATGGTCTTTGTAGGCTGGGCGAGGGGTAGACTGCTTGTACAGTACCTTAATCTGCCACCAAAAGATACAGCACGTGGTCAGGCAACTCTTTTTCCTGGCATGAGGAAATGGGCCTCAGTTACCAAGGAAACACTCTCCACGCGTTGCTGCAAAGCGGTCAGAAGCTCAATGGGTGGGGCACCATGAGGGCTGCGCCTGCGAGCGTCGGGAGCAGCAGTCAGAGATCCCAGGGGTGGGCCTTGCCATAACGACGGCAACACTGTGTAGAGGCCCAAAGGAGCAGCTGTATTAGCAGGTAGCACTCGAGACCCCCCAGGAGGACTTGCGGGCTTCGCAGCAGCAGCGGCAGTCTCAGGCATGCGGCCAATGCCGAAGAGGATTGGGCGCACCAACTCCATGTCTCCGAGCAGGAGCAGGGCACTATATCGCACGGCGGTGACACAGGGAGCAGTAGCAGGCACAGGTATGAGGCCGGCTGGGATCTGCCTTCGTCGCCAATGTGGTGACCTGAACAGATGACGACACTGGGCCCGGTGAAATTATAGCAGCTTTATTTATGCGCTTTACTTGCTCGCGAACACTCCTCTCCTAAACTTTCCCGCCAGTGTTGCCAGATTTTACAAGCCTTCTATAGCCCAAAGCTGTTGAAAAACCAGCCCAAAGTAAGCCCAAATGAACCGGTCCCAGCCCAAAAAGTAGCCCAAACTTTTAACACTGAACTAATGCAATCGTAGGCTGAAGCAAACATTTTAAAGCATAAATCTAATTTCTATTGTAAGCAAATATGTGAATATGTTTCAGGCAGACAATTGACTCTCTGGATTTGTCATGTTTTGAAATGGGGAATGAGCCAAGGGATGGCAACTCCCTCGTATTCAAGGTTAAGTAAGAGGTATGCTCTAGCTTTCAAACTGGTTTTACAATAAAGCAACAATTCACCGATAACAGCAAAAAGTTATACATCTTAATGGACTACCCCTCATACTTACTCAACTTTTCATGCCGAACTCAAGTTTGTGGAAAGCAGACTCAATGCTGTTTTCCCTTTGCATTTTACAGTTCAAGCCCTGTTAATCCCAATATGTCAGCCCCAACATGCAAAGATAACATTTGCTACATTAGCTCAGTCATTAACCTATGATAATCAACACCCCCCAAATGGATTCAAAGCACAACCTTTGTTCTTTTCACTGCCTTTCAGATGCACACGGTAGATAAAGGTGAAATGCAAGTAGCCATCTAGCATTCACAGTGTGTATCTGCAGTCTGCTCTACTACTGTTCTACTTTCTGGACTTTTCATTAAATGGGCAGCAGACCAAAATTTCACTCATTTCCTGCCTCCTTCGGACGTACTCAGGCACTACCCCTACACTTGTTTTAGCGGGCTACCTCTACCCTGGACAGTGGAGGTCAACAGGGCCCTGCAGACACATACATCCTTGTGTGAGGTGAAAAAGGCTGTTTGTGTGAGGTGATAAACACCCTTTTGCAAATTGCTACCAGAGGCCAGAACACAGTGACCCAAACTCCGTGAACTTGAACTTAAATTATTGGTAAAGGCTAGTGTTTTGTGTCAAATGCAAGCAATGGCTACGCTGAGCAGTGCATGACTACAAGTGATGTCAATAATTTAGGCACTAAGATCACGAACAGAACCATGCAGTGAGGCTGTGCACTGACAATGTACCCTCATTTCGCTTAGCTCAGCCAATGAGACCACATTTGTGCTTGCACTGCCTGCAACTGGAGGGAAATAAATGAATAAATCAGCTGAGCACACAGCTCAAAGTGCATTAAAAAAAGTATGGGAACAGTGATGCTGCATGCAATGGGGCAGTGTTAAACGTGTGGTTAAAAAAAAATATATATATATATTCTGTTTTAGGCAGCCACATACATAACTCATGCCTTAAAATAAAAAAAGTTAAGTTAATCACTGTATATTATGAAACCTTTATTAGTTAATGCACTGAAAGGTCTGTGTGTAACCAAAAAGCCACAGAATTAAGGGGGTCATTCTGACCTCGGCAGTAAAAGGCCCTTACCGCCAGTCAGAAGACCGCCATCATACTGCCGCGGCCGCGGTAAACCGCCACGGTCATTCTGACCACTAACTGCCAAACCGCCGAAAACCCGACATCCACGGAAGGCAGCCTCATCAGCGGGCAGCGGAGAAATGGAGATGACCAAACCTCCACCGCCACGCCAACACAAACACACCCATGCCATTACGACCCACGAATCCACGCGGCGGTCATTCACCCGCGGTATTCCATTGGCGGTACACACCGCCGCGGTCAAAATACACACCCAGCTCCAAAACACAGCCACATTGGACAATTTGAAATACACACATCTGACACACATACATGCACCACTCCCACACATCCAAGCAACTATAAAACACACACCCACATCACCCACAAACCCCCACTACTAGAAATTCGGAGAGAAGGCGAGAGAGAGAGAGAGAGAACACAGCTATCGAAAAATCCAACACACACAGGAACACAACATCATCAACCACACCACAACTCACCACACACCACCACTCACATCACCACAAACACCACCCCACACCTCATCCACACCACCCCATGGCACCCCAAAGACACCCCAGGTTTTCGGACCAAGAACTCAGGGTCATGGTGGAGGAAATAATAAGGGTAGAGCCCCAGCTCTTCGGCACACAGGTGCAACACACCACAATAGCCAGGAAGGCGGAGCTATGGCAAAGGATCTTCGACAGGGTCAACGCTGTGGGACAGCATCCCAGAAACCGGGAAGACATCCGAAAGCGTTGGAACGACCTACGGGGGAAGGTACGGTCGATGGTCTCAAGACACAACATTGCTGTGCAGAAGACTGGCGGCGGACCACCACCCACTCCTCCCGAATTCACTGCATGGGAGCAAGAGGTCTTGAACATCCTGCATCCTGCGGGCCTCGTTGGAGTTGGCAGAGGAATGGACTCTGGTAAGTTTCATCTCAACTACTCCCCCCCCCCAACCACCAGCATGCCAACCCACACCCCCACCCTCACCCCCAACCCCCCAGCACACATCCCCCCTGCCAATGTCTCACCAGCACAACCCACCCAACCCAAAACCAAACCCTGAATGCCAACACAAACCATGGACACCCATCACCTATGCATGACCACTGCACATACCCATCCCCCCCCACACACCACCCTTACAACCCCTCCCACAAGGGAATGCCAGCACTGGGGGACAAGGGCACCCACAAACCGCTCGCCATGGAACACACAGAAGCAATAACCATACTCTTTTACCCCTTCAGGGCCCGAACGCCAACACACCGGCCAGGAGGTTCCAGAGTTGTCCATCCCACCCCCAGAACAGGCCCCCAGTGAGGACAGCAGCTCTGTCGACCTAGAAACTGATGACCAGCCCGGACCATCGGGGACCTCTGGACAGTCGGTTCCCCACACACAGACACAGGCCACAGCAGACCCAACCCCCTCTGGGAATATCAGCACAGCTCCCACCCAGCGGGCTCATGCCTCTGTCTCCAGGACAGGTCAATCAGCGGTGTGTCCGCCACTACAGGGCACCCAGGCTGACCCAACACCCCAACAACAACAGGGACCTGGGGGCAGTGGTAGTGGGCACACCGTCCAGGGGACAGAGGCCCGGGGAAACAGAGCAACTGGGAGGGCTGCAGTGCGACAGGGGGGGAGGACAGGCCCAGGGAACCGACTCTCCAAGAGGCCCTCACCACCATCATGGGAGCATATCACCACTCCCAGGAGGCGATGGCGACGGTACTGGCCAGGTTCCAGGAGATCCAGGCACAGCAGGAGGAACGGTACATGGGGTACAGAGAGGAGCTCAGGAACATCGTCCTGGCCCTCAACCAAATAGTCACCACATTGCGGGACCATGTGGCACCCCAAAGGGCCCCTGTCACTAGCCTGGACCAGGAACAGCCTACCACCTCCGCCGGCGCTAGTGGACAGGAGGCCCCCACACAACAACAGGCCACCAGAACCCCACCTCCTGCTGAAGATCAACCACCCTTCAGAGGAACCTGAGATCTCAAAGGAAGACAGAGTAGGATGCCAAGACCCCCGCCAGCATAAGAAACCCCCTGATGTCATTCCACTGTCCCACATTGTCACCCTGTCCAACCTTGAACTGCCTCTGCTCCATCCTTCCACAGGCATATGGACAAAGCACCTGTGCGACTGAGAACTGGACTCTGCTATGGACATTACTCCACCCCCACCCATCACCGTTTTACTATCATGGACCTATATGTAGCACTTAAAATAAATCACTAATTGCACTTAAAAAATCAGGAGTCTGCTTGTATTCTTTACAAATGTATTACACATAACAGTTCAAATATTGTTCAGTTACATTGTGATGACAACATACCAATGTCAATGTGCTTTACTCCATGGGCAAACAAAGCAGAAGTCATGCAGTGGGTCATACAGCTCTGAAAAGGGAAGGGAAAGTCACAATTCAGTTGAAAGGAACTGGGGGGAAACACAGAAAGTAGAGATGCAGGAGGCCTGAAGTAAATGTAAAATGGCGTGGGGGATTCTTACCTGTGTGCTACTGAAAATACTGTTGTATAACTGTGTCCCTGTTGTCCGTGTCGTCCCCGTCGTCTTCCTCCTCTTCACTCTCCACAGGCTCCACAGCTGCTACAACACCACCATCTGGACCATCCTCCTGCAGGAAAGGCACCTGGCGTCGCAATGCAAGATTGTGAGGCATACAGCAGGCCACGATGATCTGGCACACCTTCTTTGGTGAGTACATTAGGGATCCACCTGTCATATGCAGGCACCTAAACCTGGCCTTCAGGACCCCGAAGGTCCTTTCTATGATCCTCCTAGATCGCCCATGGGCCTCATTGTACCGTTCCTCTGCCCTGGTCCGGGGATTCCTCACTGGGGTCACTAGCCACGGCAGGTTGGGGTAACCAGAGTCACCTATTAGCCACACACGTATTCTCTGTAGCTGTTCCATCACATAGGGGATGCTGCTATTTCGCATTACATACGCGTCATGCACTGACCCAGGGAACTTGGCATTTACATGGGATATGTACTGGTCAGCCAAACAGACCACCTGCACATTCATAGAATGGTAATTTTTCCTGTTTCTGTACACCTGCTCATCGTCTTTTGGGGGTTCTAAGGCCACATGGGTCCCATCAATGACACCAATGATGTTGGGGATATGTCCAAGGGCATAGAAGTCACCCTTCACAGTGGCCAAATCACCCTCCTCAGGGAAAACAATGTATCTCCTCATGTATTTCATCAGGGCAGACAACACTCTGGACAAAACCTTAGAAAACATAGGCTGAGACATCCCTGATGACATGGCCACTGTTGTCTGAAAAGACCCACTTGCCAAAAAATGGAGGACTGACAAAACCTGCACCAGAGGGGGAATTCCTGTGGGTTGGCGGATGGGGGACATCAGTGCCGGCTCAAGCTGGGCACACAGTTCATGTATAGTGGCTCGGTCAAGTCGGTATCAAAGTATTATATGACGTTCCTCCATTGTCGACAGGTCCACCAGCGGTCGGTACACAGGAGGATTCCTCCTTCTCCTCGCAAGTCCCAGCGGACGGTGCCTAGGAAGGAGAACATGGAGTACAGAGTCAAGCAACCCACAGGTACGTAACTACAGCTTGCACAGTACACAAATCGCTATGCATTGAGTGGCTTGTATGAGTGGCAATGCAAGGCCTAGGCCTGTGTGACGCAGTAGAAATTAAGCCATGTGGGCCCTTGAAATGGCGGCTGCCTGACCTGAGAAGTGTGACAGTGGGATATGAGGTCAATGCGCTGGTGTGGCACACCGTGGCGGTAGGCGGTCGAAGACCGCGGCGCAAAGCCGCATTGGTTAACATTGAACCCTATGGGTTTCACGAGCCAATGACTAGGTGCGCCGGCGGTCGCGGTACGCACCGCAGTGGTACGCACCGCCGCGGGCCTGACCGCCATTTTCTATCTGATTAATCACTCGAGACCTGATCATCCACAGGAGAGGACCTATACTGCAAGTGCTGCTGTGACCTCGGTCTGGGAGAGACAATGGCTGCTGCGACTGGGGAAAGGGCCCCTGCCTTCACTACAGAAGAGTTGGAGAAACTTGTGGATGGGGTCCTGCCCCAATATGCGCTACTCTACGGTCCTCCAGACCAACAGGTAAGTACACTGTGTGCACGTTGAATGGGCTATGCCTGTGTTGAGTGGGGTGGATATAAGATGGTGGGGTGGGGAGAGAATGACGAGTGCAAGGCACGACAGATGAGAGCATGTGCCACATGGCAAGGTTGGGGAGGGGGGGCCAATCACATCCAACATGCAGAGAATTAATGATATTTACTTTTCCACCCTGTACATGTCAAATAGGTCAGCGCCCATCAGAAAGTCGACATTTGGCGTGCCATCGCCAAGGAAGTCCGGACCCTGGGGGTACACAACAGACAGGGCACCCACTGCCGCAAGAGGTGGGAGGACATCCGCCGCGGGACCAGGAAGACCGCCGAGTCACTGATGGCCTCCCAATCTAGGAGGGGTGTCATTCGTACCCTGACCCCCTGATGCCCCGGATCCTGGCGGTGGCCTACCCCGATTTGGATGGGCGCGTGAGGACATCACAGCAGACACAAGGGGGTGAGTACCAGCACATTCAGCTATCTTTACGCGCAGTGGAGGTGCCTGGGTGGGGGAGGAGGGCTGTGGGTGACATTAGGCCAGGGCGCTTCCTGTAGTGTAGTCCTCTCCTTTAGGCATGGCCCTGTGCCCCGCCCCCACCTCTGTAGGGTGACAAGTACAGCTATCCATGGTCCTGCATCACCCATGTGCGCGTTTGTTGTCCCTAGACCTGTTGGCCTAGTCACAAGTACTGAGTAGTGTACCCCGATTGCGCGGCTTAGTGCATGAGGCTCCTGTGTCTGTCCTCTCCGCCAACGGTGTTGACAATGCATGCACTCAACCTGTTTTTATTTCTCCCCCCACCCTTCTATGTGTGCATTAGCATCATCAGGCGGAAGAGAATTGGCACCGGAGCACGAGGGAGCTGCAACTCACAAGGCCCGGTGGGCAATGGCACAGACACCGAGGCCACCAGTGATATGGAGGGCGCGGGGAGCTTCACAACGGGGACCCGTGGTGACACCAGCGACACGGACACGTCCTCGGATGGGAGCTCCCTAGCGGTGGCGGCAACATCCGTGCCCCCCGCCTCTACAGGTACAGCCGCCACCCAGCGCACCAGCACCGCCCTCCCAGCAGCCCCTCAGCCTTCGCTCCGTGCCCGCTCGCCCAAGAAGGCGGGCATCTCCTTCACCCCAGGCACCTCAGGCCCTGCCCCTGTTACCCCTGCTGCCCTCAGTGAGGAGGTCATTGACCTCCTACAGACCATCATTGTTGGGCAGTCTACCCTTTTGAATGCCATCCAGGGGGTAGAGAGGGAGGTGCATCGTAGCAATGCATACCTGGAGGGCATTCATTCGGATCAGGCTGCCCATCAACGATCGTTCAATTCTCTGGCCTCAGCACTGACGGCAGCCATTGTCCCTGTTTCCAGCCTCCCCCTTCTAACTGCCTCCACCCTGTCTCTGTCTCCTGTTCCTCAGCCTATCCCATCCACACCATCAGACCAGCCTGCACACACCTCAACACCCAAGGGCAGCTCATCCAGACATAAGCACCACAGATCACACAAACATTCACCCAAGCAACACCCAGATGCAGACATGCCAACAGCCACTACCACCTCTGTGTCCCCCTCCTCCTCGTCTCCCTCCTCCCTCCCTGTGACGTCTCCACTCACACCTGCATGCACACCACCAACAGCCAGTACTTCCATCACCAGCACACCCTCCAGTACAGTCCGCACACATGCAGTCACCACCCCCACTGCCATTTACACGTCCCCTGTGTCCTATCCCACTGTGTCTGTCACCCCCTCTTCCAAGACACACAAACGCAGGCAGCCACCCACCCAACAGCCAACCACCTCACCACAGCCTCCAGCCCATGCACCTTCACCCAAGGACAGCACACCTGACTCTCCTACAACCACCTCCTCTTCCTCCACTCCCATAACCACTACACCTACCCTTTACCTTGGTCCTTAAAATTTTTACCTCTCCACTCTTGACCTCTTTCCCTCACCTGACCCACCCCCTCCATCTGCTAAGAGTCCCAAGAGCGCCTCAGCCACCACCAGCCCGGCTTCAAGGGTCACCGTAGTACATGGATTTTGGAGTCCCCCCTTTGCCAGCAGTGATACATCGGTCAGCAGCAAGGGGACAGCCAGCCCCCCCCCCTGGAAAGAGGACCCGTAAAGTAAGGGGCCGCCGCGAGAAGCCTGACACGGCTGCCTCCAAGGACCAAAGTTCAGCCACTTCACCTGCCACAACATCCAGGGGAGGCAAGGCCCGGAGAGCCACATCGAAGGAGGGCAAGGGCAGCAGGGCAGAGAAGTCAGCCAGCAGGAGCGCGGACCAGGAGGGCCCCACAAGCCCCATCCCGGGTGTGAGTGAGGACACCCAAGGGCCCAGGACACCGTCACCGAAGGGTCCAGCAACTGCACGGTCGGAGGGCGACTGAGCAGGGAGTCCTGGCCAGGTCTAACTCCCTTGACTTACAGAACAAGCACCGCTGAACAGGGCCCCGCCGTGCAGAAAGGCACAGCTGAACAGGGCCCCGCCGTCCAGAAAGGCAGCGCTGAAGAGGGCCCCGCCGTCCAGAAAGGCACCGCTGAAAAGGGCCCCGCCGTGCAGAAAGGCACCGCTGAAGAGGGCCCCGCCGTGCAGAAAGGCACCGCTGAAGAGGGCCCCGCCGTGCAGAAAGGCACCGCTGGAGAGGGCCCCGCCGTGCAGAAAGGCACCACTGAACAGGGCCCCGCCGTCCAGAAAGGCACCGCTGAAGAGGGCCCCGCCGTGCAGAAAGGCACCGCTGAACAGGGCCCCGCCGTCCAGAAAGGCACCGCTGAAGAGGGCCCCGCCGTGCAGAAAGGCACAGCTGAAGAGGGCCCCGCCGTCCAGAAAGGCACCGCTGAAGAGGGCCCCGCCAAGACAGGCACCGCTCCGCCGGGCCCTTCATCTCAAGCACCACTCCGCTGGGCCCCGCCGTCTCAAGCACCGCTCCGCTGGGCCCTTCCTGTCAAGCACCGCTCCGCTGGGCCCTTCATCTCAAGCACTGCTCCGCTGAGCCCTTCCTGTCAAGCACCGCTCCGCTGGGCCCTTCATCTCAAGCACCGCTCCGCTGGGCCCTTCATCTCAAGCACCGCTCCGCTGGGCCCTTCATCTCAAGCACCGCTCCGCTGGGCCCTTCATCTCAAGCACCGCTCCGCTGGGCCCCGCCGTCTCAAGCACCGCTGGCCGAATGACAGTGCTGGTTCTGTGTCGAGTTACTGTTCACGCTGCACTCGGGCCACCCTGCCTCCTCCATTGCCTGTGGAGACTGTTATCCACTTGATAGACTGTGGCTTTGCACTCCCCAGGATTGAACAGTGGGCAAGCCACCCACTGTAGAGACTTGAGAGACTGTGGCTTTGCACTGCCCAGGATGGCACAGCGGGCATGGTGGCCCCTTTGTGGATCTGGCGTTGTGGACTCATGTGGCTGTGGTGCCCCCCCTTCCCTTCCCCCTGAGGTGCCTGTAGTTTTATCATCTGATGCCCCTGCAGTGTTCTCTCCAACGGACTCAGGTCTCCTGTGTGGGCTTTGCCCATGTGTTGATACACTTTGGCCCACGGACAGTTGACATTTCAGTGACTGTGCAGGACTTATTGCCTCTATTTATCGGTTACGCAATGTTTTAACTTGATATATTTTGTTTCATTTTCCTATTTTACCATGACTTCAATGAACCTATTTTATACATAAATTTAGTTTCTTACTTTAATGATATATTTTCATTATTCCGGGGGGTTTGGGTGGTGTCACTTTGACTTGGTGCTCTGCATTGGTGTGTAGATAGTTGGGTGGTGGGTGTATTGCGTATGTGTGTGCCCTTAACCCTTCCTCCTCCCCTCTCCCCTGTGTCGTAGGTGCGGTACTCACCGTTGTCGTCTGCGCCGGAGTTCGTACTCGTGGTAGATGAGCAGGTAGACGAGTGCAGGTAGGATGTTCAATTCGGGTTCCATGCTGTCCTCCGTCCTCGTGGAGTGTATACAGGTGAGCGTTTTCCCATTCGTAGTCTGTTTCCGCCGTGTTTTTATCGGCGGGGCTCCCGCCCCGGAAAAGGTGGCGGATTGGTGAGTTGTGATAGGGTGGGTGGAACATTGTCTGCCGCCTGCCTGTTGGCGGTGACCGCTGCGCTGTTTGTTTGTCCCGCCGTGGCGGTCGGAGTGTTAAGGTGGCGGTCTGGGTTGGCGGTTCCCGCTAGGGTCAGAATTCCATTTTTTTTACCCCCTGCCTGTTGGCGGGTTGGCCGCCGCTTTATCACCGACCGCCAGGGTTGGAATGACCGCCTAAATCTTCACTGCTGCAATGGAGAGTTGTGTATTGTGCAAATGTAAGTCATTAGGTTAAACTTGCATTACTGGCAGTATAAGACAGACTGCTACCAAACGTGCAAAAAAGTTTCAGATAAAATGGTTTAAATAATACCCAAACTGAATGATTTATTTAAATGCCCTGCAAAGCACACGCTGCACAACTTAGCTGGTAACCCCTTTGCATTACCAGACGAACACAATAACTCTTTGTCATCACCAACCTTCATGTGATTCCACCCAGTGCTTAATTTGTGCTTGTTGTTTCCGGTGCAGAGTACTGGCACTTATTTTTGAGGGACAGCACTCTTTTTTCCTGCCTCAAGCATTTACTGCAAGCAAAAGACACATATGGGAAAGATGGAGGAATGCAAAAATGAAAAAGAGTGCCAGAATGGGAGAGAGCAGAAAGCTGCAGGAGTGAGGTGAAATGGCTTAAAATGGACTAAAGAGGCCCAACATGGCTTTAGGATTACGCTGCCCTAGTATTCCTTGTTTGCAAATTTAATTGCAGCAGCTGCGTGTTTAAGAGGAGAGTTGTGGACACCGGCACGTTTTTATTTACAAATTAAGCACTGGCTGTGCCACTCATTCTTATTCAGTCCTGCCATGCTTTAGATCCTATGCACTGTCAATCCACAATTAGTCCCTGAATATTAAAAATAAGGAACACATCTACTCACAACAAGTCACAAAGGTACAAATTGAAGGACACTTACCTTGTCTTACACAGCTGCGCACCAACCGGCCGCACGTCAGTGTAGGTAGGGGACGTATGTAACACCTACACAACAGGAAGGGGCCAGGGGGGGTGTCTCCCCTCTACCGGGCCCCAATCACGCACTCTGGGGCTGGGCGCTGGCTTTAATTTGGGGTCCAAGGCTGAAGCGCACAACAAAAGAGACTTTTCCAGGGAGGGTGGGGGGGCACCACACCTGTGCAGGCTGAGGGGCTGAGGCTCACAGCAGGGCTGAAACAGAAAAGAGCCACACACCATAGTACACCACCACCTGCTCAGCGCAGCCAGTGAGTCAACAGTGTGCCACACACTGGCTCTCTCCTGGCTCACCACTGTTGGCGCCCACCCACGCAGGCATTGTAAATAATGCTGCGGGGGCAGGCCAATACTTCTTCTCAGGGCCATCAATTGGTAGCGCTTTCGCGCGCTACTAGATTGATGGCCCTCTGCCCCCATCATCAGCTAATGTGGGGTGCGCTGCGCCCTGCTGCCAGCTGCTGTGTGGAGTGTCGGGCGGCGTGTACTAGATTGACGGCCCTCTGCCCCACTGAGAGCTCCATCGAGCTCTCAGTGGGGCAGAAGGCCGTCAATTTAGTAGCGCGCAAAAGCGCTACCAATTGACAGCCCCCTGTGACACTGCGCGGCGCACACGCTGCTTCCTGCTGCTGTGTGCGCCGCCCGCGAGTCCCAAACTCGCTATCTCACGGGCGGGGCCTGGCCGGGGCACCAGTATCTCCGGCGGCGCCACCCCGCCGTGATTTTAACGCACAAAGGGCTAAAAATAGCCCAACAATCGGGGTCCCCGCAATTGGGTTTTTTTCCCGCACAAATGGGAAAAATATCGCCCATTTGTGCGGGAAACCGCCCAATCTGGCAACACTGTTTCCCGCTGCTCCCCACCACTATTTAACACTCCTGGTCGAGCGTCATCGCGGCCAATACCGATGATCTCCCCGCAGAGGGGAGCTGCCACTTTGACCCCTCGACCAGGTCTAATAGTGGACTTGCCCATGACGTGGGCGAACACTACAGTATGCAGTGCCGGTACTCAAAACTTTCTTAGAATCTGCTGCTGATGAAGCCGAAGGTCATGGTGCCTAACACCAAATCCTGGGTAGTCATGCATCTTTTTTCCACCTTTTGTTTTTCTGTTGTTTGGTCTCTTTCAAAGCCCATTAGTAAAGATAAGTGATGTTCCCCCAAAAATGATTGCCACTGAAATGAACTTGCAAGCGTAGGCTCAAATTAAGCTCTGTTCGCATGTTCTACTCCGGCAGAACCCTGTGAAACGTTATGCATTGTACAAATGATCCGTGTTCGGGGTCATAGCTGAGTAGCGAGTTTCAGTGTTCAGCAAGAGAAAATCTGAGTTCTCTGTGGCACAAAGTCATGTGCGATGCTGAAAGACTTTCCAATGACGTTTTGTTGTATGAAGACTTTGAATATGTTAATAATTTAGCTTATGTGTACATAGCATAAATAGAAAGATGCTACTGTTTGGCTGTGCACACAAACACGGAAGTGCATTGGCTTTTTGCCCGGGAAACGATGTGACAGCATTAATCTTTGTTTACGTTTTCATCTTTTCCAGACATGCAGTTTCATAGTAACCCAACTCCTTTTCATCTTGAGAAAGCACCGTGAATATAAAAAAATGCTAACACGTATTAGTCCACGCCAATATTTAATGTTAATCTATTAATTTTGCAAGGTTAGCATTCAGCTCTCAACTAAATCGCTACTGCAAAGTTTTAATTAAAAAAATAAGGACCTATCATAAGGGCATTTTCCCAAAGCACAGAGAAGAAACAGGCAACCCAAAGTGCCCAAACTGATGTCATCATATATGCGATAGGTTTTGCCAAACTGCTGAAAAATGGCAATTTAAGATTGAGAACAAATTCAGATCAGTCTTGATGTCAACTGAACTAGAAAGCTAGCTGCTCCATTGTTTGTATGCTGTCACACTTCCTTAGAGCCAATAAGTTCCAAGAAGGTACTGTTGTGCTTTACCAGCATTGTAAGTAACATAATATAGAGATTCCACAAGTGTGCTTAAAAATGGAAGTAGCCTCTTGAATCTATCCACGTGCACATCAGAAATGCAAAATTGGATGAAGAACATGCAACATAAACTCAATCCACAGAAGATACTACTTGTTCTATCTTTAAAACTTTACTAACAGCTATCCACTGGCTGGACTGAACATCTCAACAAAATCAGAATTCTACCCAAAACCATCTCTTCAGCAACTCCCTAGGCGTGTCACCTGCTAATGTAATGGTTGTACTCCACCCCAATTTTCTTGGTTGATGTGCCATCAATAAAGAAATGAAAACATATTTAAATGTTGTTTATTAATTAAGTGTTTGAAAGTCACAAACAGCATGAAAACCAAACTCATCTTTCAGAGAGTCGACGCTGCCTGCTGTTGGAGTCATACTGTGGCGCTCTCTTTATGTGGGGGTCAGGCAAGCACTTTCAATGATACGTGTGCTAGTGAGCAAGTGTCAGACACTGTGGATTCCCAAGGGCTTAAATCACTCCAGCCCAGGCTTGCCGTTACCTGGGGCCTTTGGTTTCCACCTCTAGATGACGCAAAGTAGCATTACTTTTTGCAGCAGACCTGGGCGGCATGAGCATCAGCTCGGAGACGGCCGCATGCTAGGTATTAAGGGCTTCGCACTCCTCCCTTTCTTAAGATGTCAATGGGGGGTGGGGATGGGAGCAGTAAGTATCATGGACAAAACACCACCCTGTGATGATTTGCTAAAGGATGGGATTACCATACCCTCTGAGCCTCCACAAGACTTCCTTCCAGCCACCGTCATCCATCACTACGGGGCTACGGGAACAATAGGTAGGCAGGTCACAGTGGTTAACTTGTGTTTGCACAAACGTACCTATACTAAAGGCAAGTTTAAAAGGCCCCTTCTCCTGCAACTCTCTTAACACAGGACATCTGGGTAAACCACCTTCTTTTAATCCTCTTATTCTGTGTGGCTCAATGTGTGTTCCTTCATCACCACACCCTTCATGTCCTCCAGCGCATGTTATTTCAGCACACAGTACTAGCACACAGCACATTCCTCAGCCTTGCTTTTGAACCCCCAGGAGGGGTGAGAGGCAGACCTGGGGTTTATTCAAGTCTAGTTTCACAGGCAGAAGGTGTGGGGCTGCACTTCACACAGACACTTGAGTTTTAAGTCTGGTGCATGTGTTGAGGTTAGTACATTGTCCAAGTTGTTTTTGGGATAGAGGGGGTGCTGGACTTAACAAGTGTTTCAGTGACCACGGTGACCAAGGAGGAGTTTTGTTTGCAGGTCAGATTTGTTTCGGCTTGGATGGGGAGGAATCCTTTTTGCAGATTTTGAGCTCTAATCCCAGGGAGGAAACCAGCATTTCACATGTTATTTTAGGCATCGGAGCAAGATCGTATGAGCCTGGGCAAAACACTTAGGGGCATATTTATACTCCGTTTGCGCCGGAATTGCATCGTTTTTTTTGACGCAATTCCGATGCAAAACTAACTCCATATTTATACTTTGGCGTTAGACGCATCTAGCGCCAAAGTCCATGGAGTTAGCGTAATTTTTTAGCGTGGACACCTACTTTGCGTTAATTATATGCAAGGTAGGCGTTCCCGTCTAAAAAATCGACTCCGAGGCATGTGCGTCGGATTTATACTCCCGGGCAAAATTCACGCCCGGGAGTGGGCGGGTCAAAAAAAATGACGTACGGCTGCTTTTGCGCCGTTTTTTAGCGCCTACAAAAGGCAGGCGTTAAGGGACCTGTGGGCTCTGAAGGAGCCCAGAGGTGCCCTCCCATGCCCCCAGGGACACCCCCTGTCACCCTTGCCCACCCCAGGAGGACACCCAAGGCTGGAGGGACCCATCCCAGGGACATTAAGGTAAGTTCAGGTAAGTTTAAAAAAAAAGTTTTTTTGTGGCATAGGGGGGCATGATTTGTGCCCCCCTACATGCCACTATGCCCAATGACCATGTCCAGGGGACAGAAGTCCCCTGGGCATGGCCATTGGGCAAGGGGGCATGACTCCTGTCTTTACTAAGACAGGAGTCATGTAAATGGCGTCAGGGCGTCGTTAAAAATGGCGCAAATCGGGTGGAGGCGATTTTTTAGCGTCAACCTGACTTGCACCATTTTTAAGACGCCCTAACACCATTTTCCCCAACGCCGGCGCTGCCTGGTGTACGTGGTTTTTTTCCACGCACACCAGGCAGCGCCGGTCTGCTAGCGCCGGCTAACGCCATTCAATAAATACGGCGCCCGCATGGTGCTTCAAAATGGCGTTAGCCGGCGCTAATTTTTTTGACGCAAAACTGCGTTAGCCCAGTTTTGCGTCAAAAAGTATAAATATGGGCCTTAGGTCCTCATTATGCGTGTAGAGGTCCGAGGATCACCATGCTCACGTTGACAGACAGACCGCCGCACTGAAGGTGGTCAGACCACCCAATTACAACTTAGGTGGGTGGACCCGCCTAAAGACATCCAGTCCTGCCAGGATCATAGATCCCGATGGAGTGACATCAGTTGCACTTGAAACCAGCTAGGGGGCACTGAAATAAGCGCTGTTGGCTGATTACTACCCCACTTTCTGCCAGCCTTTTCATGGCAGGGTCCCCACCAAAAAGCCAGTGACAGGGGCTACAGGGAGCCCCTGCACTGCCCATGTCATGCACAGGGCTGGGCCCCTCCTTTTCCCAGCGCTGTCGAAATACGCACTTTCTGCTTTGTAGACAGTGTGCATTCCAAGGTTGCTGGCTGCTCCCGTGTGACAGCATTGGACTCGGCCAAATGCTGCTTCACCGTTTCCACTGGGCTGATCAGTGCAAAACTTGATTTCTGCAAGTTAGCCCAGTGCAAAGCTAGTAATGGGTCTGGTCTCCTCACTGCGAGTCTGGTGGTCCAGTTGTCTGACCGCCAGACTGGTAATCAGGCCCTTAATCCTCCCAGACCTAAACAAATCAATGAGTTGTTCTGTTGTGTAACTGGAGTTCATGTAAAGTCATGATACTTTCAGGTCAGGTTTATACTATATAAAACTGAAAAAACAACAAAATAAACTTGTAAATAGCAACATTTGCTTGCCTTTTACTGGTCAGTACGTGTTTGCCATGTTGGGCCATTTTGATTGCCAAAAACACATAAAGGGGCACACTGCATTAGGAACTGGGAACCTAATACAGGCTATAATAATATATAATTCTTTAAAAAATGTCTCTTGGAACTTCATTGATTACTCCTTAACACAGATGGGTATATTATATTTTATCCACTTTTCAATGATGCAAGGGAAAGTTGTCCCCATAGATGTCCAGATTTGGGTACTGCAGTTTGCAATCAGAAGAGTGAAGTTTGGCCATAAGTCTATCTTGAATGATAAGGCCCAGATTTAAGGAGGGTCTAGTGCCTCCTTGCGCCACATTGGCATCATTTTGTATGAGGCTACCGTGGCCCATTTAGGCCAGATTTGCTGCACCATATTTACAAAGTGGCGCAATGCATGCATTCCACCACGTTGTAACCCCTTGAGCCACTTTATGCCTGAGCCAGGTATGATATATGCAAGGAGGAGGCATTTCCCCATTAGGGGGACCACAAAAATGGCACAGTTTAAAGAGATTGCACTGCAACATTTTTAGTGACTATTTATAACGCTTGCACATAGCAGGCTTTAAAAAGGGTGCATACCATTGTTTTCAATGGACTGCTATGTACTCGGCAGGATTAGCAACACAAAATGATGACGGACGGAGTACTGAACAATGCAAACACTCACCCCCAGTTACAGATCTGAGTTTAATCCATTGCTCTTTTGCTCACCATGCCACCCCAGTTTGGACCCAGCCATATGCAAATCAGTCTTGACCCTGTTCCTCATGGGAACAGTCCTGCCCGAACTGCCAAGCCAGGTCCAGGCCCTGGACCGGAAACAAGCATCCTGGGACCGATTTCAGGGTATCTCCCTTCATCTGCCAGGCTAGCTTGAATCCAATGGCACAGTGAGCACAGGACCCACGTCTGGGCATACCCTTCCCACTCAGGGCGACTTTAGCAACACAAAAGGATGATGGACAGAGTGTTGAACAAAGGAAACACTCACCCCCAGTCACATATCTGGGTTTAATCCATCATTCTTTTGCTCACCATGCCACCCCAGTTTGGACCAAGCCATATGCAAATCAGTCTTGACCCTTTTCCTCATGGGAACAGTCCACCTGAACTGCCAAGCCAGGTCCTCCCTAGACCGGAAACAAGCATCCTGGGACCGGTTTCAGGGTATCACCTTTCATCAGCCAGGCTAGCTTGAATCCAGTGGCACAGTGAGCACGGGACCCACGTCTGGGTATAGCCTTCCAACTAAGGGCAACTTTAGCAACACAAAAGGATGATGGACGGAGTGCTAAACAATGCAAACACTCACCCCCAGTCACAAATCTGGGTTTAATCCATAGTTCTTTTGCTCACTATGCCACCCCAGTTTGGTCCCAGCCATATGCAAATCAGTCTTGACCCTTTTCCTCCTGGGAACAGTCCAGCCCGAACTGCCAAGCCAGGTCCTCCATAGACTGGAAACAAGCATCCGGGGACCGGTTTCAGGGTATCACCTTTCATCAGCCAGGCTAGCTTGAATCCAGTGGCACAGTGAGCACGGGACCCACGTCTGGGCATACCCTTTCCAGGATGATGGACGGAGTGCTGAACAATGGAAACACTCACCCCCAGTCACAGATCTGGATTTAATCCATTGTTCTTTTGCTCACCATGCCACCCCACTTTGGACCCAGCCATATGCAAATCAGTCTTGACCCTGTTCCTCATGGGAACAGTCCAGCCCGAACTGCCAAGCCAGGTCCTCCCTGGACCGGAAACAAGCATCCTGGGACCAGTTTCAGGGTATCACCCTTCATCAGCCAGGCTAGCTTGAATCCAGTGGCACAGTGAGCACGGGACCCACGTCTGGGCATACCCTTCCCACTTAGGGCAACTTTAGCAACACAAAAGGATGATGGACGGAGTGCTGAAGAATGCAAACACTCACCCCCAGTCACAGATCTGGGTTTAATCCATCATTCTTATGCTCACTATGCCACCCCTGTTTGGACCCAGCCATATGCAAATCAGTCTTGACCCTGTACCTCATGGGAACATTCCAGCCCGAACTGTCAAGCCAGGTCCTCCCTAGACCGGAAATAAGCATCCTGGGACCGGTGTCAGGGTATCACCCTTCATCTGCCAGGCTAGCTTTAATCCAATGGCACAGTGAGCACAGGACCCACGTCTGGGCATACCCTTCCCACTCAGGGCAACTTTAGAAACACAAAAGGATGATGGACAGAGTGCTGAACAATGGAAACACTCACCCACAGTCACAGATCTGGGTTTAATCGATTGTTCTTTTGCTCACCATGCCACCCCAGTTTGGACCCAGCCATATGCAAATCAGTCTTGGCCCTGTTCCTTATGGGAACAGTCCAGCTCGAAGTGCCAAGCCAGGTCCTCCCTGGACTGAAAACAAGCATCCTGGGACCAGTTTCAGGGTATCACCCTTTATCAGCCAGGCTAGCTTGGATCCAGTGGCTCAGTGAGCACGGGACCCACGTCTGGGCATACCCTTCGATTTAGGGCAACTTTATCAACACAAAAAGATGATGGACGGAGTGCTGAACAATGCAAACACTCACCCCCAGTCACAGATCTGTGTTTAATCCATCATTCTTATGCTCACTATGCCACCCCTGTTTGGACCCAGCCATATGCAAATCAGTCTTGACCCTGTTCCTCATGGGATCATTCCAGCCCGAACTGTCAAGCCAGGTCCTCCCTGGACCGGAAATAAGCATCCTGGGACTAGTTTCAGGGTATCACCCTTCATCAGCCAGGCTGGCTTGAATCCAGTGGCACAGTGAGCACAGGACCCACGTCTGGGTATACCCTTCCCACTTAGGACAACTTTAGCAACACAAAAGGATGATAGACGGAGGGCTGAACAATGCAAACACACCCCCAGTCACAGATCTGGGTTTAATCCATCATTCTTTTGCTCACTATGCCACCCCAGTTTGGACCCAGCAATATGGAAATCAGTCCTGACCCTGTCTCTCATGGGAACAGTCCAGCCCGAACTGCCAAGCCAGGTCCTCCCTGGACCGGAAACAAGCATCCTTGGACCGGTTTCAGGGTATCACACTTCATCTGCCAGGCTAGCTTGAATGCAATGTCACAGTGAGCACAGGACCCACGTCTTGGCATACCCTTCCCACTCAGGGCAACTTTAGCAACACAAAAGGATGATGGACAAAGTGCTGAACAATGGAAATACTCACCCACAGTCACAGATCTGGGTTTAATCTATCATTCTCTTGTTCACGATGCCAACCCATTTTGGACCCAGCGATATGCAAATCAGTCCTGACCCTGTCCCTCATGGGAACAGTCCAGTTCTAACCGCCAAGCTAGGTCCTCCCTGGACCGGAAACAAGCATCCTGGGACCGGTTTCAGGGTATCACCCCTCATCAGCCAGGCTAGCTTGAATCAATCACCCCTCATCAGCCAGGCTAGCTTGAATCCAGTGGCACAGTGAGCACGGGACCCACGTCTGGGCATACCCTTCCCACTTAGGGCAACTTTAGCAACACAAAAGGATGATGGACGGAGTGCTGAACAATGCAAACACTCACCCCCAGTCACATATCTGGGTTTAATCCATCATTTTTTTGCTCACTATGCCACCCCTATTTGGACCCAGCCATGTGCAAATCAGTCTTGACCCTGTTCCTCATGGGAACAGTCAGGCCCGAACTGTCAAGCCAGGTCCTCCCTGGACCGGAAATAAGCATCCTGGGACTGGTTTCAGGGTATCACCCTTCATCAGCCAGGCTAGCTTGAATCCAGTGGCACAGTGAGCATGGGAACCACATCTGGGCATGCCCTTCCCACTTAGGGCAACTTTAGCAACACAAAAGGATGATGGACGGAGGGCTGAACAATGCAAACACTCACCCCCAGTCACAGATCTGGGTTTAATCCATCATTCTTTTGCTCACTATGCCGCCCCAGTTTTGACCCAGCCATATGCAAATCAGTCTTGACCCTGTCCCTATTTTACAAATATCGAATTACAGAAATATTGAGTTGTAAATATCGTGACACAGAAATATCATGAGCAAAAATATAGTTGACAAAAATATTGATGTTTTAAGGTAAGAAATATATTTTTTAAGTATATTTATGTGTTTAAGTAATATTTTAATTGTCTATGTTTCATATTGTTTGTACAATTGTTGTTAATGTTTTTAAATATAGTTTGTAATTTGAAGAAACTTATATTTTTAATTTAATTGTGAAATAGTCATTTATAGTGTTGTAGTGGGTTGTGAGGTTTGTAGGGATACATATTGGGAAGTTAAATAGGCATAAATGAGCAATATGTTTTCAATTAATATTAAATCTCCATTTGATCATTGAGTATGTAAATTGTGCAAATACACTTTTTTGTAAGTTATTTTAGGTGCGGGATGTCGGTTTTTGTAAAGGTAGAAGGTGGGAACTTAATTTATTCATAAATAATACAATATTAATTGTTTATAAATTATTAATTACTTACTTGTTAATTAAATATGTAAATTGTGTAACTATTACAATTTTATAATGTACATTTTAGGTGCATGTTGTTGGGTTTGTTGGGGTATAGGGTGGGAATAGTAATTTTTTGTGCTCCTTATTCCAACACTTTCCCTATTGTTACATGAACTGGAGTGGGAATAACAACTTGTACCCCTCGTGAGTCCAATGCTTTCCCTACTGTTGCGCCAACTGGAGTGGGCATATTACGTTTTATCCCTCTTGAGCCCCACACTTTCCGTACTGTTGCACCGTCTGGAGTCGGAATAGTACCTTTTACCCCTCTCAAGTCTAACGCTTTCCCTACTGTTGCACATACTGGAGTAGGAATAGTAAATTTTACCTCTCCTGAGTCCAGTGCTTTCTCTGTTTCTGTTGTATTGACTGGAGTGGAAATAGTGAATTTTACCCCTTCTGACTCCAACGCTTTCCCTACTGTTGCACAGGCTGGAGTAGGAGTATTATATGTTTTATTCCTAGAAATGTATAGTTTTGTGTATATTCTTATATTTCTTTTTATTTTAAATGATATATCTTTAATTAGTAATATATGTAATATTATATATTTTTAGTAAAATGTATTTTTTTATATTGTTTACTTTTTATGTGTAATTAAAAAGG
This sequence comes from Pleurodeles waltl, assembly GCF_031143425.1. Taxonomy (NCBI): domain Eukaryota; kingdom Metazoa; phylum Chordata; class Amphibia; order Caudata; family Salamandridae; genus Pleurodeles; species Pleurodeles waltl. The sequence goes on along the minus strand of NC_090438.1, from coordinate 329,405,710 downwards.
TAATACCATTTCATTTTTTCCTGTTTATTTGTTACAACTTTGTGTGTGTGTATATAAATATCTCTATATATATTTATATATATATCAATATATATATAATATATATACACACATATGTGTGTGTGTATATAGTTATATATATATATATTATAACAACACACCTCCATCGTCGGGGGCCCCCAACCCTGCAGGGCGGCTTCAGGTAGGCAGGGACGGAGCATCCTGCCCATTAAATCACACAAAGAGAAAAAATGTAGAAGCCCCATTTCAGAGTCTCTCAGGCATTTAATGAAAATCCGGCCTGCACATCCTAACGCGTTTCAGCAAAAATGCCTTGTTCACAGGAAAAGATTTGAAATCATCGCTTTCAGGTGAAAGAGAGACTCTGAAATGGGGCTTCTACATTTTTTCTCTTTGTGTTATATATATATATATATATATATATATATATATATATAGTTATATTATTAAATTAAAAAATAGTAAATTATAAATTACATTAACATTTTTATTTTAATAATAGTTTTACATTACATATATGCGTAAATAAACATACACCCATACATATGTATGGCATGTGTGTGTATTTGTTTAAATTAGTATATATTTATATATTTTAATATGATTTAAAATATTTAATTTCATTAATTATATTGATGTTACATGTTAAACTATTTAATGCTTACTATTTTTAACCAAATATGTATCAAAAAACTATATTTTTGTATATATTTTTCGATATTAGTTTAAAGCTATATTTTTTCCATATTTTTGTATTTTCAAGTATAAGTATAGGATATCTATATTTTTGTGCTCTGTATTTTTGTCACTATATTGTTGTATTGCAATATTTAGGGTTTTGACATACTGTCAGTGAACCCCATTTACTCCCCCAACTTGGCGCACAAATAATTGCTTAATTGAAGTTAAAACAAATGCTAATTTATAATGAAAAAAGGATACTAAAATTGATAAAAAGTATTTTAGTTACCAGCCACACATTTACTACAGTGTTGTCATTAAATATACTAGGACTGCAATGATAAAATGCTGCATCTTATACCAGGGAACCTACTGTTATAAGCAAGATACAATCATATTTCTAAACACTATCCACCAAGTTCTCTAGTCAAGGATGGTAGAATTAAAGGCAACCCCTTTCTATCGCAATTGTGTTGCTTAATGTCAAAGCAACAGGGACCTCCTTTATGGTACACTGAATAGAGGAAAAAGCCAAGCAGACAAATTCTCCATGCAGGTAGGAGAAAGCCAAGAAAAGAATAACAGAGGAACCTGGCATTCACAAACTAGAAACAAGTATATACATGGACTGGAAGCAGCTGGAACACAATTCCAGGAGATGTCGGTGGTATTCCCTTAAGCGTACCCGCTTCCTAAGGGCAGGATAAACAAGAAACCAGGATCAAGTAACCAGGAGGAAGCACCCATTGCCACGTGGTACTGACTGTTCCAAATCTATTTTTGTTAGGAGGAAACAGGAAGAAGCAATACAAAAGGACCATAAAGTGACATACAGGAAAGAGGAAGTGACATACAGAAACTTTTGTTACTATGATGGATTGACAAAGCAACAAGTAAATGACAGCAATGGGAAACCTTATTACATTCGGAATAACAACATCACTTTTTTTTAGAAAAAAAAGTGCTCTTGGCAAAGGAAGCCACCTTGTCTATGGAAGAAGAAGAAGGGGTATGAGATACTTTCTCACAGCATGTTTTGAAGGCAAGAGAACCACAGAAAGTAACTGCTTTAAAAAAGGTTCACAGACTTAGCACATGAAGATCCTGAAGGGAATCTGAAGAGAAAAGAGCATCATCTCACAACAAATCAGGTGAGGTTTTAAAATTGTTAACAATTTTACTCACCCAGATGGCCGGCTTCGGCATCTAACACCTTCTCTTAAACTCTGCACTCACTTTCCAATTTCTTCAACACCAAAGTCAAAACCATTCTGGACTCTTCACCCCTTATGTACACTGTTCCCATCAGTACTGACTCTTTCTTAGCTCAGTAGGAGGTTTCATCACCGCTTGGTGGCCAATTATTGCAGGACTTGTTTTCAGTTTCACTAGAGGACTCTGCTTACACTTTAAGAACTTGCAAATCCATTTCCCCAGATGATCTCTGCTCTCCTCATATCTTGAACTCCAACTGTGCAACTATTAATCTGCTTGTAGATCAGCTTTTAAATCAGTTGATTTGACTAGCCACAGTGTCTAGTGGCTGGAAACAATCTCTGCTGACCCCAATCTTAAAGAAATCATTGGCTGATAAATCCAATCTTGCCATCTATCGCCCTTTCTCTCTGTTTCCACGTTTCCAGTTTCTAAGACACTGGAGAAGCCCATTAACAAACAACTCTGCCTTTTTAGAGCGGAGTATTGACTTCAGCACCAGGCCTACTTTGTTGAAGGTGGCAGACACAATTAAACTTGCAGCGGAGTAGGGGAAGCAGGTGGCACTGGTTTTACTGGATCTATCCTTAGTGCACTCCACGATCATGCAGTGTCTTGGTGTTATAGATGTCTGTGGCACAACCTTGGTGTGGTTGCATTCTTTTCTGGAAGATAGATCCCAATCAGTTTGGATGGCCCCTTTCGCCTCAAAACCCAATTCATTGGGTTTTGGAGTTGCTCAGGGCTTTATATTGAGCCCTACATTGTTCAATGTGTATATGACTCCTCCGGTGAACCTGATAGATTTGTTTGGAAAACGAATTGCTTCTTATGCTGATGATACGCAATTGCTTCCCACTCTACACCAAGAAACTCCCAATGCATTGAGTGTTTTCAATGCATGTATGACCACCTTGTTGCTATGGCTGTGTGACAACAGCCTCCAATGCACTTCCAGCAAGACAGAAATCTTGCTTTTTGGGTCTTCCCCCCTCTCAACTTGGGACACGAGCCATTAGCCAAAGGGTACCACCGACACCCTCCACGGGTACAGTAGTGCGTAATTTGGGGGTGAAATTCGATAACATTGCTTTTTTGTATCCCCACGGGGTGTGATAGTAGGTATTTGCTTTGGCCTGGTAAAAATGCTAAAACAAATCTTGCATTTTCTTGCCCTCACAGCAAACAATAGTGATCTAGGGCTTGAATACTTCTAACTTGGACTAGGTCAACACACTCTACTGGGGTTTGCCTGTCTACCTCCTGAGGAGACTATAACTGGTGCAGAGCTCTGTTGCTAGGCTCTTGCTACAATGCCCCACCCCCAGTAAAGCCCATATCCAGCCAGTTCTAAAATACCTGCACTGGCTGCCCGTTAAAAAACATGTGAGGTTCAAAGGGTTTGTCCTAACTCATAGAACTTCATACCTTAAAGGCCCTCAGTACTTGTCTGACAGATTTACCCTGTATCAACCGGTCAGGTCAATTTGGTCTTCCAACTCCCTACTGGGGATAATCCCATGGCTCAAAAGGAAAAACTGGGGAGGCAGCACCTACTCCTACCTGGCTGCCATAGAGTAGAACAATCTATCCCATTATAGCTTTGTGCCACTGGGGACAGTGTGATCTGCAAGAAACTTCTCTAGACATGGGGGGTGATTCTAACTCTGTCCTCTTCTGACCACGGCCAAACCGCTGCGGTCAGAATGCCCTGCGGGGCACCGCCAGCCTGTTGGCGGTGCTCCCGCCGACCCTGGCCCCGGCGGTCTAGTACCGCCGGGGTCAGAATCACCCCCATGGTTCTTTGGTTCAGTCTTTTAGTACCTTTTATTAGTCAGGTTAAGATTTACTGTAATGCGCAGGAACACTCTTTGAGTAGCTGTTGCATTATATAACTCCCTAAATAATAATAATTGTAATATTATTTTATCAAGGACTACAAAACAAGTTTAGGGCTAAATTAGCACCCTTAGGACCTCAGTATGAGTTTGGCGGTCTGGCGGTAAGACTGTCACGGTGACGGCCAGCAAAAGACCGCCATCTTGGTGGTCGTACAGACCACTGTATAACAAATTACACATGCAGGACTGCTGAAACCAGCTAAAATTCTGACACTGCCAGGACTCTGGAGGGCAGAAAAAAGGCAGTTAGACCCCCAGCAGTGCCAGCCTGTCAAAAATCCTCGAACCGATTACAACCCACAGATCACAATAGATGTACTCCCTTGGAGGAAAACCAATGGTCGTGGGAACCACGCTGGTCAGCGGTCTACACAATATTACACTGTACCACATTGGAAAGTTTGAATTCCACAGACCTGCCACACATACACACTGCACTATAAAACACACCCCACAATCCTTTGCATCAAAAACACCATACACAGCTAGACAGAGGCCACACACCAAATTTAGGAAACATAGAACAGGCACCCCTCACCACTCCAAATACTACCCATCCAAAACCTGCACATCAAACGTATCACATCAATTTGTGCCACACATCACAAACCACCCATCACCCACTCAAAACACAGCACCCACACCTCATTACCCACTTGTATACCTTTCTGTGCCGCCCACTACTACCATGTCCCCACTAAAACATCCCTGCTTCACAGAGGATGAGTTGAGTGTCATGGTGGATGTAATCATCAGAGCCACACCTATTTGGAGCCCTAGTCCAACAAACCTCAATTGCCAGGAAATTGGAGATGTGGCAAAACATGGTAAACAGGGTGATTTCTGTAGGCAGCTATCCACGCACAAGAGAGGACATCAGGAAGAGGTGGAACAACCTCAGGGGGAAGTTACGTTCATGGCCTCCAGGCATCAGCTGGTGGTCCGCAGGACTGGCAGTGGGCCCCCACCTCCTCTCCCAATGTTCCCATCATTGGAGGAGAAGGTCTTGAACATCCTGCATCCTGAGGGCTTGATAGGAATACCTGGGGGTGTGGGACCAGGTAAGTCACAACCCTGGAAATGTCACTCTAATGTTCTGCTTTGCATGCTTGCTGGTCAACTTTTGACTTCTTAGCCAACACCCTCACCACCCCTGTGTCCAACTGTCAATATACTTCTCTCGGCCACACCACATGCCAACTAAACTCAGCTGGGGGCACAGTGTCTATGTATGATATGAGTAGTACAGGGACTGACAACACTACAACTCCCAGCAGGCACTGTTCTAACATTATGAAACCCAGAACAATGTACCATAATGAAAATAGTCTTGCATGTCAACTACACAACCGACTCAACCTACCTGAGTGATCCACAAGTTCACAGTCTAGTACAATAACAGCAATGCCATGGGCATCTGCCATTACAATACCACCAACACGCAGCTACTGCCGTGTCCTGTATTAAAATGGCCTTTTTACCTCCCATCACCCATTGACAGACACCCACATAGCGGAAAAAACATATCTGCAGTGTGCTGTACTAGTGGTATAACCAGATATATATGGCCTAGTAGAATGGTCACTCCGAAGATGATGGACAGGCCAGTGTACAATTACATTCATCAGCTGTCTGGTGACTCAATGCTGAACTACTGCTAACTGGGAGGCAACAGGAACAATATCAAGCTACACCACAGAGAAGACTTGAGTCTATCAGCATACCTCCAACTGCCAAGCTAAACTGATATCCTGTAGCAAGGTGTATAAAATAAGAATACCCTGCTCCGAATATAAGTGCAACCCAGATTAGAAAACAGGTGGCACTGTCATATCAGGAGATCAAGTAAAGCCTTTCTATACATGGCTCAGAGTATATCTACATGTCAAAATATGACAACACATGCTGCATTACAATCTGTAAAAGTCTGTTCAACTTCTTTCACAGGTCACCTACCCATTGTGACCATGGAGAGTACAAATAAGACAGCCACGTTCCCTCTGGATAAAGCCCTCAGTGAGGACAATACCCCTAGATGTGAGGACAATGAGGACGACTTTGGCCCATTTGGGATACCTGGTCGGTCTACACCTGTCAGCCTCACCCACAACTACTCACACCTACTCCTCCAAGCCCTGTTGTTTTGACATCCCAGGCAACCATTTGCCCCCAAACGTGTGTCCCAAGGACAGTTAATACCATCATGTGCTCCCTAGTACAGGTACTAGAGTCACCACCAAAGAACCCAGACAATGAAGAACCTACCACCAGTGGGAGTGGGCAAACTGTGCCAAGGGCACAGGCACGTGGGTAAAGGTTGTGTGGGAGGGATGGTGTAGGTCAGCAGATTGAGGCTGCTAGGAAACACAACTGTCCAGGACACCTTCTCCCAAGTCTAGGGAGCCCACCAACAGTCCCAAGGTATGATGGGCCAGGTACTTTCCATGATGGGTGAGATAAAGCAGCTGCAGAGGGACAATACCAGGAAGTCATGGAAAAGTGGGAAGCCCACAATGCCAACACCGCCTCCCTAACAGGAGTGCTGAGAGGCATCAATACCACCTTGAGTAGGCTATGTCCACTACAACAGAACCCTTATATTGGCCATGTTCCATCAGGCCCCTCTACATCTGTGGCAGCTAGTGGAATGGACGCTCTGCATAGGGAAGGAGATGCCTGACATCCCTGCCTCTTTAGTTGAGACTCCCCCGCAAACATGGATATCCACCTAAACATCCAGAAGGAGCAGATGCCAAGACCTTAACTACTGCCAAGAATTGATTCTTTACTCATTGGTTCCCCTTGTGCGTGACAGATACACCCTGTTGACTGTTATTCCACCACTCTCCATTGTCCAAAGGCACAAGGACACTGGACTTGATACTCTAAATGTTGTTGAAGCAACCTTGGTGATTCCATCTACCATGACATAACCCTTCATCCCAATCCTTATACCTACATGTGCACTTGTAAATAAACACAACTAAAACACATATAGGCGGTCATTACAACATTGGCGGTAAAAGCCGATTACCGCCTTGCAGAAGACCGCCAACACACCGCCACGGCCGCGGAATTCCGCCACAGCTATTATGACCCACATCTCGTAATCCGCCAAAATTCAGACACCCACACAAGTCCGCCACACCAAAGTCAGTGATAAACTGGCGAAAACAAATCCTCCACCGTCACGCCAACAGAAATATGCCCACACTATCACGACACACGAATCCACGCGGCGGTCTTTCATCCGCGGTATTCCATTGGTGGTACACACTGCTGCGCTCAAAATACACACACTCTTACAAAACATCCCCACACTGGACAATGCAAAATACACACACCTCCCACACACCCATTACAATATGAACACACACCCACATCACCCACAAACCCCCACAACAAAAAATTCAGAAAGAAGGCCAGAGAGACACCACCAGCAAGAACAACAGCATCCACAGGCACACAACACCATCACCCACACAACTTCCAGGCACCTCACACAACACACCACTACGTATCACCACACTTATCACCACACACTCCACCCCACACATCACCTACACCACCCCAGGGCACGGCAAAGACACCCCAGGTTCTCGGAGGAGGAGCTCAGGGTCATGGTGGAGGAAATCATCCGGGTAGAGCCACAGCTATTCGGAGCACAGGTGCAGCACACCTCCAAAGCTAGGAAGATGGATCTATGGCGCAGAATAGTGGACAGGGTCAACGCAGTGGGACAACACCCAAGAAATCGGGAGGACATCAGGAAGAGGTGGAACGACAAACGGGGGAAGGTGCGTTCCGTGGTCTCAAGACACCACCTGGCGGTTCAGCGGACTGGCGGCGGACCCCCACCTCCTCCCCCACAACTAACAACATGGGAGGAGCAGGTCTTGGTGATTCTGCATTCTGAGGGCCTCGCAGGAGTAGGTGGAGGAATGGACTCTGGTAAGTCAAAGCTTTACTATGACATCCCCCACCCTACCTGCATGCTATCACATACCCCCACCTTCACCCTCACCCCCAGCACCCCAACTCCTCACAAATGTCCCAACATCACAAACCACACATCCCAACACCAAGCCCTGCATGCAGCTACAAAGCATGGACACCCATCACCAAAGCATGCCCACTGCACATACTCATACACCCCCCTAAACCACCATCACACAAGCTCCCACACAGGAATGCTAGCACTGGGGTACACGGTCACCCACCCATTGCACACCATTACACACACAGATTTAACAAACATCCTTTTATACCCCTGCAGGACCCCTACCCAACGTCACCGGACAGGAGGGTCCACACATGTCCACACCACCAACAGAAGAGGCCCACAGTGATGACAGCACCTCTGTCCAACTGGATCTAGATGACCAGCCCGGACCATCGGGGACCTCTGGACAGTCGGTTCCCCTCACACAGGCACAGGCCACCACAGACCTTCCCCCCTCTGGAAACACCAGCACAGCACCCACCCAGCGGGCCCATACCTCCGTCCCCAGGACACGTCATTCAGCTGTGTGTCCACCACTACAGGGAACCCAGGCTAACCCACCACCCCAACAACAACAGGGACCTGGGGGCAGTGGCAGTGGGCACACGGTCCAGGGGACGGAGGCACTGGAACACAGGGGAACTGGGAGGGCTGCCGTGCAACAGGGGGCGGACAGGCCAAGGGAACCCACTCTCCACGAGGCCCTCTCCTTCATCATGGGAGCATACCACCACTCCCGGGAGACGATGGCAACGGTACTGGCCAAGTTTCAGGAAACCCAGCGCATGCAGGAGGAACAGTATATGGGCTTCAGGGAGGAACTCAGAACCATCAGCTCCACCCTGGGCACCATCGTAGGGGTGCTGAAGGAAGTACTCAACACCAGGAGGGACACTGTGGCACTACAAGGGGCCCGTGACACTAGCATGGACGATGAACTGCCCACCACCTCCGCCGGCGCTAGTGGACAGAATGCCCCGCCACAGGACCACCACATCAGGACCCCACCCCCTGCAGACGGAGAACCACCCCGCAAACGGTCCCTGAGATCCAGGAACAAGACAGAGAAGGATGCCAAAAGCCCCACCAAGAAATGATACCACCCTGATTGTCATCTTACTGTCCCACTTTGTCACCCTGTCCATAATTAAACTGCCCCAGCTCCACTTCCTATGTCCATATGGGCAATGCACCTGTGAGACTAATAGACTGGACTCTGCCATGGACACTCCTCCGCCATCACATCTCAACATTTAACTACCCCCTCCAATATTTTGCATTTAAATAAGCACACCTAAAGCACAAAATGATCTGGAGTCTGTGATTTCGAAATAGTGTATTAGCAATTACAGTGACAAAATGTTTTCGAAATAGTAATGTCAACATACCTATGTCACACAGCTCTAGTCCATGAGGAATTTAAGCAGATGTCACACAGTGGGACCCACATCTGTGAAACCGTAAGGGAAAGTGACAACTCAGTGACCATACACTAGGTGAAAACGACAGACAGGAGAGAGGTAGTAGTGTAAAAGTACATGTAGAAGGCAGGATTGTATTCTTACCTGTGTTTCACTGGAAATATTGCTGGATCACTGAGTCCCTGTTGTGCATATCTTCTTCCTCTGCTTCCTCCTCATCACTGTCCACAGGCTCCACAGCTGCCACAACACCGCCATCTGGACCAACCTCCTGCAGAAAAGGCACCTGGCGTCGCAAAGCCAAGTTGTGAAGCATACAGCAGGCCACGATGATCTGGCACACCGTCTTTGGTGAGTAGAATAGGGATCCACCTGTCATATGGAGGCACCTGAACCTGGCCTTCAGGAGGCCGAAGGTCCGCTCGATCACCCTCCTAGTTCGCCCATGGGCCTCATTGTAGCGTTCCTCTGCCCTGGTCCTGGGATTCTTCACTGGGGTCAGTAGCCATGACAGGTTGGGGTAACCAGAGTCACCTGCAAATGGTGAGGGGCAACTGTTAGACACACATTAACCTGGAGGGATAACCCCAGACCCAGACAACCATTCCCACTGACTTGCTTCCAGGGGCTCACCTAATAGCCACACACAGTGCCTCTGGAGTTGACCCATCACATAAGGGATGCTGCTACTCCGCAGGATGTAGGCGTCATGCACTGAGCCAGGGAACATGGCATTCACATGGGAGATGTACTGGTCTGCCAAGCATACCATCTGTACGTTCATAGAATGATAACTCTTCCGGTTTCTGTACACCTGTTCACTCCTGTGGGGGGGACCAAAGCCACATGGGTCCCATCAATGGCACCTATGATGTTGGGGATATGTCCCTGGGCATAGAAATCACCTTTCACTGTAGGCAAATCCTCCACCTGAGGGAAAACGATGTAGCTCCGCATGTGTTTCAGAAGGGCAGACAACACTCTGGACAATACGTTGGAAAACATAGGCTGGGACATCCCTGATGCCATGGCCACAGTTGTTTGAAAAGAGCTGCTTGCAAGGAAATGGAGCACTGACAGCACCTGCACTTGAGGGGGGATTCCTGTGGGATGGCGGTTTGCTGACATCAGGTCTGGCTCCAACTGGGTACACAGCCTGTAGGTGATTATCAAATGTCTCTCCTCCATTGTCGACAGGTCCACCAACAGTCGGTACACCAGAGGATACCGCCATCTCCTCACATGTCCCAGCGGACTGTGCCTATGAAGGACAACAGCAAGCACAGAGTCAAACAACTCAGAGGTACGTACACACAGTTTACACAGAACACCAATCATACACAAAAGGTGGCCTGTATGTGTGTTGAGACTAGTGCTAGGTATGTGTGACGCAGTTGAAAATGAAGCCATGTAGGCCCCTGAAATGGCGGCTGCCTGTCCTGTAAAGTGGGACAATGGGATGTGAGGTAACTGCGCTGGCGTTGTACACCGTCGCGGTAGGCGGTCGGAGACCGCGGCGCACTGCTGCATTGGTTAACATTGGACCCTATGGGTCCCAGGAGCCAATAACGATGTACGCGGGCGGTGACGGTACGCACCGCCGCGGACGTGACCGCTGCGGACGTGACCGACATTTTCTATCTGTTCAATCACTCGATACCTGATCTTCGACAGGAGAGGACCTACACTGCAAGTGCTGCTGTGACCTCGGTCTGGAAGAGACAATGGCTCGAGTGTCTGGGGAAAGGGCCCGTGCCTTCACATCGGAGGAGTTGGAGAAGCTCTTGGATGGGGTCCTACCCCAGTACACGCTACTCGACGGACCTCCAGACAAACAGGTAAGTACACAGGGAGCTAGTTGTATGGGCTATGCCTGTGTGGAGAGGGCTTGATGTAAGAAGGAAGGGGGTAATGTACATTTCATGTAGGTTAGCGCCCACCAGAGGAAAGATATTTGGCGTGCCATCGCCAAGGACGTGCGGACCCTGGGGGTCTACCACAGATGGAGCACCCACTGCCGGAAAAGATGGGAGGACATTCGCCGCTGGAGCAAGAAGACGGTGGAGGCTCAGCTGGGGATGACCTCCCAACGTGGGAGGGGTGCCCATCGCACCATGACCCCCCTGATGTTCAGGATCCTGGCGGTGGCCTACCTGGATTTGGATGGGCGCTTGAGGGCATTACAGCAGACACAAGGGGGTGAGTACACTCTCATTCTGCTGACTTTGCACGCAGTGGAGTTGTCTGGGTGGGGGCGGGGGGCTAAGGGTTTCCCTAGGCCAGGGCGAGTTCCGTAGGCAAGGCCCCTCCGTAAGGCAGGCAATGTGGCACCCCACCCCACCTCTGTAGACTGCCAAGTACAGATAGTCATGCCCCTGTGTCTTCTATGTGTGCAGATGTCGTCCATAGGCTTGTAGGCCATTTCCCAGAAATTGAACAGTGGATCCCAAGAGCGCGGCGTAGTGCAGGGGGCTTCTGTGTCTGTCTTGTCCACCAATGGTAGCGGTAATCCATGCACTCAACATGTCTTTCTTCTGTCGTTCCCCTCCCCCATTTTTGTGGTCTCCCTGTTCTTGTGTGCATTAGCATCAACAGGCGGAGGAGCAATGGCACCGGAGCACGAGGAAGCTGCATCCCACATGGCCCTGGAGGGCGAGACTACAGACTCGGAATTCACTAGTGGGACGGAGGGCGAGGGGAGCTTCACGGCGGGACAGGAGCTGACACCAGCGACACGGACACGTCCTCTGATGGGAGCTCCCTTGTAGTGGCGGCAACATCTGTGCCCCCCGCATCTACAGGTACATCCGCCACCCCCCCTACCAGCACCGCCCTCCCAGCAGCCCCTCTGCTTTTGCCCCATGCCCGCTCACCCAGGAGGGTGGGCATCACCTTCGCCCCAGGCACCTCAGGCCCTCACCCAGTCACCCCTGCTGCCCTCAGTGAGAAGGCCATTGACCTCCTCAGGTCCCTCACTGTTGGGCAGTCTACCATTTTGAATGCCATCCAGGGTGTAGAAAGGCAGTTGCAACAAACTAATGCATTCCTGGAGGGCATTCATTCTGGTCAGTCGGCCCTTCACCAAGCTTTACAAAATCTGGCCTCAGCACTGCTGGCAGCCATTGTCCCCGTCTCTAGCCTCCCCCCTCCAACTTCCTCCACCCAGACCCAATCCCCTGTACCTCTGCCTATCCCAAGCACACCATCAGACCAACCTGCACACACCTCAACACACAAGGCAAGCTCAGGCAAACATAAGCACCACACATCACACAGGCACTCACGCAAGCAACACACACATGCAGACACACCAACATCCACTGCCTCCACTGTGTCCCCCTCCTTGTCATCTCCCTCCTCCCTCCCAGTCTCGTCTACACTCACACCTGCATGCACTACCTCTACAGCCACTACGTCCCTCACCAGCACACCCACCAGCACACCCCGCTCACGTGCAGTCACCAACCCCACTACCATTCACACATCCCCTGTGTCCTCTCCCAGTGTGTACTACCACCACCTCTCCCTCCACTCCCAAACCCCCTCCAGCTACCCGGCCCAGTGTTTCCAAGAAATATTTCATGTCTAGCTTTGACCTTTTTCCCACACCTCCCCTGTCCATCTCATAGGTCCCGAAGTAGCACCTCAGCCACAACATCTCCGGGACCAGTGGTGCCTGTAGTCACCAGTATGTGGAGTGTACCGGCCACCAGGACAGCTAGTGTGGCACGGAGCCACAGCGCAGCCAGTCCCCCACCTGTGAAGCATCAGAAGTTGGCCAGTGCACGGCGGGAGAGGGGGAAGACTCCAGCCACCAAAGCCGCTCCCAGGGGTCCCGGTGGGAGTGTGGAGTCAGCTGTGACACCTCCCAAGGTGGGGAAGGGCCACAAGAAACCCGGCAAGTCTGGGAAGAGCTGCACAGCGGAGAAGACCGCCATCATCCTCGCTGTCCAGGATGCCACCGCCAGCCCCAGCCCAGCTGCCAGGAGGCCACCGCCAGCACCAGTCCAGCTGCCCAGGAGGCCACCACCAGCCCCAGCCCAGCTGCCCAGGAGGCCACCACCAGCGCCAGCCCAGCTGCCCAGGAGGGTACCGCCATCCCCAGCCCAGCTGCCCAGGAGGCCAACGCCAGCCCAGCTGCCCAGGAGGGCACCGCCACCCCCAGCCCAGCTGCCCAGGAGGCCACCGCCAGCCGCAGCCCAGCTGCCCAGGAGGCCACTGCCAGCCCCAGCCCAGCTGCCCAGGAGGGCACCGCCAGCCCCAACCCCACTGATGAATGAAGGACCGCCAGCCCCGCTGGGTCAGGAGGCCGCCGCCAGACCCAGCCATGCAGCTGCCCAGGAGGGCACCTCCAGCCCCAGCCCAGCTGCCCAGGAGGGCACTGCCAGCCCCAGCCCAGTTGCCCAGGAAGCCACCGCCAGCCCCAGCCCCCCTGGGCAATGAAGGACCGCCAGCACAAGCCCCGCTGGGCCATGAAGGACCACCAGCACAAGCACCGCTGGACCATTAAGGACCGCCAGCACAAGCACCGCTGAACAGGGCACCGCCAACTCAAGCACCGCTGAACAGGGCACCGCCAACTCAAGCACCGCTGAACAGGGCACCGCTAACTCAAGCACCGCTGAACAGGGCACCGCCAACTCAAGCACCGCTGAGCGTCAGGGGCACTGACGCAACTCGGTCCGTCACGGGGTGAGTGATGCACTCTGGGCACCAGTCCCCCTCCAGAACCAGTGGAGAGATCCATCCACTACCTCTGTCCTTCACAGGATGAAGCACTCTGGGCACCAGTCCCCCTCCAAAACCAGTGGAGACATCCATCCACTACCTCTGTCCTTCACAGGAAGAAGCACTCTGGGCACCAGTCCCCCTCCAGAACCAGTGGAGACTGTTATCCACTTGAGAGACTGTGGCTTTGCACTCCCCAGAATTGAACAGTGGGCAACCCACCCACTGTTATCCACTTGAGAGACTGTGGCTTTGCACTCCCTAGGATTGAACTGTGGGCAACCCACCCACTGTAGAGACTTGAGAGACTGTGGCTTTGCACTCCCCAGGATTGAACAGTGGGCAAACCACCCACTGTAGAGACTTGAGAGACTGTGGCTTTGCACTCCCCAGGATACATCAGTGGGCATGTGGCCCCCTCGTGGATCTGGCGTCGTGCACTCATCCGGCTGAGGTGCCCCCCCTTACCTTCCCCCTGAGGTGCCTGTTGTATTTCTATCTGATGCCCCTGCAGTGTTTTCTCTGTTTTGATCGGGTATCGAGTGTGGGCCTCGTCCATGCATTTTGGGCCCAGTGGTCCACGGACTATAAATGGTGCAATACCTGGACTTGTATTATTGTGTATATATTTGTTTATAGTGTATATATATTTTGGAGTACTGGATTTTAATAGATTACAATCGTTACAATCATTTCCTTTTGTCTGTGCATTCTTACGGGGGCTTGGGAAGTGTAACTGTAATGTATCAACATGTATAAGTGTGTGTGTTGTAGTGGGTGAGGGTGGGGGTGGGGGTGTTGCGTGTGTGTGTGTCCCTGTTTTTTGCCTCCCCCCCGTGTCGTAGGTGCAGTACTCACCGTGGTCTTCGCCGCTGGCATTCGTGCTCCTGGTAGAGGAGCAGGAAGACTATCGCAGGTAAAATTTGGAGTTCCAGTTCCATGGTGTCCTCGCTCCTCGTGGGGTGTGTAGAGGTGAGCGTTTTCCCTTCGGAATTCCTGTTTCCGCCGTGTTTTTATCCGCAGTGAATCCGCCCCGGAAAAGGTGGCGGATTGGCCTGTCATAATAGTGTGGGCGGTACATTGTCTCCCGCCTGTCTGTTGGTGGTGACGGACACGCTGTTTGTACCGCCGTGGCGGTCTGAGTGTTAAAGTGGCTGTCTTTGTCGGCGGTTTCCGCCACGGTCGTAATTGCAATTTTTTTTACCGTCGGCCTGTTGGCGGTCTTACCGCCACTTTAACACCGTCCGCCAGGGTTGTAATGACCACCATAATGATTGAGAGTAATTTCTTAACTGTATTGAACTGTTAACTTTAAAAAAGTTGCATACACATGATATTCACATATGTTCCAAATCAGTTAAGTACCATCTCACATGTATTGTTGAATCTGGGTCTGACATATGTATAATTGTACAAGTGGACACACTCGTTATCCCATTTAGTGCACATTCCAGCACATAGGTAGATAACATGCAAAATTTCATACAATCCAGTATAGCTTCACAATGTAAAGGTACAGCATAGGTCTGAATAACAGGCACCCCACAGGTTACTGAAGTTAGGGACATGTCAGTGTTTGTATATCAATGTCCCATCAGCTAAAGCCTTTTCACATAGAGATACCTTACCTCCCAAATGACCATACCCATATTAATGACAAAGGTCAGTACTACTGTCCCCTTTCATGGAACATTCCACTTACCATGGTCAGTTATCTGTAGGGATGCTACTCTTCTATGTTAGTCTTGACACACATGCATAGTGGCCTGCAATCGGGAAGTACAGTGACAGCTACATACAAGTCAAATAGTATCATCATCAAACCAATGTGAAGTTTGAGGTGATGGAGTACACTGGATGACATGTGTCAGAGACACCAGACCACACATATTACCCAGACAACATGGCACACAGGTCTATTGTGTGGAACAGTACACTACCATCCCACTGTCCTGACAGTCTGGGCATGGAGCTTAGACACAACCAATATGATGCTGCATAGTACCTGGATCAATCCATGTTCATTTCGCATGTCAGACCTGCAAATCCCACCTGCCTGTGATACAAATCTGATTTGACCACATGAGAATGACCTTGTGAAGAAATCTGCAAAGTACAAATGTAACATAAAAGGTATAGGCAGATAATGGTAATGAAGACCCATAAATACATGTTCTATATGCAATAGTTATACTGAGTGTGCTGTGTGACCAACAGTAACTAATGAGATCATCACAATAGTCACAACTCTATGTACAATTTTGCATGCACACCTGAGCTATGTATTGCTAAGCAACTATTGAGCTGTCAAACACATAAAAAGACCCTTCACAAGCATCTCTAAACCCCCCCAAATACCCACTGAGTGAAGTAATTTACTGAACAACACCTACCTACATTCAGTTGAAGTACTGATATATGAGTTCTGCACAGCTTCTCCATCTTCATCCTCATCACTGTTATTCTCACATGGCAATTCTGCATTCACACCTGCTGGAACTGCTGGCTTCCCCTCATCTGCGTATATGGGATATGACATGTCAGGGCAAGGTTGTGGGGCATTCAGCAGGTAACAATATTTTGACACACTTTGGTGGTGAGTAGAGGAGGGCTTCACCTGACTTATCAATGCAACAAAATCTAGCCTTTAGAAGCCCGAAAGTCCACTGCATGACATGCCTCATCCTTCCATGGGTCTCATCGAAACGTAATTCCCCTGGCGTGGTTGAGTACCTCACTGGTGACAACAACCAGGGATTATTTGGGTAACCAGAATCACCTATAAGGAATATTACATGTGTGCAAACATCAACATGAGTCATTCTACATTTGGTAGCAGACAGTAGATACTGATGATTATCACATATGTGACTTAGCTACCAGCCAGGCCCTCACTGTGTACTGTCACTTGGGAGGGGCAAGGTTACATGGGTACCATTAATGGCTCCCACCACATGTCGGATATGTGCCAAAAGCATACAAATCTGCCTTCACATTTGACAAATCCTCACACTGTGGAAATCAGATGTAGCTGTCCGGGTGTTTCAACAGGGCTGAAAGGACATCCTTCAAGATCAAACTGAACATAGGCTGTGACATCCCTGCAGTTAGGGCCACGGTATTTTGAAAGGAGCCTTTGGCCAGGAAGTGCAGCACTGACATGACTTGTACAATGGGTGGAATGCTATTTGGATGACAAATGGCAGGCATTAGATCAGGCTGAAACTGAAGACAGAGATCCATGATTGTCTCCAGGCGGTAGTTCTGGATGATATGTTGATCCTCCATATTCTGCAGGTCTGCTAGAAGACGGTGCACTGGAGATTGTCTGATCCTTCTTATTCCAGGGTAAGTAGATGAAGGGGAATAAGAAGGTATGTCTATCTGTCATTGTGTTCATCATAAGTGTGAAAATATATGTCACACATAATGCTTGGAGCTGCCATATGAAATAGTAAGAACATAGTACACATGACATACCTGAGGAAATAATGGCTTATTGCTGCAATGTCATCCCCTTTCTTCAATTGTGACTTGGAAATGCATATGCATTGTATTGTACTGTATTGTAATAGTATTTATATAGTGCTTACTACCCCTGATGAGGCGTTGAAGCGTTTTTCGGCGAGTAGCACGCTACTCCGGAACCCAACAAGAATTAGTGATGGATTAGTACGGAAATATGAGTACAGTTTTAGTATTATTATGAGTTAATATGAGCCACGGATATGAGAGTTTGTTAGTTAGATTGACTGGAGTAATGGAGGTGTGGAGGAGGAAAGAAATCCAGAAGTGTTAATTGGGAGTATATCCTTCATTTACTCATCCCAAAGGCTTGGGATGAGTAAAGGGGGATGGAGGAGGGAAGGGTTAGGGAGCTCAAAGTAGCAGGGTGAGATAAATGAGGGAGAATTTAGTAGGGTTGTTTGGGAGGTCATGGTAGTAGAGTGAGGTTTGGTGAGTTGGATGTGGAAGCGGTGGGAAGAGTTTAGGCAGAGTTATTTAGCAGATGAAAGTAGTAGAATGGATTTGGGATGCGTCAGAGTGGGAATGGAGGATAGATTGATAGAGACATGACATATGATGATGGGTAGATAAGTGTGATAAGATGAGAGGAGGGATTCATAGAGGGATTCATAGATAACTAGTATAACAACCCACCCAGGAGCCATGCAATGACCCACGAACATACATAATTAGAACCATGGGCAAAAATACTTAGTCAAACAGGTTTAAAGAGTGTGTGTGTATTTTATTGTTATGACATAGTAGCGATACATATTTTCTAAAGAACTATACATAATTAGAAATAGACACATAATCAGATAAAATATTTATCAACATAGGCATATGCTGGCAATAGTTGTTTGAATATGGTGGTTATGAAGGAAAGAGCCAACTCTTGAGTAATTTTCTGAAGACAAGAAAGTTATCTGTAGCTCTTATAGTTGGGGGTAATGAATTCCATAGTTTGGCTGCTTGAACGGAGAAGGATGTACCACCTATAGTCTTTTTTTTGTATGGTGGTGTTCTAAGGCGGGGTGCCAATCTTGAGCGGAGGTTTCTTTGTTGGATGTATTTGGTTATTTTGTTTCTGATAAAAAGCGGTCCTGTTCCATGTATAGCTTTGAGGGTGATACAAAGCAGCTGGAAAGTGCATCTTCTGGCAACGGGTAACCAGTGTAGTGCTCTCAAGGCAGGGGAGATGTGGGCTTGCGGCTTTACATGTAATAGTAGTCTGGCTGCGAAGTTCTGAATACATTGTAGTTTTTTCATAATAGATAGAGATGATCCATGGTAGAGGCCATTGGCATAATCCAGTTTGGATAGTACAAGCGAGATAGTAGCTTGCACCCTGTGTGGAAATCCGAGGTGGGGGAAGATGCGTCGTAGAGTCTTCAAGGTGATGAAGCTTGTTCGTGCTCATTTGTCCACTTGGGCATTCATGGTTAACTTGGACTCCATGGTGATTCCAAGGTTTTTAACTTCCTTGGATAATTGAGGAGGTGGTCCGAGATCGTCAGGCCAGACGCACAGAGGGTCATAACTTTTCCTGTCACCACATATGAGTATTTCTGTTTTGGAGGTATTTAGTTTGAGATGGCTCCAGGTCATCAACTGATCAACGGCTCTGAGGCAACTGAAGATTTCTGAGTTTTCAATGTTTTTGGGGCATTCTAATTTAAGTAGTATTTGTGTGTCATCTGCATAGTTGTAGCATGTGAGATGGAAATCATTGATCAGTTCTGGTAATGATATCATGTAGATGTTGAAAAGCAAAGGTGAGAAGATGGATCCTTGGGGGACCCCTGCTTTTGTGAGGCAGGGTTTGGATGAGAATCGGGGTGAGTAGATGATATTAGATCTTTTTAGTAGATAGGAAGTAATCCAGTCGAGAGCAGTCCCTTGTATGCCGGCTTCATGGAGTCTTTGAATTAGGGTGTCATGGTCAACCGTATCAATGACATTCTTACTAGGTTTCACATATTATAGGCACAAATGCCATCTAACCAATTTCCATGATGGTGCATACATGCCATCAATGATACATAGCTGACATCCCATGAATAACACAAAATGCACTTGAATCGGATTTCAGAAACATGGTTGCTCATAGCCAGCACTGAAAACCCTGGCCGCCGTGACGCATCTCAATATTAACTTTTCCAACCATCTACGGTCCTTAGAATGGTAGCTGCCTGACCTACAGTACTGGGCATCAGGAAATGACCTACCCTGAGTTGGATGGGCTTTTGAAGGCAGCAAGCAGCCGCAAGTGGGTATAGTACAGACCTAAGTCATGTTTGTCCCTGTACCAGGTGATTGTATGAGGGAACTGGATGTTGGCTATGACAATGTGTAAGTGCAAAGTGTCACTAATTTCCTGTGTACACATTGATGTACTGTACCCATCTATGGTACACCGGTGTGCACTTACAAATGAATTTAGAGGCATGCTACTCAATTATGCTGTTCCCTTAGTACAATTACATATAATATGTGCATCAGTATACTGCATTTTCAACATTGGTGATTGTAGATACCCACCAACACATAAATCCTCCCAATGTAACAGAGGTAAAGTGTTTAGGTCCTTGAACTGTGTCCTCTGCAATGCCTCAATATTCCTGTTTATGTGCAACATAGAGTCAGACATATATTATTCATCACTAGTTTTCTAATTCATTCTGATAAATGACAGGAGCATGTGAGGCTGTGATGTCCATTTGAAATGTCACATGACCTACATGGTTAACATCTTCACACCTGTTACAGGGTATTCCCCTTGATAAGTGAGGAATGTACAGAGACATTTGTGATGCCTCATCAGGGTAGACAACATGCATGGTGGATATCATTGATGTGTTCCAATACTTCTAAGGGGAATACATATATTGAAATCAGAAGCTAGGAATGTTACAACCTTGCTATTGTTCTGTGAGTGGAAAGTGCCCACACAACATTGTCCTCTGGCATACTGGCGTAGGCATTACACATAGGAAATGGTAACCTATTGACAGTTGTATACTTGACAGATATTTATCAACATTATGTATCATTCGAAAGGTTCAGGGAAAATTCAACAGTGCAAATAGTTCTATATTGTTGCATTTGCTACGAAGGATATGGTAAATAAGTCCTGGCTGTTTGGGAGCCTAAAGTTGGCATTGATACCTATGTGGTGCTAATGTGGTAGATCACATACACATGTGAGTAGTGATGTAAGTGTATCTGGGCTTGGGGCTTGCATCATGTTAGGTGTACCTGTCATGTTAGCAACACATGTACCTTGACCCACAGAATCCTCCACAGACGGATGTAAGACTTGACATGTCTGATGTGTGTGTAGTGATGCACCCACTCAGTCAATGTGCCAAAGATGGACTAATTGCATGAATAAGTAAGTCTGATTGTCTTGCAACACAGTTGAACTGTCCATATTTCTGGTACATTCTATTTCACATTTCGTGGTGTTGTGTGGGACATAGATCAGAGCTAACTTGCCCCTTACTTGATTGATGATGTTAGTTATCTGAAGACCAATGACCTAGATGACGTAGTCCACATTTTCTTTTCAATCCTTGATACATCATTATTGGTGCATGCATGTGGAACGTGTTCAGACTCCTTTAACACCTTCCCTTGCAATGTATGGCCACTTTAGGTCCTACAGGTGTGCATATGTCCATGGGGTATGATTATAAGTATGGGAAATGAAGTAGGTTGTGTTGGTCTACTCCAGGCTTGCTTGCCTTTACTTTACAACAGAGGATATAGGGGCTGATTCCAACCCTGGCGGTCGGCGGTAGCCATCCGCCAGGCGGGAACCGCCATTTGGCCGCCATGCGGCCAAAATACTGCTTTCCCCATTCTGACATTCCCGCTGGGCCGGCGGGCGCTAACCAAGTTAGCGCAGGCCGGCCCAGCGGGAATGTGGGCTGCAACACAGGAGCTGGCTCCGAATGGCTGTGGAATAGGTAAGTCATCCCTCTAGCAGGCCTTACAAACCTAAGGCAGGGTGCACTATACCACAGGTGAGGGCATATGTGCATGAGCACTATGCCCCTACAGTGTCTAAGAAAAACCTTAGACATTGTAAGTGCAGGGTAGCCATGAGAGTATATGGTCTGGGAGTTTGTCAAACACAAACTCCACAGTTCCATAATGGCTACACTGAAAACTGGGAAGTTTGGTATCAAACTTCTCAGCACAATAAATGCAAACTGATGCCAGTGTGCAATTTATCATAACATACACCCAGAGGACATCTTAGAGACGCCCCCTGAATACCTACCTGACTTCTAGTGTAGGCTGACCAGTTTCTGCCAGCCTGCCACAGACCAGACATATTGCTGGCCACATGGGGAGAGTGCCTTTGTCACTCTGTGGTCAGGAACAAAGCCTGTACTGGGTGGAGGTGCTTCTCACCTTCCCCTGCAGGAACTGTAACACCTAGCGGTGAGCCTCAAACGCTCACCCCTTTTGTTTGGTGACCCCTGCCTTGAGAAATCCTCCATCTTGAGTTTGGAGGATTCCCCCAATAGGATTAGGGATGTGCCCCTCTCCCCACAGGGAGGAGGTACAAAGAGGGTGTAGCCACCCTAAGGGACAGTAGCCATTGGCTACTGCCCTCCCTGACCTAAACACACCCCTAAATTCAGTATTTAGGGGCTCCCCAGATAACAGGAAATCAGATTCCTGCAACTGAAAGAAACAAGAAGGACTGCTGACCTACTAGCCTGCAGAGAAGGAGGAGACGACAACTGCTTTGGCCCCAGCCCTACCGGCCTGTCCCCAACTTCGAAAACCTGCAAATAGCAATGGATCAAACAGGGATCAGCCACCTCTGAAGCCTCAGAGGCCTGCCCTGGACTAAAGGACCAAGAAACTCCCGTGAGCAGCGGCCCTGCTCAAAACCAGCTACTTCTTTGCAACAAAGAAGCAACTTTCAAAGACTGCACATTTCCCGCCGGAAGAGTGAGACTCCACACTGCACCTGACGTCCCCAGCTCGAGATCCAGAGAACCAACACCACAGGGAGGACTCCCCGGCGACTGCGAGCCCGTGAGTAACCAGAGACGACCCCACTGTATCCCCACTGCGACACCTGCAGAGAGAATCCAGAGGCTCCCCCTGACCGCGACTCCCTGTAACAAGGGACCCGACGCCTGGAACCAACACTGCACCCACAGCCCCCAGGCCCTGAAGGAACCGAACCTCAGTGCAAGAGCGACCCCCAGGCGACCCTCTGCCCAGCCCAGGGGGTGGCTGTCCCAAGAAGCCCCCCTGTGCCTGCCTGCAACGCTAGAGTGACCCCAGGGTCCCTCCATTGTTTTCTAATTGAAACCCGACACCTGCTTGCACACTGCACCTGGCTGCCCCTGTGCCGCTGAGGGTGTACTTTGTGTGCCTACTTGTGTCCCCCCAGTGCTCTACAAACCCCCCCTGGTCTGCCCCCGAGGACGCAGGTACTTACCTGCTGGCAGACTGGAACCAGAGCACCCCCGTTCTCCATAGGCACTGATGTGTTTTGGGCACCTCTTTGACCTCTGCACCTGACCGGCCCTGAGCTGCTGGTGTGGTAAGTTCGGGGTTGCCTTGAAACCCCAATGGTAGGCTGCCTATGCCCCAGAACTGAGACTTGTAAGTGTTTTACTTACCTCCTAATCTAACCTTTACTTCCCTCCCCAGGAACTGTTGTTTTTTTCACTGTGTCCACTTTCAAAATAGCTTATTGCCATTTTTACAAAGACTGTACATGATATTGTTTTCATTCAAAGTTCCTAAAGTATCTAAGTGAAGTACCTTACATTTAAAGTGTTTGATGTAAATCTTGAACCTGTGGTTCTTAAAATAAACAAGAAAAGATACTTTTCAATATAAAAACCTATTGGCCTGGAGTAAGTCTTTGAGTGTGTGTTCCTCATTTATTGCCTGTGTGTGTACAACAAATGCTTAACGCTACCCTCAGATAAGCCTACTGCTCGACCACACTATTACAAAATAGAGCATTAGAATTATCTACTTTTGCTACTATCTTACCTCTAAGCGGAACCCTTGGACTCTGTGCACACTATTTCTTACTTTGAAATAGTATATACAGAGCCAACTTCCTACAACCACTCTGTAAGCTTCAGGCCTGTAACTGCAGTGTAGTGTTTGCTCAACTTGTAATGCCACACATAGGCACTCATTATGTCCCAGGCGGTCTTCTGACCACCAAGGGCAATGTGGCAGTATGACCGCCAACAGGCTGGAGGTACATACTGCCACATTATGAGATTGGTGGGTTGGCTGCACCCCCCACTAACCCGATATACACAAACTAACCTCCCACCCCCTTCCGATCCACTCACTCCACTACACAACTGACCGCAACCCCTACAGCCACACAAGCACACATCACTCCCCTCCCCCACCCCACTACAATCACAGCGCCCCTCACCCAATACCCCCCGCATACACAAACACAAGCACCCACATGTACCAAGCATACACCCATTCACTTACACTGACATACACGTATTCATTCACACACTGACACACTCATTCATTCACGCATACTTCCAGACATGCTCACACACATTCTTACACACAATCACATTGACATGCAGACACACACTCACTTCACCATTCTTACATGCATTCACT
Source organism: Pleurodeles waltl (assembly GCF_031143425.1). Taxonomy (NCBI): domain Eukaryota; kingdom Metazoa; phylum Chordata; class Amphibia; order Caudata; family Salamandridae; genus Pleurodeles; species Pleurodeles waltl. The sequence continues at coordinate 329,381,588 of NC_090438.1, read as the reverse complement.
CACACGCATACACCCATGCAAACAACACACACACTCAGATATTCATGCACACACTCAGACAAACACACACAACACCACCCACCCTCCCACCCCCTGCCCTGTCGGAAGCCCGACTTACCTTGAGCGAGGAGGTCTTCCGGCAAGAAATGGGAAGGGGCACTGCTACAGCCAGCAGCACCATGCCAGCAGAACATCGCCAGGCTGTATTATTGGTCATAATATGGCTGGCTCTGTTCTACTGGCGTGGTGTGGTGGTGCTGGTGGTAGCAGTGCCAGCTTACTACCTCCCACCACCTTGAGCACTGCCGGATTTCCACCCTTATTGTGGCAGAAGTTAAGCAGTGCTCATAATATGGCAGACAGATAGAAGCCGCGGTGGTGGTATGTTGGCGGCCATCACCGCGGCGTTAGAAGGTATGTACCGCCGATGTTAAAATGAGGACCCTAGTATTTTCAGAACTTCACTATTGAAGTGTGTCTTTGAGTCTGACTCTAGAGAAATTGAGAAGCCAAGCTTTGAAATCAATTCTCTAAGTAAAAATTTGCAACTGTGAGACTGTCATTTCTCCTGGTTGAGTAAGCCTCAACCCAGCGTGAGAAAACACATACAGTAAATAAGACATATTTCAGTCCATTGCACATGGGTAGCTCAATAAAACTGAGCTCCATTCTGTTGAAAGGTCCCCCTGATCTGTCAATTTTACTCAGTGAAACTGCTATAAGTTTGCCCATATTCATCTGATGACATGTAACACAGTGCTTCTGCCATCGATCGGAATCTGAGGTAAAACCATGTCTGCTTGAATGTCCTAACCATAGAATCATGGCCAACATTAGCTGGACCATGATAGTGCTTAGCCATGGGTGGTAATAAACTATTAGGCATCACAGCTCTTTCATCACTTGAATCCCAAACATCATCTTCATCTCTTTTGACAAAACCTGCTCTAAACACACCTTGCTGTTCTTCTTCTGACATTTCTTCCTGCAACGGCTTAACTTCTTCCAAAGTATCTGAAGCAGTAAACAGAAGATTGTGACGCATCTCAACCTTTGACTCACTGGAGAACTCACCATTAAAGACTGTATAATTATGCGCACAATATCTTGATACCTCATTGGTGTAGTTGTTGCTGGGTGGTACATAGTCAGTGGCTTTGCGGTGTGCAGAGCACGTCACAACCACAATTTTGACAGGCAACTGTAATGCATTCAAAAGATTACACACTTTGGACTTCATTACAACTTTGGCGATCTCAGGACCGCCATGTTGGTGGTGGTGGTCATACCCCCAACAGTCTGGCGAAGAAGACTGCCAAATTATGTACATGGTGGTATTCCTAACGGAATACAGCCAAAGAACCACTGGCACCGCCACTGCAGTCTGGCCACCATGGACAACTGTAGCCACCTGTAGGCTGGTAGAGACCATGTTTCTGCTGGACAGATTACATCTGGCACACCCCCATGGTCTCCGCTGCAGTCGCCCCACCACGAAAACCCAGGGGGAAACCAACTGCATAAAACCCCCCTTCAGGAAGTCACACTCGTCCAGAGCCGTCATGGAACCTGAAGTAGACGTCTTCCTGCTGCTCCTGCTCGCCCAACGACTTAAGAATCTTTGGTGATGACAGCAACCATAAGTACACACACTTACCTGTTAATGTTGTACACTCATACAACATACATTCGGAAAGGGGATGCGAGGGCAACACTCACACAAAACAGTACACTAACACCCACACTCACATATAGCCACGCACACACATATATACAACAATCACGCTACCGCCAAGGCATACACACACATACACACTTCACGCAGTGAAACACTGCACAGGCACATACTCACACAGTTCCATACAGCGCATCACAACCAAAACACAACCGTACCATATCCAATCTCTAGTCAGGGACCCTCAGGGGACACTACACAGGGACTCATCACACATATATCACAACGTAACACCTAAAGGCAAAAAATACATACAAATACTCAATCATACTACTTACCGATCGACTTACACAGAACATCGTATCTGACATTGCATGCACATAACAGGCACACAGTCAAAGCACACAAAGCCACACAACACACGTACAAATACATCTCAACACAAACAACACACAATGCCAATACAACAAAAACTCTTGAACACACGAATGTCCATCACATAAGACAAACCCTACAATTTTCAGACAAAAGCACTGAACACAACCTTACATACTGTCTAAACAACACACGTACCCCAAGCAGAACACACTTATGCACATACAGACACACAACTAATGTTAGCCAGGAACAACTCCATACTAGGGAAAGAAATGCATGACAAAGATGTAACCAGAAAACCAACTACATGGTGGTTTAAATACTTAAATTTAAAAAAGCATTGTCAACAACAAAGGCCATAGACCAATCCTTAATCTCATAATCTATATGCACACAGTGCACAGATCTTTGCCCCGAACTTGACTCCTGACTGTCATGTATCCTCCACAGGTAAGGGCATTTATGGGATAGGTGGCCGCCTCAGGGGCTACCTGGTGGGGTGGGGTTGGGAGAGGGTTTGGATTTAGGTTTTGGACCGAGGCCTTTGTGATCTGGCTTGGGGGGTTGGGCTTGGTCTTAGGTTTAGGGGAGGGATGGCTTTTTTGTGGAGGGGTTGACTTCTTGGCAGGGGTGGGGCATGGGTACTTGCAGGGGGGAGCAGGAGAAGTCTTGGAGGTGGAAGGGCCAGACTTGGGGCAGGACACAGACCGTTTAGGGGTATCACAGGGTAGGAGAAGAGTAGGGAAAAGGGCAAACTCTGAAAGGAAAGCTTTTTTAGGCACACAGGGACAGTCATAGCAAAAGGGTTTGAGCTGGAGGAAGAGAGAGTGGTTGTCTGAGGTGTTGGTGTGGATGAGTGCATCTTTGTGTGAGGTAAGTTTGTGGGTGGTAGGTGTCTGTTGGGTGGGTGAGTGAGGGTGTTTATGTATCTTGGGAGGAGGAGTGGAGGTGCTAGGGGATGCTGTGGTAGGCAGGTGACTGTCTGTTGGGGTAGTGACTGCAGGTATGGTGGATGTGCTAGATGTAGTTGTGTCTATGGTTGTGGTGTCTGTAGGTGTGGTGACTGGCGTGGATGTCTGAGGGTCTGCTGTGGTGCTGTCTGTGGGTGGAATAAGTGTAGTGGCTGGATCTATGAATGTTATTGTGGTGTCTGCAGGTGTATCAGTTGTGCTGTCAGTGCAGGGGTGGTGGCGATGTCAGGGCAGGTTGTGAATGTTGCTGTGTGTGCAGGTGTATGTTGCTTGTGTGCATGCCGGTGGTGTGTCTTGTGATGCTTATGTTTGTCTGAGCTACCGTTGGATGTTGAGGTGGATGCATGCTTGTTTGTGTGCTTTGGCTAGGTCGGGAAGATGGGTTTGGGATTGGGAAGAGGAAGGTTGAGGGGGGATGGGAGACAAAGGATGACTGGTTTCCATCAGTGTGGAGGCAAGAGCCTGAAAGGATCTCTGTAGGCCAGCCAGTGTAACTTGAATGCCCTCTGGGAACGCATTACTCTGTTGGATATGAGTTGCAAGTACCTAGATGGCATTCACAATGGTTGACTGACCCACAGAGATGGACCTTAGGCGGCCAATAGCCTCTTCACTGACGGCAGCAGGGCTGACAGGGTTAGGGGCAAAGTTGCCTGCGGCAAAGGAGACTCCCACCCTCTTGGGTGAGTGGGCACGGCCAACTGAGTAGGGAGCTACAGGGAGGGCAGTGATAGGAAGGGGAGTGGTGGATAGAGATGGTGCTGGGGTGGTCCAAGATCGGTCCGCCACATCCAGGGAGTGTCCACTGGAAGAGGATTCTAAGATGACAATGTGGATGCTGCCTCACCTGTGGCACTCCCATGCCCTCTGGACCACTGGGTTCCTAGGTGACGGTGGTATCAGCACTCCAGGACCCGTGGCCAGAAGCTTCCCTTCTCGGCTGTGCCCTGTCCCCTTTGTCTGTCAATGTTGATGCAGAGAAACAGAGAGAGAGGTAGGGTCATCACGTTCTTAAGATACACATACATTATACCATACACAACAGTAACATCACATGTATGTCTAAGAAAGCCCCAGGTAGGAACCATTTAGAGCCTACACCATGTCACAACTACATACTTCTAAAAATCCTATATGACAACAGTCTCACCCTCAACATAAGCCAACCATCTGACCACAACATCACCATCCCATCAACTCAGCAGTAACACAAATTATTCATGCACAAGATGATTTGGCGACATCAAAAGTCTCTCCCTATACAGATCATCACTGTGTGTCAACAAATCATCCTTAGCAAATGCTGTTTACTGATGTCACAAGGTCAAGCCTACCCCTAATCATCACCAGTAGTCATGTTCCATGAAAGTAAACTCATCTCTCTTCAACACAGCATGTTTCTTTGCAATCACATACCTAACACATGACTCTGTCCATAACATTCACAATGTCAAACACCTCAGATAAAATCACTACATGTGGCATACCAACATTGTGAGGCTCATAAAATGACATTCCATGTCAGCAAAACATTTATCAAAAGTGTTTAGTGAAGGTTTCGGGCCCACTTATCTTACTCATTAATATATAACCAACAAAGTAATGTCCAGCAATAGTGGCCTACTTAGCACACAGCCACCAGCAGACAACCAGAAGGAGCATGCAAACACCTTCAAAACAATGGACATTGATCATGTGCATAAAGGCCACAAACTATTCCACTATTCCTGCTGAGTAGAAACCTCTGCATGACAACATCAAAATACCTACATCACTACCAACTGTCCAGAGATGTGTAACCTAACATCTTAGGACTAAATTAACACTGACATGAGCCACTTCTAATATTACCATGTTTGATACATACCCCTAGAGTCCAGCAAATTGATTGACAACACATCCCATTCCACCAACATTTGAATGTCAACTAGAACACTTACTAAACTATTAAGTCTGGCTGAAATTAGCTGAGCCATTACAAAATGTGTCATAACAGCCTCAGATTAGCAAAGGCAAGTATGGCAAAGTAGAGCCCTCAACATAAAAAAGGCACAACGTACCAATTGACACATGATGTAGGCTAAAAACAGTGCATAGTGCACCCATATATGTACGGTCCTGTTCTTTGTAGCATGGACAAAATACATTTCCTAAGGGATCAGCAGGCTAGTTATTTACCTTCTCAATATCATGTACATGGTACAAATTGCCTAAGCACACGTCAATTATATGTCCTGTACTGTTAATGTATCATTACCATCATGCTTTCCATCATGTAGGATGTCCACCCTGATCAAACCTCACATTTGCGAATGTGTAGTTTAGACATAACAATGGGGACACCTGCTCACACCTCAGAGGGAGTGCAGTAAGTATGCCATGTCAAATTCCTGATTGGGATAACACCCTCCCATAAAGTTTCCATCTCTTTCAGAGCGCAGGAATATTCGGCCCTGTTACTCATCTGTTAGACTCTATGTTGCACATAGAGCTAGATCCAGTGGAATAGGAACGGTCAGAGAACAAAGATCTGGACAACTTACCAATTCAGTATATGGACTGTGGATCAGTAGGTGGGAAGGCTGACACAACAGGTTACACATATGTATAGCAGTGTAGAGATACACATATGACACAGTTGCATGTGTATCACCACATGCTGTAATACAATATGGTTAACATAGGTGAGTAATATGTCCCTATACACAATACAATGTCCACATCTGTGTATCAATGTAGTACACTTTCTTCCTAGGAGAACCTTTACCAGAGGCAGTCACCACATTGTCACAGCTGAGATACGTAGACAGCATACACTTACCTCACATGTACATGTGTGTAGTCAATACTTACCCCCTTGTGGCTGCTGTACTGCCCTCAAATGCCCATCCAAATCAGGGTAGGCCACCGCCAGAATGCGGGCTGTTGAGGGGGTAAAGGTCCGATGGGCAACCCTTCTTTGCTGGGAGGACATCCTCAGCTGGGCCTCTCCAGTCTTCCAGGCCCAGTGCCTCAGGTCCTCCCACCGCTTCATACAGTGGGTGCTCTGCCGGCTGTGGACCCCCAGTGTCACTGAAGTTTATTTTGCATCTTATTTTGTGTATTTTCATGGCATGTCTTTAGAGATATATGGGATGTTGTTCTACAATTTTGGATGGTACCCATGTAGCCTTGGTTCACCCTAGCGGCAACAAACCAGTATATAGGAACAGGAAAAACTACCACTCTATAAACATTCAAGTGGTGTGTTTGTTGGACCAGTACATTTCACCAGTCAGTGCAAAGTACCCATGGTTAGTTTGTGATTCCTTCATCATGCGTAGAAGCAATATCCCACTGCTGAGGACACAACTCTACACAGAGGGGGCCTGGCTGGTTGGTAAGTCAGATTTGGCATTTGTGTTTGCAAAGTTTATCTCCTGCTGTCCAAATTGTGCATGTCCTTGCTATATATTTGTGTTGTTCTACCTATGTCCTTACAGTGGACTCTGGCTAGTCGAACCATCCTTGGTTGTGACAACCAGTAAGGTACCCTACCACTCCAGGGGAAGTCCTCTACAATGAGGCCCATGGAAGAACAAGGCATTTTTTGGAGTGGACATTTGGCCTCCTGAAGGCAAGATTGTGCTGCCTGGCCATGTCAGGAGGAGCCCTTCTCTACTCACCCAACAAGGTCTGGCAAATAATTGTTGCCTGCTGCATGTGTCACAACCTTGCCCTGAAACTTCAAATACCATTCCTACCAGATGATGGGGAGGCAGCAGAACCTGTGGGTGGAAATGCAGATTTGCCAAGTGATGATGAACCAGATGAAGATGAAGCTGGAGACTTCAGAGCAGATCTCATCAATCAGTACTTCAACTTAATCAAGGTATGTGATGTCTTTTTTATGCTGAGGTTTCATTTTGTAACCTAGAGTTGATGGGTAGCACATCACCTCCTCTTTTACCATCATCTATGAGGTTTTAAGTAGCTCCAATGGCACTGAGTGAGTTGTGCATGCAGATTGTAATTTGGTATTGTGTACAGAACAGAGTGGTCTACAATGTCATGATTTGTTAATGCACCTACAAAGTGACACTTGTGAAAATGACTTGTCTGAATCAATTAATGTTTTCTGTTATGTCCTATCCCTTATCTCTGCAATCACAGATTTGCCAAGTTCAAGTTTGGCTCTTTATCCTTGGCAAGACACAGACAGTGTCAGAAGCAGACAGGAATTGCAGGCAGACATGAGAAGTAGACATGGCTGAAACCAGGTACTACTTGCCATGAGTATGTGGAGTGTAACTAACATGGCCAGACTGTCAGCACACCAGGGTGGAAGTTGTGTTTTCCCATTAAGACGACCTGTAGGGTACTGGAGGTGGTCAAATGGTGTCATTTGTGTTTCTATATGTGTCTGACACATGTGAGAATGTAGAACCATAGCCTCTACCATCACAGTGGTTTCTGTCAGTGTGTTCCTACTTTGCAGACCAATGTGTATGTCTCTGTAGACTGACATAGGTGAGTGGCAAGCCTATAAGTATGTGACCAATGTAAGTGAAATATCCCTGGACTTGGGACATCAGTACCGAGCTCTGTACCATGGGGTATACTTATTAGGAAGCTAAGGTATGAGTATGAGGCTTTACCGTGTGATACAAAGGACCAATCTGTTTGCCTCCTGCCTCATAGGAAGACTGACATGTTCCTAACTTCTGTATCCTGTGGTTTAGTAGTGTATGAGACCTTAGCAAACATCCTGATGTTACTATCAGTTAAACTGTATGTGCTGTTTGCGTATCTGGCAATAAATGTGTGTAGATGTAGTATACACTTGTTTTGGAATCTGTCCATGTTACAATCCAAATGGAATGAGTCGCCTGCTGAGTCCATGTGTGATGTCCAAAACAAAGTCTGTAAAATACAGAGGGACATATTGATACTAGAGTTTGCATGCTCAACATTTGTCTATGGTTGATAAATGACACTTACACCGGACCTGTGTAATTTATTGTGGACAGTAAAGCAATATGTGTGATTAATAACTAATAAAACACAAAGTAAATAGTAAAGGGTTCAGTCATGATGGCTGAAATCATCAAGGTAGCTACTACACTATTAGGAAACACAGGTCTAGTGCCCTTGCACTATAGGAAAATTGAGATAGGCTTCAGAACAGTCAACAGGGTGTATCTGTGGAACACAAGGGGGACCAGTCAGGAGAGGTTCACTTCCTGGCAGTGGGTTTGGTCTTGGCATCTGCTCCTCCTGGATATCTGAGTGGACATCCACCTTTGTGGGTGGGTTCCTCTGCTGCAGGGGTGGGGTGTCTGAGGCATGCCCTTCCCCAGGCAGAGCCTCAATTCCACTAGCAGTCACAGATTTTGAAAGGTCTGATGACTCACTACTAGTGGAAGAGGCCTGATGTTGTGTGGCAAACCTACTCAGGGTAGTGTTGATGTCCCTCGGCACCCCAGCAAAGAAGCCAGGACAGATTTTGTGCCTGCCACTGCTGCATGACTTCCTGGTGGTTGTCCCTCCACAGCTTTTGGATTTCCCCGATCATGGTGATTACCTGGCCAATCATGCCTTGGGAATTTTTTTTGCAGGCTCCCACTACATGGGAGATGGTTTCCTGGTCAGTATTGTCCCTTTGAGCCCCCATCCTCTGGCCCACAGCATCCCTCCCACGCACCCTACCTCCATGTGCCTGTGCGCCTGGCACAGTGTGCCCACTCCCAGTGGTGACAGGACCATCACTGTCAGGGGTGAGAAGAGGAGACTCAGGTACCTGTACTGTGGGGCACACAATGGATGAGACAGTCCTTCAGACACAGGTTTGGGGATGAACGGTTGCCTTTGATATAGATGCAATAAGGCTGGGGGGTATTCGATGTGGGCAGGGTGAGGCTGACAGTTGTTGGCTGACCAGGTGTCCCTGATGGGCTAGCTTCGTCCTTAGTGTCCACACATCCAGGGGTGTTGTCCTCACTGGGGCCTTCATCCAAGAGTAGTGACAGTCTCTGGTATTCTGCCCATGGTGACAATGGTAATGTTAGCTGTGGTAGAAGTGGAACACATAGTTGCTGTTACATTTAGGTTATTACTGATGTTGTGTGAGGTGCAGACTGTGCCTTAACATGATCCCCAGAAATGACAATGACAGCTGCTGTACAATCTTACTTAGTACAACATGAGACTCAGTAAATTCAGTACAGTACACCATGCTTAAAGATGTTAAACCATGTTGGTAGTGATTTGATTGCTGATACCATCTTATGTTGTCTGATTATTGACATAGGTGTTCATATATGTTGCCTAGTGAAGTGCCTGACATGATACATGGCACAGAAAAGAGCTGAACAATGCACAATAGTGTCAGAGTAGGGGGGGCACAGTATGGGAATAAGCATTAGACATTGAACTGTGTCTGAATGTACTGCATGTGCATCCACTTTAGCATCTAGATTTCCACCACAGGTGAGTATATTTCAAATTTAGGCATTAGGACTGGCACTCAGCTAGAGCTGTGTTTTGCTTGTTATGATAGTAGGAGTGGACCATTGCATTGCTCTCATTGGCATTAACTGTTTCACACTTGCACATTCAAGATGGGTTTGATTGGTAGTTAGTTTTGCATGCATGGCATCTCACATTTGGTGTACTGTTCAGGTTTTCACATTGGTGGGATATTGCATTCTGGTAGTAGTAGTGCTATATGTTGCTAGTACCTCACATGCCATTTCCAAGGGCTCTGGAGCCAGGTGAGTTTAGTGGACATGTGGCATGCCAGAGAGGGGTATTGAGACATTTGGACAGAGGTGTAGTGGGTGGTGTGTTAATTGGGATGGGTTGAGGTGGTGAGGGAGCATGCTGGACATGACAATTAGGTGACATGGATTTTGTGGGGACCTACCGAGTCCACTCCCCCAGGTCTTCCTGTCAGTCCCTCAGGATGCAGTATGTCCAAGACCTTCTCCTCTGAAGATGTGAAATTAGGGGGAGGAGGTGGGGGCCCACCGCCAATCTTCATTACTGCCAGCTGGTGCTTGGATGCCATGGACCGTACCTTCCCTCTGAGGTCATTCCACCTCTTCCTGATGTCCTCTCTTGTGCATGGATAGTTGTATACAGAATTGACCCTGTTGACTATTTTTTGCCACAACTCCATTTTCCTGGCAATTAAGGTTTGCAGGACCTGTGCTCTGAACAGGTGTGGCTTTACCCTGACAATTTCGTCCAGCATGACCCTCAAACTCATTGTCCGTGAAATGTGGTTGGTTTTGAGGGGACATGGTAGTGGTGGTGATGACAGTGTGGTAGTGTTCAAAGAAAAGGTCTTCAGAAAAAGGTAAACGGTGTGGTGTAGGTGCTGTGATGTGAGTGGATGGATTGTGTGTGGTAGTAAAATGTTTGTTGTGTATGTTGTGCAGGTGAGGAATGTATACATGGTGGAATGTAAGTGGATGCCTAATGTTGTTTTTTTCTATCTGAGAAAGATTTTGCTTGTTTGTGGCTGTGTTTGGCATTGTGTTTTCAAAGGATTGTGGGTTGTGTAGAGGTTTGTTATACTTAGTAGTGTGTAGGTGTATCAGGTGTGTGGATGTGTGTCAGGTGTGAGGTATTCAAAATATTCAATGTGATGTTGTGTTCAGTGTGATGTGAGTTAAGACCATTGCGGTTCGCACCGCCAATGGTTCTCTGGCATGAGAAAACTGCTATCATGATTTGTGGATCGTAATCTGTTGGGTGGAATTTGTCGAGCTGGCAGTGCTGGTGTTGGAACTGCCTCTTTTCTGTCCTCCGGTGTCCTGGCAGTTTCAGCAATTTGGCTGTGTTTTGGCAGGCTTCACAGTGTGACTCCTAATATGCCAGCCAGATTACCGCCAAGATGGCGCCAAAAGACTGCCAAACTCATAATGACTCCCTTTGTCTCCCTTCTTGCTCTCAGGGTACCATCATTGTCTCTTAAAAAATAGCTATCAACAAACATCACATAATTAAATTCAGATAGGAGAATATCTTGAGCATCTGGTCTTCGTTTGGTGCATAGTTCAGAGATAGTTAGACAGTCCAGCTCAATTTCATCATAATCAGTATAATCATTTACATCTTTATTGTCCCCAGGCAAAGGCAGCCACATTTCTGGATTCAAAGTATTACAGTGCTAATGAGAAATGTTCTGAGCAGCCAATATGACCTGCTCATAGCATGTAAGACGTGTACCAGTTAGATGGTGAGTCCTGTACTGGTTCAAACAATTTCCATGGAATGGGGACAAAAACACTCAAAGGATGACCTGTAACAATTCTTTTGCACTGTTCAATGCTGATGCTGACAGCAGCAATTGCTTTAAGGCAACCAGTTAAAGCTGAAGCCACAGGATCAAGAGTGGCAGAAAAATATGTCACAGGTCTGTTGGCATTTCCATGCATTTGAGTCAAAACTGATAGACCACATCCCTCACCCACATCAGTAGGTCGTAAAACATTGTTTATAATCAGGTCCCAGAGCAGACAATTAATTACTCTCAGCTATGTGAAGACATGTTTGAAGTTGTCATCCAATGGTGCTGGATCATACATATCTTTGCGTGTCAGCCTCTGTAAAGGCTTGGCTAAGAGTGAAAAGTTTGGCCACAGTATCCAGCCATTTCCAAGAACATGACTTCTATTTCCATCTATGAGGGATTCATCTTTGGAATTTCTTGAGATACTTTATTGCAAAATTTCCCTTGTACCTTTTTCAATATGGTGACCTAGGTACAAGACTTCTTTCTTACAATACTGCAATGTAGTCGGGAAATCTTTATGTCCATTCTCAGCTAAGTGATTCAACTGGGAAATTGTATCTTTCTTGCATGCTTCATGAGTACTTGATGTCACTAGTAAGTCTTCAACAGTATGAACTAAGACTGAATAGTAGGCCATTTCAAGTGACTCCACTTACTTTTTTGAGATCTGTTTAAAGATGGAAGGGCTCTCAGTATACTCTTGTGGGATTTGGTACTATGCCAAAACACGACTGCCAAACAGAAGTGCACAGAGAAACTGGCTCTCGCAACGATATGGAAAAGAAGGCTTGGCACAAGTCCATCAAGGTGAACCACTCTGCTTCACGTGTATTATGCAGCATTTTCCACTAGGCTTCTGCAGTTACATAATGGGAGAGTTACATGGACTTCCCATTATCTCTCTTAGGATTTTCTGTTCAACCAATGACTCGATCATTGGGGTAATTCCTGCAGTTGTTTCAAGCATCATGTTGTATGGGGGAATTTTCAGATACTCAGCAAATGGTTTTGCAGTTATCTTGATAGGCTCAACACCTTTAATGAGTCCTTGCTCTTTTCCGAAAAGTACCAAACTTCAGGTGACACAGTATCTTTCAAATCTTCGGGCGAATCATTACAGGTTAACATTGGGTACAATATGACACTCAGGGTTTGATTCACAATCTGAAATGCTGCATTCTCATAATTTGTATGGATCTCAACACTAGCCTGGGGTGTAGAACTCCGCAATGCCAGCAGAGTTTGCAGAATTCTGGTACTTCATAATATGCAGAGTAGCACAGAGCTCCTGAATTCCACACACGGGTGAAAAGCTGAGTTTGTTTGCGCTCATGAAATTGGGTTTTGGCACTCTCTTGCAAGCATGATGGTACACCCCGGCCACGAGCATGCACATGCACAAAATCTCTTTCAAGCACAAAGTACCTGGTACGCGTGAAAAATGTCTACAAGGAACCGCAGAGGAGGGGATGCATGTAAACAAAGCGGTGTGCGTTGATTTCTTGGGCCGCACTCGGCGATGTGTCATTTCATTTTAAAGTGGGGACGGCTGTGAGTAGATTTCTGGCGCTCGGGTGTGGATCCTCTTTAGGTTGCTTGGTTTTCAGATGCTCTGGGGACGATACGTGGATTTCCGGCACTAGCAGGATGAAGTCACAGGAGCTGCGTCAATCTGGTGGGCGTTGCGTCACATTTTCTACCGCAAGGCAGGTGCTGCGTCGATTCCTCTCTGGAAGTCAGGCTGCATCGTTCTGGCTCGGCTGTGCGTCAATCTGGTAGGGCCCTGCATCGAATTTCTGGCCGCTGCACTGGGGCTACGTCGATCATGTCATTGCGAAGTCGAGCTGCGTCATTCCAGTTCGGCGTGCAGTGAAATTTTCACTGCGGTGCAGGCTGTACGTCTTTTCTGGCAGGCTGTACGTCGAACTTTGCTGCACAAGAAGCACTTTTTGTAGAGATTAAGGCCCTCATTACAACATTGGCGGTAAATGCCGCCTACCACTGTGCTGACGGCCACCAACATACGGTGACCGCAGTAGTATACCACTACGGGTATTATAACCCATACAGTGAAATCCGCCACTATATAGACACCCACATAAGTCCGCCAGACCAAAGGTCAGTGATAAACTGACGGTACCAAAAAAAATACGACCACAGTATCAGGACCCATGAATCACCACAGAGGTCTTTCAATCGTGGTGAACCATTGACGGTACACACCCACACGCTCATATTACACACACACTTACAAAACTCCACCACATTGGACAATTCAGACTACACATACCTGACACACATACACACACCACACCCACACAGCCACATCACTATAAAACACACACACTCATTACCCACAACCCTTTCAATAAAAAAAAAAGATAGCTAACAGAGAGAGAGAGAGAGAGAAGCCAGGAGCACCCACTCAATCTGAGCCACAGAACACCATCACCCATACACCATCCACACACCTCACAGCACACAACACATCACCCCACACATCCTCACACATACCACTCACACCACATCCATTGCATCCTAAAGACACCGCAGGTTTTCAGAGGAGGAGCTAAGGGTCATGGTGGAGGAAATCATCTGGGTAGAGCCACGGCTATTCGGATCACAGGTGCAGCAGACGTCCATTGCAAGGAAGATGGAGCTATGGCAGAGAGTCGTGGACAAGGTCAGCGTCATGGGACAGCACCCCAGAACAAGGGATGACATCAGGAAAAAGTGGAACAACCTACAGGGGAAAGTGCGTTCCTTAGTTGCAAGACACGAGGTAGCAGTACAAAGGACTGGCAGTGGACCCCCACCTCTTCCCCCACAACAAACAACATGGGAGGAGCAAGTCTTGGCAATCATGCATCCTGAGTGCCTGGCAGGAGTAGCAGGAGGACTGGACTCTGCTAAGTCAAATCTTTACTACTATATACCCCACCCTACCCTCATGCCATCACAAACCCTTACCCCTACCCTCATCCCCATCACTCCACCACCTCACAAATACCTCACTATCACAATCCACCTATCCCAATACCAAGCCCTGCGTGCAACACCTATGCATGGATACCCATCACAGACCTGCATGGACATCCATCACTAAAGCATACCCTTTAGAAAGAATCACCTAGCCCACAAAATCACCACGCACACAAGGCAAAGCTGACAGGGCAATCAGAACCATACAGGGAAACACACCCATGCACAAGATGGCACACGCAGACACAATAACACTGCATTTACATGCCCACAGGACCCCCACTCAACGTCACTGGAGAGGAGGTGCCACCAACATCCAGTCCCCCCACAGAAGAGGCCCACAGTGATGACAGCAGCTCTGCACGCCTGGATCACAATGACCAACCTGCCCCATCAGGGACCTCTGGACAGTCGGGTACCCAGGACAGTCCCATACCACCACAGACCCTCCCCCCTCAGGAAACACCAGCACAGCACCCACCCAGCAGGCCCATACCACTGTCCCCAGGACATGTCAATCAGCAGTGTGTCCACCACTAGAGGGACCCCAGGCAAACCTACAAACCCAAGATAATCAGGGACCTGGGTCAGTGGCAGTGGGCACACGGTTCAGGGGACAGAGGCACAGGACAATAAGGAAGCTGGGAGGACTGCTGTGCAACAGGGGGAGGACAGGCTTAGGGGGCCCACTCTCCACAAGGCACTTGCAGAGATCCTGGGAGCATACCACCATTCCCAGGAGACCTTGGGCAAGATACTGGCCAAGTTGCAGGAGACCCAGCGACTGCAGGAAGGACAGTACCTGGGGATCAGGGAGGACCTCAAACACATCCACACCATCCTGGTCATTATTGCAGGCATGCTGGCTGACATGGCCAACACCATGAGGGAGGCAGTGGCATACCAACAGGCCCCTGACACTAGCCACACCGAAGAACAGCCCTCAACCTCCGTCAGAACTAGTGGAAAGGAGGCCCTGCCACTGGAACAACAGGCCACCAGCACCCCACCCCCTGCAGAAGGAGAACCACCCCGCAAACAGTCCCTGTGAACCAGGCAGAAGCCAGAGAACATTGCCAAGACCCCAGCCAGGGAATAAGACTCTCCTGATTGTTTTCCTTGTGTCCCACTGTGTTACCCTGTCCACCTTGAACTGCCATTGCTCCCCCTCCTATGCCCCACTGGACAATGCACCTGTGATACAAAGAGACTGGACTCTAACTGGACTTTCCACCACCATCACCCAAGCCCATTGCACATCCCCCTCAACCTCTTGGCATTCAAATAACAACCCTTGAAACAAATACAAGTCTGGAGTCTGTCAATTGATTGAAAAATGCATTAGTTCAACAATCTGCAAACATTGCAATTCATATGTACAGTCATATATACATTGGTATGGCCTGTAGTGGGCAGCAGTAAACACACCAGGAGCCAGAGTGGGGCACAGGGATCTGAAAATAGAGATGCCAAAGGTTACAGTATGTGGCCATGGACATAGGGAAATCATGCAGCCATGTCCAATGTCCAACACAAAACTGCAATGTAAATTGAAATTACAGTTTCTCACCTGTGTGTCACTGGAAGTACTGCTGTATGAGATAATATCTGTTGTCCACATCTTCATCCTCTGCCTCCTCTTCCTCACTGTCCAGAGGCTCCACCGCTGCCACAAGACCTTCTCCAGGCTCATCCTCCTGCAGAAAAGACACCTGGCATCTTAAGGCCAGGTTGTGCAACATGCAACATGCAACGATGATCTGGCACACCTTCTTGGGTGAGTAGTACAGGGATTCACCAGTCAGATGGAGGCACCTGAACCTGGCCTTCAGGAGGCCGAAGGTTCTTTCAATTATACTCCTTGTTCACCCATGTGCCTCATTGCAACATTCCTCTGCCCTTGTCCTGGCATTCCTCACTGGGGTCAGTAGCCATGAGAGGTTGGGGTAACCAGAGTCACCTGCAAATATCGAGGGATACCTATTAGTCACACACTCACCCTGAGGGACAACCTCATACCCATACACCAATATATAATGGGTGGAGATCTTGGGCTCACCTATTAGCCACACCCGGTGCCTCTGGAGTTGAGCCATCACATATGGGATGCTGCTATTCCTCAAGATAAAGGTGCCATGCACAGAGCCAGGATACTTTGGCATTCACATGGGAGATGTACTGGTCCGCCAAAACACACCATCTGCACATTTAGAGTGTGATAGCTTTTTCTATTCCTGAACACTTGTTCATTTCTCCGGGGGGGGGGGTCAAATGCTACATGGGTACCATCAATGGCACCAATGATGTTGGGGATATGTCCAAGGGCATAAAAGTCAGCCTTCACTGTGGCCAAATCATCCACCTGGGGGAATACAATGTAGCTGTGCATGTGTTTCAGCAGGGCAGACAGCACACTCTGGTCAACACGTTGGAGAACATTGTCTGAGACATACCTGAAGCCATGGCCCCTGTTGTTTGGGAGGAACCACTTGCCAGGAAATGGAGCACTGACAGGCCCTGCACCAGAGGGGGGATACCTGCGGGCTGGTGGATAGCTGAAATCAGGTCTGGCTCCAATTGGGCACACAGTTCTTGGATTGTGGCCCGACCAAATCTGTAAATTAGGATAATGTGTCTGTCCTCCATTGTCGCCAGGTGCACCAGGGGTCGGTTCACTGGAGGATGTCTCCATCTCATATTCATCCTCAGCGGTTGAAGTCTAGAGAGGACAATGGTGAGCAGAGGGTCATATTCACACATCTATTGTAAAAATGATGCACATCTTTATTTACAGAACTAGTATGTGAATCCGAGAGTCAGATGATGTGCCAATGCCTGCTTTGACGCAGTTAGGTGCCATGGCCTGTGGACCCCTGAAATGGTGGCTGCCTAACCTATGAGGAGGGACAAGTGGAAATGAGGTAATTCCGCTGGTGTTGTGTGCTGTTGCGGTCGGACAGCCGCACAACTTCGCATTGGTTAACATTAGGCCCAATGGGTTCCAGGAGCCAATGGCGATGTACGCCGGTGGTGACGGTACGCACCACCGTGGACGTGACCGCCATTTCTATCTGTTCACTCACTTGCTACCTAACCTTCAACAAGAGAGGACCTACACTGCAAGTGCTCCTGTGACCTGTGTGTGGAAGTGACAATGGCTCATGTGTCTGTGGAAAGGGCCCCTGCCTTCACTTCGGAGGAGTTGGAGAGACTGGACGATGGGGTCCTACCCCAGTACACTTTACTCTATGGTCCTCCAGACAAACAGGTGAGTACACTGTGACCATGATAAGTGGCCATGAATGTATGGAGTGCTGTGCATGTAAGCCACCTGTATTGGGGCTGAGGTGTCCTGGGCAGAGTGCTGCATGTGTGGTGGTCAATGTATGTGCGTAAGGGGATGGGAGAGATATGGTGGGCCATGAGTATGACAGTCCGGACGGTATGACTAATCCCATTTCTGCTGTATTTTTCCTGCAGATCAGCGCCCATCAGAAAAAGGGTATTTGGCGTGCCATCGCCAAGGATGTTCGGACCCTGGGGGTCTTTGACAGGCAGAGCACCCACTGCCGCAAACAGTGGGAGGACCTGTGCCGCTGGGCAAAGAAGATGGCGGAGGCCCAGCTGGGGCTGGCCTCCCAACGAGGAAGGGGTGCCCCTTCGTACCCTGACCCCCTGATGTTCCGCATCCTGGCGGTGGCCTATCCGGAGTTGGATGGTCGCTTGAGGGCATCACAGCAGCCACAAGGGGGTGAGTACAAATTCAGAATCAAGACTTTGCTCGCGTCAAGGTTTTACCTGGGTGGGGATGTGGACTGTCGGTGCCCCTAGGCCAGGGCGACCATGGCAGGGTAGGTCCTTTTTTGGGCAGGCTCTGAAGCACTCCAACCCCAATGGTGTTAGTGGGCATCTCCTACTGGTCAGGACCCTGTTTGTTTCAGGTGTGCAGCTGATGGCGTTATGCTAGGTACCCCATGGGCTGGTGACTATCTTTGTAACTGGTAGTGCATGGCCTTGTGCATAGGGCTGCTCCCTGTGTTTTGTGTACACCAACGGTAGTGTTGTTGCTGGCATTGACCAAGTGTGTCTTCTGTCATTCCCCCCACTTTTTGTTTTGTCACCCTGTCCTTGTGTGCATTAGCATCATCTGGCGAAGGAGCAGAGGCACTGGCGACAGAGGGAGCTGCATCCCACATGGGCCTTGAGGCCGAACCCACCGAGGGTGAGGGCACTAGTGGGACGGCTGGCGAGGGGAGCACCACGATGGAGACAGGAGGGGACACTACAGACAGCGACTCCTCCTCCGATGGAAGCTCCCTGGCGGTGGCGGACACCTCTGTGCCCACCCCAACAACAGGTACATCCGCCACCCCCCTACCAGAACCGCCCTCCCAGCAGCCCCTCAGCGTGTTTCCCATGCCCGCTCACCCAGGAGGGTGGGAATCTCCTTCGCCCCAGGCACCTCAGGCCCTGCCCCAGTCAGCCCTGCTGTCCTCAGTGAGGAGGCTATTGGCCTCCTGAGATCCCTCACTGTTGGACAGTCAACCATACTGAATGCCATCCAGGGTGTCGAGTGGCATTTGCTACAAACAAATGCATACCTGGAGGGCATTCACTGTGGAGTGGTGGACAAACAGAGAGCATTTCAGGCTCTGGTCTCCATACTGATGGCAGCCATTTGTCCCTGTATCCAGCCTCCCCCCTCCAACTTCCTCTACACAGTTCCAATCCCCTCAAACCCAGCCTATTCCAAGCACACCTTCAGACCAGCATTCACCCAAATCAACACAGAGAAGTGGCTCAGGCAAACACAAGCACCACACTTCATCTCACAGGTACTCACAAAAGTACCATCCCCATGCAGACACACCAACATCCACTGCCTCCACTGTGTCCCCCTCGTCCTCCTTGTCCTCCTACCTCCCAGTTGCGTCTCCACTCACACCTGCGTGCACTACATCCTCATCCACTACCTCCATCACCAGCACGCCCATCACTACACAACCCTCACTGGCAGTCACCACCCCCACATCCATGCACACGTCCCCTGTGTCCTCTCCCACTGTGTCTGTGACCCCTTCTCTCAAAGAACACACACGCAAGCACACGCCCACCCAACAGCCATCCACCTCGCAACAGCATCCAGCTCATGCACCTGCACCAAATCACAGCAGACTGACACCTTCTATAACCCCTCCCTCTTCCTCCACTCACAAACCTTCACCCTCTCCCCGTCCCAATGTCCCTAATAAGCCCTTTCTGGCAAACATTGACCTCTTCCCTACCCCTCCCCTCCGTCCTTCACCCCGAGTCGGGGTGGCCAAAACCTAGCCCAGCACCTCAGCCACCAAATCCACATCTGCTGTGGTGTCTGCAGCTGTCTGAGGCTTAAAGCGGGCACCCGTCAGCCCAGCCAGTGTGCAACCAACCCCTACAATGGGCAAGAACAGTCCACCACCTGGCAAGGTGAAGAAGGGGACAGCATCCAACAAGGGGAAGGAGCCACAACCACCCAGCAAGGCCACCTCAAAGACTCCAGCTGCCACACCCTAAGTGACACCACCATCTGCCAAGGGCAGCAGGGGGTACAAAACACCAGCCAAGGCACCTCAGCCGTCTGAGGCTACAGGTGAAGGCCTGGTGGCTATCAGCAGAACAGCCAGCACTGACACCTGCACAGTGGCCAGCACCGCCACCTGCATTGCCGCAAGCACCACTACAGTCAGCAGCAGCAGCCCCAGTGGGCAACCATCTTAGGCTGCGGGAGAAGGGCTGGAGCCTCCCCCACCACTGGCAGCACCACCACCAGAACCGCTGCAAGCACCTCTGATTGTAGCACCACTGCCAGCAGCAGCAGCCCCAATGGGCAGCCGTCTAAGGCTGCAGGAGAAGGGCTAGTGCCTCCCCCCACCGCTGGCAACACCACCACTAGCACCGGCACTACCAACACTGTGCAGCCATAGCCGCCGGCGAATGGACTGTAAACCTCCCTCCATGGACGATCATGTATCGTGGCCATTGCAAATCTTGTGGCTCTTACTCCCATGAGCGACTGTCACCTGGAACCCCCCCCATGTGCTGCATCACTGGGCACCAAGCCCATTCCAGAACCAATGGAGAAAGGCATCCACTCACCCTATCCTTGGCAGGATGAAGCACACTGGGTACCAAGCCCCCCCCAGAAACAGTGAAGAAAGACATCCACTCACCCTATCCTTGGCAGGATGAAGCACACTAGGCACAAAGCCCCCTCCAGAACCAGTGGAACATTCCACCCACTTGAGAGACTGTGGCTTTGCACTCCCCAGGACCAAGCAATGGGCAAACCACCCACTTGAGAGACTTGAGCGACTGTGGCTTTGCACTCTCCAGGACCAAGCAGTGGGAAAACCACCCACTTGAGACACTCGAGAGACTGTGGCTTTGCACTCCACAGAACCAAGCAGTGGGTATACCACCCACTTGAGAAACAAGCAGTGGGCAAACCTCCCTCTTGAGAGACTTGAGAGACTGTGGCTTTGCACTCCCCAGGACCAAACAGTGGGCATGGAGCCCCTCCAGGAGCAGTGGCATAGTACCATCTTCCGGTTGAGGTGCCCCCCTTCCCCTTGAGGTGCCTGTGTGTTTTCGACCTGATGCCCCTGCAGTGTTCGCTCCGTTTTGAGGAAGGAGTTAAGTGTGGGCTTGGCCTATGTGTTATAGCCCAATGGGCCACAGACTTTTTTTGTGTAGACATTCTCCCTCATTTTGTACATAGTGTATATATTGTACATACTGTTTATTTATTTATGAATGTTTTTCTCTAAATTTATAATATTACACTCATTTGACTCCATTCCATTTGTCCTTACATTATTCCAGAGGGTTACAGGGTGTATATGTAATGTTGTTGCCTGTGTTTGAGTGTATGGTGTTGGGGGTGAGGGTGGGGGTGGGGGTGTTGCGTGTTGCGTGTGTGTATCACTCTCTCTCTCCTCTGCCCCTCCCCTGTGTACTAGGTGCAGTACACACTGGAAAAGATGGCGGATGGGCGGGTTGTAATGGGGTAGGCGGAACCTTGTCTTCTGCCTGGCTGTTGGCGGTTACCGCTGCGGTGTCTGTTGCTACCGCCATGGCGGTCAGAGTGTTAAAGGGGCTGTATGTGTTGGCAGTTTCCACCGTGGTCATGATTCCATTTTTGTTACTGCCGGGCTGTTGGCAGTATTACCGCCGCTTTGACACTGACCGTCAGGGTTGTAATGAGGGCCTAAGTCTTTTTGGTCCTGAGACTTTAGGGAACAGGAGGCACGCTATATCCAAGCCCTTGGAGAGCACTTCTTCACCACAGCCAGAGAGCAGCAAGGCAGTAGGGCAACAGCAAGGCAGCAGTCCTTCACAGAAAGCAGACAGGTGAGTCCTTTGAGCAGCCAGGCAGGCCTTCTTTGCATGATGCAGGTTATGGTTCAGATTTACTTCTCCAGGAAGTGTCTGAGTTGGTAGGGGCAGATGCCCTGTTTAAAAAGCCAAATGTGCCTTTGAAGTGGGGGAGACTTCAAAGAGTGGATTAGAAGTGCACAAGGTCCCCTTTCAGATCAATCCTGTCTGCCAGGGTCCAAATAGAAGATGTGGCAGTTCTTTGTGTGAGGGCGGGCTACAGTCCTTTGACATGCAAGTGTCAGGCCCTCCACCCTCCCAGCACAGGAAGACCCATTCAAATTGCAGATGTATGCAAGTGAGGCTGAGTATCCAGTTTGTGGGGTGTGTCTGAGTGAATGCACAAGGGAGATGCCAACTAAGCCCAGCCAGATGTGAATTGTAAGGCACAGAAGGATTTAAGTGCAGAGAAATGCTCACTTTCTAAAAGTGGCATTTCTAAAATAATAATATTAAATCCAGCTTCACCAGTCAGCCTGAATTTGTATCACCATTCTGGTCATACTAAATATGACCTTCATACTCCTTTCAGATCAGCAGCTACCACTCAAACAATGTATGAGGGCAGCCCCAATGTTAGCCTATGAAGGGAGCAGGCCTCACAGCAGTGTAAGAACACATTTAGGAGTTTTACACTACCAGGACATGTAAACTACACAGGTACATGTCCTTCCTTTTGTCTACACAGCACCCTGCCCAATGGGGTACCTAGGGCACACCTTAGGGGTGTCTTATATGTAGAACAAGGGGAGTTTAAGGATTGGCAAGTACTTTTAAATGCCAAGTCGAATTGGCAGTGTATTTGCACACACAGGCCTTGCAATGGCAGCCATGAGGCATGGTTAAGGGACTACTTATCTGGGTGGCACAATTAGTGCTGCAGGCCCCCTAGGAGCATATAATCTACAAGCCCTGGCACACGTAGGACATTTACTGGGGACTTATAAGTAGATTAAATAGGCCAATTGGGTGTGAACCAATGTTACCATGTTTGAAGGGAGAGAGCATATGCACTTTAGCACTGGGTAGCAGTGGTAAAGTGTACAGAGTCCTAAAACCAGCAAAAACAGTGTCCAAAAAGTGGAGGGAGGCAGGCAAAAAGTTAGGGGTGACCACCCTAAGGCTGTCACGTCTAACATGCATCAACTGCTGGGTGGTGCACTAGACCTGAGTGGGGGCCCTGACCAACTCACGTACCCTAGCCCAATGCTCCTGACGCTCCCACAGGGAGTAACTGCTCCTAGGCTTGTCACCTGCTGCAACATGGAGGGTAGGTGGCGTTGCACATAAAAACCAGAGCTGCCGCCTCCTCCTCACTAAAGATCGGCACAGACTGCATCCCTTGGTGGTGCCACCACCCGCAATGTAGGTGGCTGCTGTTCTCCTGCTCTGCCATGGTGCTCGGTGGGATAGGGTGAAGAAGAGAAGAAAAGAAACAGGGGGAAAAGGAGAGAAGGGACAAATAGGGGAAAATAAACAAAAATACAAAAAGCCATACAAAACACAAACAAATTGAGAACTCTGACTTCTAGCAGAACTTCACGTTGCACACAGGAGGTTTTTTCACTTCACGGAGTTTCTCATAGCGTGACTCCGTGCACTCTGCCCAGGCCTACTCATTACCACATGGTGTACAACTGGAAAAAACAATTCAACTTGCATAGTAGGTCTTGTCCAAGTAGTTTAGAGGACTTGAACCACATACCACGAATTGAAGCTCATCCTCAAAGGAAACTATTTTTACAGGGACACATTCTGTTACTGGGTTGGACGATTGTTTATTTGTAACTCCTTCAACTTGAATTCTCTTTCCTGAAAGTGGTAGGCTAAGTACTTCTGCTGTTCTGACAGAAGAGAGTGTGACACCTGGGTTTACTACAAATGACACATGTGACCACATTGCACAACATCTAAGTTAGCATCTAGCATGCATTCTTCTTCTTTCATGGGGCAGCTTAACCGAAAAATGTCTGAAAAATCATCATCCCTTAGATCAATTAAAGGAAACTGTGATGTCAACTGATTTGCATCTGCATTTGCTGCCTGATTTAAAATCTGTTGGGAAACATGTGACCATAGTTGGGACTTCGGGGCTTGTGAAACTTGCGCCTGCTGTCTCTGGGATACATTTACATTTTACATTTGGAGTCTCTGAACTCTCTGCATATTAAACTGTTATTGCCTTGCACTTGTACAACTCCATTACTTTGTACCTGATCATTTGCACTATTGAGAAGACACTCCAATGGCCCAACTAGCCACACATGTGACAAGGATTAGTTCTCTTTAAGATCTGCACATCCACAACTCCACTCTGATCTACATGAACACCGTGTCCTCTAACTTGCTGCTAGAAACTATTAACTCCCTGTTGCTTTCCTTGCATACCACCAGTATCCAGCTCATGCACCTGCACCCAAACACAGCAGACTGACACCTCCTACAACCACTCCCTCTTCCTCCACTCACAAACACCTCTTCCCGCCCCAATGTCCTTAAGAAGCTCTTCCTAGCAAACATTGACCTCTTCCCTACCCCTCCCCCCATCCTTCACTTCGAGCCAGGGTGGCCAAAACCCAGCCCAGCACTTCAGCCACCAAATCCACGTCTGCTGTGGTGTCTGCAGCTGTCAGAGGCTTAAAGGGGGCACCCGTCAGCCCAGCCAGTGTGCCACCAACCCCTGCCAAGGGCAAGAACTGTTCACTACCTGGCAAGGTGAAGAAGGGGACACCATCCAGCAAGGGGAAGGAGCCAAAACCACCCAGCAAGGCCACCTCAAAGACTCCAGCTGCCAGACCCAAGGTGACAACACCATCTGCCAACGGCAGGAAGGGGCACAAAACACCAGCCAAGGCACGACAGCCCTCTGAGCCTACAGGTGAATGCCTGGTGGCTACCAGCACAACCGCCAGCACCGCCACCTGCACCGTGGCCAGCACCGCCACCTCCACCCCTGCAAGCACCACTACTGTCAGCAGCAGCAGCCCCAGTGGGCAGCCGTCCGAGGCTGCAGATGAAGGGCTGGAGCCTCCCCCCACCACTGGCAGCACCACCACCAGCACAGCCGCAAGCACCTCTGACAGTAGCACCACTGCCAGCACCAGCAGCCCCAGTGGGCAGCCGTCTGAGGCTGCAGGAGAAGGGCTAGAGCCTCCCCCCCACTACTGGCAGCACCACCACCAGCACCGGCACTACCAACACTGTGCAGCCGTAGCCACCGGCGGATGGACTGTAGCCCTCCCTCCATGGACTATCATGCATCCTGGCCACTGTAAATTCTGTGGCTCTGACACCCAGATGAGGGACTGTGACTTGACACCCCCCATGTGCTCCATCACTGGGCACCAAGCCCCTTCCAGAACCAGTGGAGAAAGACATCCACTCACCCTATCCTTGGCAGGATGAAGCACACTGGGCACCAAGCCCCCTCCAGAACCAGTGGAGAAAAGCATCCACTTACCCTATCCTTGGCAGGATGAAGCACACTGGGTACCAAGCCCCCTCCAGAACCAGTGGAGAAAGGCATCCACTCACCCTATCCTTGGCAGGATGAAGCACACTGGGCACCAAGCCCCCTCCAGACCCAGTGTAGAAAGGCATCCACTCACCCTATCCTTGGCAGGATGAAGCACACTGGGCACCAAGCCCCCTCCAGAAACAGTGGAGAAAGGCATCCACTCACCCTATCCTTGGCAGGATGAAGTGCACTGGGCACAAAGTCCCCTTCAGAACCAGTGGAACATGTCACCCACTTGAGAGACTGGGGCTTTGTACTCTCCAGGACCAAACAGTGGGCATGGAGCCCCCTCCAGGAGCAGTTGCATAGTACCATATTCCGGCTGAGGTGCCCCCCCTTCCTCTTCCCTTTGTGGTGCCTGTGTGTTTTCGACCTGATGCCCCTGTGGTGTTCTCTCCGTTTTGAGGCAGGAGTCAAGTGTGGGCTTGGCCTATGTGTTATAGCCTAGTAGCCACAGACTATTTTTGTGTGGACATTGTCCCTCATTTTGTATATAGTGTACATATTGTACATACTGTTTATTTATTTATGAACGTTTTACTCTAAATTTATAACATCACACTCATTTGACTCCATTCCTTTTGTCCTTGTGTTATTCCAGAGGGTTGCGGGGTGTATATGTAATGTTGTTATCTGTGTTTGTGTATATGGTGTTGGGGCTGAGGGTGGGGGTGTTGCGTGTTGCGTGTTGCGTGTGTGTATCACTTTCTTCTTTCCTGCCCCCTCCCCTGTGTACTAGGTGCACTACTCACCGGAAAAGGTGGCGGATGGGCGGGTTGTAATGGGGTGGGTGGAACCTTGTCTTCCGCCTGGCTGTTGGCAGTTACCGCTGCGGTGTTTGCTGCTACCGCCATGGCGGTTAGAGTGTTAAAGTGGCTGTATGTGTTGGCAGTTTCCGCCGTGGTCATGATTCCATTTTTGTTACTGCCGGCCTGTTGGTGGTATTACTGCCGCTTTGGCACTGACCGCCAGGGTTGTATTGAGGGCCTAAGTCTTTTTGGTCCTGAGACTTTAGGTAACAGGAGGCAAGCTATATCCAAGCCCTTGGATAGCACTTCTTCACCCCAGCCAGAGAGCAGCAAGGCAGCAGGGCAACAGCAAGGCAGCAGTCCTTCACAGAAAGCAGACAGAGGAGTCCTTTGAGCAGGCAGGCAGGTCTTCTTGACAGGATGCAGGTTCTGGTTCAGCATTACTTCCCCAGGAAGTGTCTGAGTTGGTAGGGGCAGAGGCCCTTTTTAAATAGCCAAATGTGCCTTTGAAGTTGGGGGAGACTTCAAAGAGTGGCGTAGAAGTGCACAAGGTCCCCTTTCAGATCAATCCTGTCTGACAGGGTCCCAATAGAAGGTGTGGCCGTTCTTTGTGTGAGGGCGGGCTACTGTCCTTTGACATGCAAGTGTCAGGCCCTCCACCCTCCCAGCACAGGAAGACCCATTCAAAATGCAGATGTATGCAAGTGAGGCTGAGTATCCTGTGTTTGGGGTGTGTCTGAGTGAATGCACAAGAGAGCTGTCAACTAAGCCCAGCCAGACATGGATTGTAAGACACAGAAGGATTTAAGTGCAGAGAAATGCTCACTTTTTAAAAGTGACATTTCTAAAATAGTAATATTAAATCCAGCTTCACCAGTCAGCCTGATTTTGTATCACCATTCTGGTCATACTAAATATGACCTTCCTACTCATTTCAGATCAGCAGCTACCACTCAAACAATGTATGAGGGCAGCCCCAGTGTTAGCCTATAAAGGTAGCAGGCCTCACAGGAGTGTAAAAGCGAATTTAGGAGTTTTACACTACCAGGACATGTAAACTACACAGGTACATGTCCTTCCTTTTGTCTACACAGCACCCTGCCCAATGGGGTACCTAGGGCACACCTTAGGGGTGTCTTATATGTAGAAGAAGGGGAGTTTAAGGCTTGGCAAGTACCTTTAAATGCCAAGGCGAAGTGGCAGTGTAATTGCACACACAGGCCTTGCAATGGCAGGCATGAGGTATGGTTAAGGGACTAGTTATCTGGGTGGCACAATCAGTGCTGCAGGCCCACTGGGAGCATTTAATCTACAGGCCCTGGCACACGTAGTACACTTTACTGGGGACTAATAAGTAGATTAAATAGGCCAATTGGGTGTGAACCAATGTTACCATGTTTGAAGGGAGAGAGCATATGCACTTTAGCACTGAGTAGCAGTGGTAAAGTGTGCAGAGTCCTAAAACCAGCAAAAACAGTGTCCAGAAAGTTGAGGGAGGCCGACAAAAGGTTAGGGGTGACCACCCTAAGGCTGTCACGTCTAACATGCGTCAACTGCTGGGTGGTGCGCTAGACCTGAGTGGGGGCCCTGACCAACTGACGTACCCTAGCCCAATGCTCCTGACGCCCCTGCAGGGAGTAACTGCTCCTAGGCCTGTCACCTGCTGCAACATGGAGGGGAGGTGGTGTTGCACATAAAAACTTGTGCTGCCGCTTCCTCCTCAGTAAAGATCGGAAGAGACTGCATCCCTTGATGGTGTCACCACCCGCAATGTAGGTGGCTGCTGTTCTCCTGCTCTGCCATGGTGCTCGGTGGGATAGGGTGAAGAAGAGAAGTAAAGAAACAGGAGGAAAAGGAGAGACGGAACAAATAGTGTAGAAATAAACAAAAATACAAAAAGCCATACAAAACACAAACAAATTGAGAACTCTGACTTCTATCAGAACTTCACGTAGCGCACAGGAGGTTTTTTCACTTCACGGAGTACCTCATAGCGTGACTCCATGCACTCTGCCCAGGCCTACTCATTACCACATGGTGTACAACTGAAAAAACAATTCAACTTGCATAGCAAGTCGTGTCCAAGCAGCTTACAGTACTTGAACCACATACCACGAACTGAAGCTCATCCTCAAAGGAACCTATTTTTACAGGGACACATTCTGTTACTGGATTGGAAGATTGTTTATTTGTAACTCCTTCAACTTGAATTCTCTTTCCTGAAAGTGGTAGGTTAAGTACTTTTGCTGTTCTGACAGAAGAGAGTGTGACACCTGGGTTTACTAGAAATGACACATGTGACCATGTTGCACAACATCTAAGTTAGCACCTAGCATGCATTCTTCTTCTTTCATAGGGCAGCTTAACTGAAAAATGTCTGAAAAATCATCATCACTTAGATCAATTAAAGGAAACTATGATGTCAACTGATTTTCATCTACATTTGCTGCCTGATTTAAATTATTTTGGGAACATGTATCCATTGTTTGGATTTGGGGCTTCTGAAACTTGCACCTGCTGTCTCTGGGACACATTTACAGTTTGCATTTTGAATCTCTGAACTCTCTGCATATGAACTTTATTATTGCCTTGCACTTGTAGAACTCCATTTCTGTGTACCTGATCATTTGCACCATTGTGAGGACACTCCAATGGCCCAACTATCCACATGTGATAAGGATTAGTTCTCTTTAAGGTCTACACATCCACAACTCCACTCTAATCTACATGAACACCACATACTCTACCTTGCTGCTAGAAACCATTAACTCCCTGTTGCTTTCCTTGCATACCACAAGTATTACCTGCAAACTGTTGATTCTGACTAGCGTTCTGTGTAGCTTTCAATTGCATCACCTTCACTGTCTCCTTCAAGTTTCTCTGCTTAAATTCCAATTCATCATTGCAGTATTTGGCATATCATAGGATCTCATCAATTGGTTTGTTCTTCCAACAAATCAATTCCTGCTGAAACTTGTTATTGATTTCTGGCTTCAGTTCCAGAGCAAATCTGAACACAAAGTGATCAATGTCTTTGGCCTCTATGGTCTCAGTACAACTGAAATACTTGAAAGTCTGCAACAATCTCTCAAACTAGGACTGTATTGGTTCCTTAGATTCCTGAGTCAGCCTGTCAATTCACAAACCAATCAATGTCTGTAGGGGACACCTTGTTTTTCGAAAAGCCAATCAATTTCTGATGCTTTTTCATTATCTCTTCAGATGCAGTGCATTTGTCACTGGATCTCTTGGAGGTTCACTGTCAGACAAATCAACAGCAACCTTACACTCAGTCCATAAATCACTTGGAAACATAATGCCAATTAACGTATTCAAATCTTCCCAAAGTCATTAAAAAAGTTTCACAAATCATTCTGTTGGCTTATACCACTCCACAGATTTCTCTCTCTATTTCTGGTAATCATTTGTGAAGGACATCATTTCATTTCTACTCCAAGATACATGCACATATGCTCCGCCACGAAATTCCCCCATCGGAAGTATATTTACATTTCCCTCAGTTTGAGCTGGTCCTGTCAGAGGCAAATCTGTTTTCATTTTCTTCTGATCTCTTTCTTTGCCCATCTTCCCACTTGTCTGAACCTCCGCATTTCTGAATGTAAACAATCCGTTCTCTAATCTGCAATCTCTTTTTAGGAGGTTTCATGTTCAACATATCCTTGTCTCTAAATTCTACTCTGTAATTTCTCTTTAAGGGTTTTGATTTCTCCAAATCCACATTGTTTGTCTGGGCTAATTGAGCTAGACTGTCATAGGCTTGACCTTGCCGTTTTGTAATGTATTTGATCAAAAACCCTCAATTCATCTTCAGTGTAAAACAGCTACTTGAAATGCATCTACATTTCCCATTATCATCTTGTTCAATTCTAACTACAATCTGGGTACATAGAATGGCCTATCTCTCTCTAGGGTGTGTTCTACTGTTACACCGCAGCACGTTCCTCCTTTTGCACCTTCAAAATTCAAATTATTCAGCCAAGCATTTAATTGCTGAGCAGTAAAAGCTTGCAAACTTATTGAAGTATTCAACAATGCTTCTGTTCTTGAAGGATCTGCAGTTGCTTGATCTGGGGTATTTGCAAAAGACATGTTTTCTGGAGTCTTAAAAGCTAATCTCCTATGCGGGATACTGCATCATTTTTATCGTTTTTATCATTATTTATATTTTTATTGGATTTTTTCTTTTTTTTCGTTATCCTTAAACATATTTAAATATTAGATGAGCTATGTAATAGGAATGCACATGATTGATTAATCGTTTGATGGTACATTAGTAATCAGGGAGATAATACAGGTATCATTTTCTAGAAAACAGTTTCGAATATTCTTTAGATGGAGGGCAGCATAAGATGGCCACGATTATTCCTCCTATTCACAACATGTGTTTTTATGTTTCTATAGTCCGTTTTTTGTTTTGTTAAAGTAGGTGATTGGGAGAAATTGCAATAGAAACAGAAATGTACAAAGTGTTTGTTACTCGTGAACAAGGAAAGTAATTTTCCGAAAAGCGTCAAGTGCAACTTGTGCCATTAAAGAAGATTCACTGCAATAATTAACGTGGTGACCTAGACTTTTGTTTCTTATACTTACAGATCATTGACGTTTGGAATAAGAGGAAGTTGTACGTGATTTATTGGGGTTAGCTACCCCGTCCTGGTCTGCCGCGTTGGGTGAAGGGAACACAGCTACTGGAGTTTGTAACTTTATATATATATATATATATATATACATATATATATATATATATATATATATATATATATTTACATATTTGAACATATAACATTAATATACAATAAATTACATTTGTTTAAATAATATTCAAATTATATAGCATTATATACTTAGCATTATTTATTAAACATACACACACATATATATGTATGTGTGTATATTTACATACATATAATGTATCATTATTATGAAACATAATAATTTTAATTTATATTATAATGTTCTATTTTTTAAAATATACTAATATGACAAGTACATATATATATTTTACATACACATAAAATATATACATATATTTTTCCATATGCATAAAAAAAACAATGTAGCAAACCAAATAAACTGCAAAAAATGTACCTTATTTCCAATTTAATTATACATAAAAATGTACAATACATAAAAATGGGCCTTACTGAAAATATGTTTAAAATTACATAACTGTATATATATTAAAAATATTTAGGAAAGAAAACAACCCTAAACACGGTTTCAACAGTGGAATCCCTCAAATGATTGTTGAGGCATAATGCATCTATGTTATATATGTAAAACAATGCTAGATATAATAGTTTTCATTGATACATATTCAAAAATATATTACATTTCATCATACATTATTTTCATAGATAATAGGACCTGCATATATACTCCCTGTTAAAACCACTCATACTGGCATTGATTCATCATAATCTCTAGCTAAAAGCTGTAAAAGACTACAAGGACTAACAAAGATCCCTCAATAGATCCCCCACCTGAAAAGAAAACATTAGCATTGATTAATATGAATATTGCACAACAATAATAATCTACATTAAACTATTTACAATTTTACTAACTCAGGTTTTATTGTCTTTCTAAGA
This sequence comes from Pleurodeles waltl, assembly GCF_031143425.1. Classification (NCBI taxonomy): domain Eukaryota; kingdom Metazoa; phylum Chordata; class Amphibia; order Caudata; family Salamandridae; genus Pleurodeles; species Pleurodeles waltl. The sequence continues at coordinate 329,350,010 of NC_090438.1, read as the reverse complement.
TTGTTTTATAATGTGCTAATTTTGTCCCTCTATAAATCCACTACTAAGTCTGATGGCTTGTTTAATACATGTTATGCGGGATCCAAAGAGAGAAACAACAGATAATTTGTCCAGCCAGAGATTGTGCCGACGAGTTTCGGTGCCACGTGACCAGCCGGTCATGCACCTTCTTCAGGGCACGTTATCAATCCACTATACCATGTTAAAAAACAACACTGGGAGGATCTGGTCCTTTCTTCTGCAAGTCTGTGAACAAAAAAAACCAAAAAAACAAGATTGCTTATTGGTTGATTGTTAACCTAACTAGGTGACTGTATCTTCCCTGTTACTATTTAGTAAAGTGGACCCACGGCATGCATTCCAAGCTCACTGGAGGAATTCAAAAGGAAATTGGAAGAGGCAAATGAACAAATGGAGGCATATCAGGATTACTTCATTAGGAGAAAAACAGATAAAGTTAAAAAAAGATCTGCAACTCTTTTCACAAGAAAGAGCATAACCTTATTTACAGGAACTTTTTTATGCATCTACAGGGTTCAGTTCTTCCACCAACACTCACAGAACAGAGAGGGTTACATTCTCCGATACCTCAGAATCAGATGTAGAGGGAGGATCCAATAGACCTGATTTTTCTAATGAAGGTACATCACAATCAGTCCACAACAAAAATACTTTTTTAGAATACCGGATGGAGAGGAACAGCCTTCGGGGATGACAACAAAACAGAGGGAGAGGGAGGTACCATCATCAGATAGATCAGTCCCATCAGTATCTACATACTCGGAAACAACAGTATTGGAAATCATGGATACCTCTAAAGCTCTCCCTACCTTTACTTTGCCTAATGTCTACTTAGATCAGGAAGCTATAGACCTTTTGGGGAAGAGACTCCGATTTGTCCTAAGTCAGAGAGTAGACAAGTTTGAACTCATTAAGGACCTACAGGCTTTCTTTGGTAAGATCAAGCTCAAAAAGTTATTCTCAAATAGAGATGTAGAAATAGATCAAACTACATCAGGTCTTAAACCTAGATCTACGTTCACTCCGAGTTTAGACCAGGTGGGTCCAGAAGTGGGTATTTTTGAGAAAATAGTGATGACCAAGGTCCGTACTGTTTTAAGACACGTTCCAGACCCTCCCCAAAATCTGACATCTGAACAACAGGTATCCCTAAGAGAGCTGCAACAGAATGGTTTTATTACAATCAAACCATGTGATAAAGGTGGGGGCATAGTTTTACTGGACCCATATAAGTACAAACGGAAGATGCAAACAAAGCTCTCTATTGAGAATCACTATCAAAGAGTCAGGAGCAATCCCACCAGGCATATCTGCTCTCAGACAAAAACCATCTGTGAATGGGAAGTTCAGAATGGCAGCATCTGTAAACCAGAGTTTAACTTTCTTCAGGTTGACAATCCTAAACTTTCAACAATTGGATTTGGCAGAGGTAACATTTACTATTTCCACTCCAGTCGGTGTAACAGTAGGCAAAGCGTTCCCCACCGCAGGGGCAACATTTTGTATTCCCACTCCAATCTCTTCTCTACAACAGTACAGAAAGGCTTGGACTGAGTAGGGGTAAAATGTACTATCCCCACTCCTGTGTGTGCAACAGTAGGGAAAGTGTTGGAATAAGAAGGGGTAAAATGAACTATTCCCGGTCCAGTCAGTGCAACAGTAAGGAAAACATTGGACTCAGGAATTGTAAAAATGACTATTCACACTCCAGTCGGTGCAACAGTAACAAAAGTGTTGGACACCGGAGGGGAAAAACTTCCTTTTCACACTCCAGAGTGTGCAACAGTAGGGAAAGCGTTAATCTCAAGAACAGTAAAATTTACTATTCCTACTCAAGTGTGTGCAACAGTCGGGAAAGCGTTAGAATCAGGCGGGGTAAAATTCACAATTCCCACTCCAGTCTGTGCAACAGGAGGCAAAGCTTTGGACTTCGGAGTGGTAAAATTTACTATTCCCACTTCAGTCGAAGCAACAGTAGGGAAAACTTCGGACTTGAGAGGGATGAAATTAACTATATCTACTCCAGTCAAGGCACCATTAGTGACCGCATTGGACTCAGGAGGGGTAAAATATACCATTTCCACTCCATTCAGTGCAACAGTAGAGAGAGAGTAATTTACTTTTTTTTAAAATAACGTATTTTAACAACTCTCTTAAATACCCCAAAATATAGAATTCTAAATATAAAACTTATATGTCTAAATCTAAAAATGAATAATCACATAAGTATTACAGTTTTAAATAATTTTTATCCATGAAAACAAATATTATTAATATAATGTAATGGAAATTAAAAAAGAGTAGAACACAATTAACATATTAAATAAAAAATATAACACAATTAACATATTAAATGATAAAAAAAAAAAAATTCTGAGACTTAGAGCCATATGTACGAACACATTTTCCCATTGACACAGAATGGGAAAAACCCTTTGGTACATCTGGCCCTTAACCCCTTGGTGCTCCAGCCAAAAAAAAGACCCTGAGTTGGATAAGGTACCCGGTGATCTGTTTCATACTTACAGAGATGTCTGGTGCCTCTACCTCAACTTGTTCTTTAGTGCCATATTGAAAGGTGCACCTAATTCTCTGACCTGGGCAGTGCCTGCAATTGTTTCAGTTTTTAAAAAGGGCTCTATAGCTCTTCCATCCAACTACAGAAGAATCAGCCTTTTCAACAGCCTACAGACACTATTTAGTTGGATTGCTTTGAATAGGCTGAGAGAGTGGATTTCTGACTAGAATGCTCTAACTCTTCTACAGGCTGGGTTCAGATATGGTGTTGGGAAAATTGATTGGGTCATTCGTTTGAATCTGTTGTTCTTACAACATTGAGCGGTGGTAGGCTTTGTGTTATCTTTGTTGACCTTAGGTTTGCTTTTGATCTTGTCCCTAGAAATACCCTGTGCACAGTCATGGCGCAGGTGGGAATTCCCAGCTGTCTTTTGAGAATTATTGTCAGATTGCATTCCAACATTTCGACCCAAGTTAGGTGTGGACCACAGTGTGATCTTACTTAACCCATTGCGGTAAATAGGGGAGTGAGACAGGGGTGTGTGTTGGCCCTGACCCTCTTTCTTCTGTATATCAATGAGCTGGTATCCCTGCTCAAGAAGTATGAAGGTGATGTCCCTACTCTTGCGGTGAACAGGACTCTTGACCCTCCTGTTTGTGGATGATAACCTCCTCTTATCTAAATCCCCAGTGAGGATCCCCAAGTTTTTGGGTTGTTTTGAGTCATTTTGCAGGTATAGAGATCAGCCCCAGCAAGACTACATTTATGGTTTTATCCTCTGTCCGACTTCTCGCTCCAACCGACACTTAAATGTGTGCCACTGGATAAAGCTTCTGTGTATCTAGGGTTTTGATTGGTCCACACATGTCCAGTCGCATAGACTCAAGCTTGAGCAATACTGCTGAGGTACCCTGAGGCTCATCACTCCTCTCCATTTCATCCAGAGTCTCTGGCCCATGAGAGCTATAAAACCCAGATTTTGGAGCCCACTTTACATGTGGGGAGCTCTATGACTTTCACATTAGATGCCTAGAATTGTCAGAAAACAGCTTCTTGAGAAGTTAACCTTCCTGTTAGCGCTCTGATTTTCCCTCTGACGTTGGACTGTAGTCTGAGACAGGTGACTTATGTAGCTGGGCTAAGGCCACTTCTATAACAGCAGGGACTTTGGACGATTCCTGAGCTCACACCTTTCTATGAGGCAGTAGAAGATGTGTTGGGGCAGTCTGGTGCCTGTAAGAGTGCCTGGTTGAGGTCCTTGAAAGCTCGTCTGGGCCAGATTGGGTATGGGAATCTATGGATCTCCCGTGAAGATATAACCTCAGTGTCCAAATCCTATCTCAAAAGTGCTTACTGGTGCTACTTTGAAAATTTACATTTGGATACTTCCAGGGTTGGCTTCCTCCCTGCATCCTTCCTGGAGTTCACATTGGAGTACCATTTTGAGGAGTTCATGTATGAGAATGAACCACCCCTTGCAAAGAGTTTGTATCTCAAATTTCTCATGGGAACTTTGCCCTTTGGCTCTTTCTCTGCCAAGTGGAAATGCCACCTTGATGACCAGGCCCAGCTTTATCAATTTTGTCAACTGGTGGTAGACTCACCTGAACATGTTTTGGTATTTTGTCCAGTTTAATTTGTCATCAGAAGGAGTTGGATCCTGTCAATTTGTCACAACCCAGAATTTTAGTATGGCCTTTAGAGTACTTCAGAGTGATACGAGGCAGTTCGTTGTTTTCGCTGTTTCGGATTCTGTTGCACATGTGGAGTCCCAGACAGAAACTGTTGTTCAGCTGGGGGTCCGGGTTTTCTACTTTGTCTCCCTTTCTTTTATGTTGTTTTGTCTATTTTAAGATATACTACTTTTATCTTGCTTGTTTAAAAAAGAATAGCCCTAAATTGCTGAGACTATTATGAAATGAGAATTATTGCAAAGTGTATTTATTGTTTTATATTTTTATATTTGAATTTATCATGCTCTTTTATGGCCATGGACCCAAAATAAAGATGAATTTAAGTGAAATGGAGAAAAATATATGTTTTAATAAATGAACAAATAACGTTTCATTTATGAATACTTAGATAACTTCCCACCCTATTCCTTTACAAACACGCACCTAAAATATAGCTTAACAAATATGATAATTTCACAATTAGCATAGTTATACATTAAATAATTAACAATAAATTGAAATTTAATTATCAATAAAGATTTCTTAACTTCCTACCCCTACACACCAAACAACCCACACCTGAAATATAACTTTAAAATATCTTAATTACCCAATTTACATAATTAATTATCAATTTAATAATCAATATTAATTGAAATGTATAATTAAATAATTATAATTAGATTCCTACCCTTTACCCCTACAAACCTCACAACCCACACCTAGAATAAAATTTTAAAACTAAATGAATTACACAATTTAACACAATTAATAATCAATTAAGTAATTAATAATAATTTACATATAATTATAAATTAATTATAATTAATGAAGTTCCCACCCTTGATCCCTACAAACCTCACAACCCACACCTAATATATAACAAAAAAATTAATTAATCCTATACCTTATATACTTAATAATCAATTACATGATTGATATTGAATAGAAATTAATTATTAATTATTAATTATTTTTAATAATTAACTTCCAGCTCTTTACCCCTACACCACCACAACCCACACCTAAAACATAACAAAAAATGAATTACACAAATTATACAATGAATTATAAATTAAATAATTAATAATAAGTAAATCCAATTAATATTTCATTCCTCATAATGTACCACACTGTACTACTACAAATCCCACAACCTGCTACAAAACAAAAAATTAAAATAATTAAATTAAATTTGAAAACTACTAAAAATGTACAAACTGTATGAAAAATATTTACAATAATTATACAAACATTTTATAACATACAATTAAAATATATATACTAAAATACATAACGATAATTAAAAATGATATTCTTTACAACAATATTTTTGTGAATGATATTAGCAACTTAGGTATTTTTAACATCAATATTACTTTACAAAATCGATAATTATTTTCAACGATGTTCGCATCAATATTTTGTCCAAATACCACCTGATTTGGGGTCTGTTAAACTGGTGCAGAAGGCACATCAAAGGTCACATTTCCCACTGCTTCACCTCTCGCTCCTATCAGCTCAGAATTGCACGGACAGAGACGATTTGACAATAGCTGATTTAGGAAACCATCATCCGAATCACTCTCCTGAGTTTCAGCTTTCTTTTCAGTCTCTGTTGTCTGTTCTGCTTTATCTGTCTTTTTCTTACTATTTGGTTTACTGCTTTTGCCTTCTTCATTAGCAAAGGGTGGATACAACCTAGCTCCTTCAATGCTGTCTGCTCTGCAAACTATTTGCTGACTATCCTATCTTGCCTCTGCAACTATTCTTATTGCTTTCTTCATTCCAAACTTGTACTTATTTCCCCATATGTGCCCAAGTAATAAGTGCTTCAAATTCTGCGGGTCTGGGAGGTGGTTTCATCTTATGAAATACTCGCCTAAATTGCTCAATAGTTCTCCAATTAAGGGTCTCATTATGAGTTTGGCGGTCGCACCAGACCGCCATAGTGGCAGCTGCCAAAAGACCGCCATGTTGGCGACCACACAGACTTCTCTATTATGAGTTACAAATCTAGCACCGCCCAAACCCAGCCAAGAAAACAACACCACCAGGACTCTGAAGGGTGGGAAATAGGTGGTCTGACCACCAGCACCTCAAGCCCATCAACCTGCCACTGAACCTGTAACAAGTCTTGCATGGTGGTCCTCCAATGGCGGTCGGAACCCTGGCAGTTGGTAGTCACCACAGTGATACATTACACCACATTGGATGCATTTGAAAATCACACAGCTGACACACAATCACACACTGACATATCTACAAACCATACTATAAAACAGACCCCTTCACACACCACAATCCTTACATCTCCAACACTACACTCAGCACGCTAGAGCTCACAAAAAGAAAATGCAAACCATAGATTAGGCACCCTCCAACTTTTACAACCACATATCCCACATTTTCAACACACACATCACATTTAGTTGCATAAATGTCTCTCCACTCTATACACTCCACGTCACCTGTTTAGCACCTCTCCATTTTTATTCCACCACCACCATGTCATCCCAGAAAAATCCCAGTTTCACAGATGACGAGTTAAAAGTCATGGTGGATGAAATCATGAGCGGAGCCACAATAATTTGGAACCCATGTCCCAGCAAACTACTATCGCTAGGAAAATGGGAATGTGGCAAAGGATCATCAATAGAGTGAATTCTGAAGACAGCTCCCCACGCACAAAGGGACACCATCAGGAAGAGGTGGAACGACCTCAGTGGTAAGGTCAATTCTTGGCGTCAAGGCACCAGCTTGTGGTCCCGAAGACAGGCAGTGGTCCTTCACCTCCTCCTCCACAGCTCCCGTCATGGGAAAAGAAGGTCTTTACCATCCTGCATCCTGAGGGCTTGACAGGAATACCTGGGGGAGTTGAGTCAGTTAAGTCACATCAATTAAAATGACACACAAATGTATTTGCATGCAGGCTCACTGATCACCTTTGCCAACCTTCACTGCAACCTCACTCACCAGCCCAGTCACCACCTGTTCAAAGACCACTCTCTGCCATCTCACATGGGAACTAGACTGGGGAACAACATCTCTGTATACTGTATGTAGCACAGGGATTGACAGCACTACAATTCCCAGCAGACAATATTCTACCGTTATCAAAACCAGAACAGTCTTCCACACAAAAAATTACCTTATCCATCAATTTCTTCCTGAACGGTACTCACCTGAATGGGGGACAACTGTACAGAGTGTGGGAGTAGGTCAAGCACTGACAGGAATTCCAAGGCCAGGAGGGCAATACTTGGGTCAACCCCGTCAGCCAACACAGTGTACCCTGATACGAAAACACCCTTCTTCATCTACTCACTTATTGAGCTGTACTCACCTGACAGGACGACAACTCTACAGTGTGTATGATACAAGGAGAGAAATGGCTGAAACTCATAGGAGGATCCCTTACTCTCACTCCAAGCAACAGTCCACTGTACACCTTCCAAAATGCCTTTTTCTGGGAATACACACATGAGGTGCACACAACTTAGTGAGTCACATTGAACGGCTGTAAGTAGTGCAGGGAGTCACATGACTACTAAGGCCACGATGCTCTGTCTGCCCATTCCAATGACCCAGCACACTCTGAATATGTTCAAACAACCTGGCTGGTATACTTGCTATGTAAGCCTACTCACCTTAAAGGGCAGACAATGTGAACTGTGAGTTGTGATGTGAGTAACAGAACTATGATCCCAGGAGAGCCATGCAACTCCAAACACCAGATCAGGGTCCATATGACTTTGTGCCGCTGTCCGTGGACCCACTAATTAACTTGACACAAGTGGGTGGGACAAGAATACAGGTCATGGGACACCCCTTAATGTGACTGTTCGCATTGATTTTGTTGTGTGAGGAATATGTTTTATTGTTTTTTTTCCAACAACAGGAAGTGCCCCAGAGACTTCCTGTTCCCGTCCAGCAGGCTCCTCCCACTGCTTTGTCCATCTCCTGGTCACTTTTCACTTAGATTTCAATCTGGAAGGATCACTTTTTTTGTCTCCTCGATATATATTTGGATTTAAGGACTATGCTGTACTTGAGAATTCACAGGTAAGTTAAAAAACACTTGTATTAGGGTATTGTACAACTCGTTTGTTTGATAAAGGGCATGCACCAGGATTTATCTGTACTTTTTTTTTGTTTTTGTTTATTGTGGTGGGTGGCCTACATTTGGGGCCAATTTATACTTTTACATTTAATGTTTGTTCTACAAAGGAAAAATGTTTTACAGTTCACTACATTTTCTCCATGTTTTGTTTTGTAGATTTGAAATATTCGTTAAATTCACTATGTTATTGTTAAGTGGCCTAGTCTGCCAATGGAATGGGCCTTTCAACTGTAAGCCCAGTACTAGTCATGGGTGCATGATGAAACAACTGTTTGTTGTGTCTGTGGAGTTAAAACGCCATGGATTGCATTGATTTAAAGTTAACAAAAAGTTTTTGGGTGGTATTTCGCATTTTTATTTCTGCAAACAGTGTATGGTGGGGGTTATAGTACTTGATGCCTTTGTATGATTTGTGTTGTTGTTGTAAAATGTTTATCCCCTTTAATTTTAGTATGTGGAATTACTGACTTAATTCTTTTTTTTCCTCCTGTACCAATGCCTTCTTTGTCCGAGCAGTACATGAGAGTGTTGATCATAAGCCACCATTTTTTCTTTGTTTCCCATGCCATGTGGCCAGGCGATCTTTTTGTATAGTCAATTAAGTCATATACCTATAAGTATCTTTTGTTTTCTATGCATCCTGCTTGTTGTTTGACCCTGTAGCTGGTGGCTATTTTGTGTACACAGCCAAAAGTCCTGCATGTGTTCTTCTTTGTTGTGGTAACCATTCCTCCTTGCTCGTTGTTGTTTTACCATGTGGCTGGCAGCCATTTTGTGTAGACATATAATAAAAATGTGTACACTGTTCCAAGGCAAGAATATTGTCAATGAGGACGAAAAATAGACTGAAAGAAAATGTTGTAGGAGTGCCCTCAAGCATCATAATAGGATGCTAGGCATCATCATCGGGCTAACTCCTCGCCAGACTGGCACTGCAACGTCTGACGGGCCACCACGCAAGAGGTGGTGGCTCTTCAACCGGAAAACGATTCTGCAGATCAAATTAGGTCCGCAGGACGTGCTGACAGAGGAGGAAAGGAGAGTGAAAGATATATAAAATTGGCTCTGAACACCTAATGACTAGATTTAATGTTTATAGTAAGGGTCAGGCCAAGATTAAAAATAAATGAAGGAGTATCAAGGGAAATAATGTCTCCTATACTCCTAAAAAGGGAAGGAGGAGAGAGTTTTCACTTCTAACACTGGGTCGACATGTTTCGCGCCTACTCGGTCAGAAATTGATCCACTGGCGCTTCATCAGGACCTTTTAGTTGTAACTTCTCCTTAATAAACAAAAAAATACTCAAAAACCGTAAATGCTGGGAGGTCACTTACAGTCTGTGGACCAGTCGTCACAGTCAGTCTAGTTGTATGTCGCCCTGCATAAGAGACAAAACACATATATAAGAAAAAGTACGGCAGGAAGACATTAATTGGTGTCTTGCTAGAGAGTAGTGAGTGTGATAGGCGTCAAGTCCCAAAGAAAAAATAAGGTGAAAAAGGTAAACATAATAGAAGGCTTACCATCCCATGTAAAGACAGGGCATCATAGGGACGCGTAAAACCTCATAACCAAGGTGGATTCACTAAATATGAATTTTTTTTGTAAAATATGTAATCAAATAAAACTGAAACATCAACAACTGATTAGGATAATGTTTGCACAAGGTCATCACATTTGAATAAATGAATATGAAAAGATTCCATGTCTAAAAAAAAATATAATATATAATAGTGCCTCTGTAATTGTGGCCCGTATTTATACTTTTTGACGCTAAACTGCGCTAACGCAGTTTAGCGTCAAAAAATTTTGCGCCGGCTAACGCCATTCTGAAGCACCATGCGGGCGCCGTATTTATTGAATGGCGTTAGCCGGCGCAAGCAGACCGGCGCTGCCTGGTGTGCGTGGAAAAAAACCACGTACACCAGGCAGCGCCGGCGTTGGGAAAAATGGCGCTAGGGAGTCTTAAAAATGGTGCAAGTCAGGTTGACGCAAAAAATCGCCTCCACCCGATTTGCGCCATTTTTAACGACGCCCAGACGCCATTTACATGACTCCTGTCTTAGTAAAGACAGGAGTCATGCCCCCTTGCCCAATGGCCATGCCCAGGGGACTTATGTCCACTGGGCATGGTCATTGGGCATTGAGGCATGTAGGGGGGCACAAATCAGGCCCCCCTATGCCAAAAAAATAAATAAAAAAAAAAAATTATACTTACCTGAACTTACCTGAATGTCCCTGGGGTGGGTCCCTCCATCCTTGGGTGTCCTCCTGGGGTGGGCAAGGGTGGCAGGGGGGTTCCCTGGGGGCATGGGAGGGCAGCTGTGGGCTCATTTTGAGCCCACAGGTCCCTTAATGCCTGCCCTGACCCAGGCACTAAAATCCGGCGCAAATGCAGGGTTTTTTGCCCCGCCCACTCCTGGGCGTCATTTTTGCCCGGGAGTATAAATACGACGCATTTGCGGCGCAGTCATTTTTTTAGACGGGAACGCCTACCTTGCATCTCATTAACGCAAGGAAGGCGTTCACGCAAAAAAATGACGCTCTTTCCTCATACTTTGGAGCTAGACGCGTCTAACGCCAAAGTATAAATATGGCGTTAGTTTTGCGCCGAATTTGCGTCGAAATAAACGACGCTAATTCGGCGCAAACGGAGTATAAATATGCCCCTGTATGTCCACAAGCTCTAATAGTACACAAAAAAAGAGTATAAAATCTGCCCAGAGTCTGTGGGTCCACACCAAGGTAACCAGCACACATGAAAGTGACCACCCAGCTCCCCCTTCAATCTCGCCTGGGTAAGGATGTGATCTCTGTCCTTGAAGTGAAGCAGCTTGGCAATTATTGGTCGCGGTCTCACCGCTGGAGGAGGGGACCTCGCCGACACCCTGTGGGCACGCTCAATTGCCAAATATGGCGATAGGCCCTGAGGGGCCACTTCATCGCTTATCCACCGTTCCAAGAAAGTTTCCATGTTTTTCACTCCCTGTTCCGCTTTTTCTGGAAGTCCCACTAGACTCAGATTACTTCTGCGAGCTCTGGTTTCTGCATCGTCTGCTCGATTCTCTAGAATATTAATGCGTGATGTTAGTTCAGACATATTTTTTGTTAACTTTTGACAGTTTGGTGTGGGTTGTTCAAGAGATTTTTCATTCGTAACAACTATGTCCATCAGTCGACGATGGTCATCTCTAAGAAGGGTCAGGTCCATGGTTAGTGTGTCGATCTTCGATTTCAGGGCTTCGCGGGTGCTTGTATCACTTGAAGTATAGTGTCAAAGGTGGTTTCCTGGGACAGATCTCAAATTAGTACTGCTCTTCCGGTGTCACCCACCTCTGGCCGGAGCACCACTGACACTCATCTTTCTTGGCCATCCCATTTTTTTATCTTGCCCATCGTTATGCCCGATGCCCTCACTCCTGTTACAGGCGCAGTTCGTGGGGAATAGGTTGTGTTGTCCCAGAGCCGGTCTCAATTCTGGACCAGCGAGTGGAGAGTGGCCCCTGGATCCCTCCAGATGGAAGCTACGCGTTTCATGGAAGCACCCGCTCCAGGGCTCCGCTGCCCAGGCCGGCGGCACCCAAGTCTGCCTCTCACACTTCAAATAGTGTGTCTGCTCCCAAGGGCCACAGGGGTCCTCAACGAAGATCAGCACCGGCCCCACATTCTGACATCCGCTTTGGCGAGGGGGAGGTGAGCAGGCGATCTCCAACTATGGTAGTGATGTGCCATAGACACAGGTCGTGTGGCAGTGCTCCCTCTAGGACTCCGCCATTCAGGCCCAGGTCCGAAGTCTACTGTTATGGGCCATGTGGGACCCCATCAGTAATCAGCGCGGGCCCCCTAGCCCGAGTATGCAGCGACAATGGAAGGCCCCCACCACGGAGGGTAAGCTCTTACTCTTCCCCTACCTTTCTGCCGCCACTCGTTCCGGGGGGGTTCAGTGGCACTCTTCGATTCTTGGCACGGTAGTAATGGAGCCGCGCCTATGCAGCTCACGTTGAGCTGTCTACTGCTAAGACGCTGTCGCCGGCAGCCACTCACCCTGATCGCCGGTTTCCTTGGTGTCACCGGCCGTTGGGCAAATTCCACTCCACATCCAACTTTTTTCTGGCACACAGGGTCTCCCCACAGTCGGCTCTCCGCTGCTCACCAGAAGCTCCTAGGTCTCGGCTCCATTGCGGAGGATCCGCACTTCCCCGTGGTGCGGGCGCCATCTTGGATTGCGGTCATTCATCTCGGAATGCTCCCACCAGTTCACCGACTCTCCCCGGGTTCCCAAATCTCTGTTTCTTGTCACACAGAAGGCACTCCTCATATAGCGATGTCTCTGTTCGAGTTTCAGTTGGCCGGGAACGTCAGATAAACGGAGGCCGCCAGGAGCTCTGCTTTAAGCGTGCTGCTCCATCGGCCTCAGGCCATGCCCCCATCATGGGTGATGCACCTTAGTGGCCGAAAGCCTGCAAGTGGTGTTAGTGAAGGTGCTGAAAGCAGGGAATCTGATCATATCATGTTTGAAGGTGAAGGTGAAGAAGAGGGTGACATTTGTGTTACACAAATTAGCCTTGTCCCCATTAGTGCAGTAGTATCCTCGCCCACATCAGTAACATCACAATGGCAAAGGAAGACTCAGAGTCAGGTCGAAACACCAAGGCAAGAATGAAAAGTGGCCCCCTGAGATGCACGTTGAGCCTACCACCACCTTCTAAGTTCCCAGCATCAGTGGCCCCAGCAAAGAAAAAAATCCATGCTGCTTTTACTGCCATGTTTAGGCAGTGGGGGCAGTATCAACGCAACCATTGAATGGCATGTTTGTACAATGGGAAGCTGGCTAAACATGCCAGCTGCTCAGCAGGCTGGCAATAAAGTATATAGCTTGCCCTGTAGCCATGTGTCTGCTGAGTGTGTGTTCAGTGCAGCTGGTGCAGTTGTCAAAGTGAGAAGGACCAGCCTCTTGCCCCAAAACGTCAAGAGATTGACCATGATCAAAATTATTCAGCACTTTATACCACCAAATTACAGCATACTTGAAGGACAACAGGTAGAAAATGAGGGTGATGATTGGTTGGACTCAGATCATGATAGTGTGTTGGCTGACCAACTTCTGGTGAACCACCTGAATATGAGGATGAACTCTACTTCCCTGATTAGTCCAGGGACACCATAGAACTTTCTGTTTTCTACTATTGATGAACTGCTTTGAGAAAAAAATAGCTTGCTGGGGGAACCTTATTATTTTATATTGTTTGCTTCTGTCTAAATGACTAATGAATTCCAACAGTTTCAGGCACATGTATGACTGAACTAGTGTACATTTAAGAAACCCCCAAATCCCTCAAAATCAATTTAAGGAGATTTGAAAGACAAGGCCTCCATCCATTCTGTGCCTATCCTTCCCTTTTGTCCACTAGCAGGACTGCTACAAGCCAATGCATGTTTCGTTTCCTGAATCGAAGAGGATCAGCCACTATTCTTGATTGGAACATGTATGCAATGCTAATTGTCTCAATGATTTATATCAGGGATACTTGTTTCAATGTTGAGAGTTGAGATAGTTTGTGTGACTCATGTGTAGGGGTGACAGATAGTGAGAGTGGATGTTTATATTGTTTAAATATTTTATGCTGCTTGCTTGTGTTTGTGCCGAGATTGATTTACAATGTTGATGGCATAAAAATAATAATGGGTGATAATTTATTTTTTCCTGAAGGTGATTTTTTTTCCCTTCCCCTTTGACACTTGAAATTTGTTTCCTAGGCATTTTCACACTGCTTTGTTTTCTGGTGGTTTGCTTTCTAGTTCACATTGGTCAAAGAAGACTCAACCAGTCCATTTAGCTAACCAACAAAACTCTAGTCCAGAAAAACAATGCTCAAAGTTTCTCTTGTTGTAATGTTAAACAGTGACAGGTCACTCTACCTTAATTGGGTTGAGAGACTCTGAATTTCTGGAGCAGTTGGTATGGAGTTGAACATAATAATCTTTAATCAAAGTCTGGAGGATGATGGAAGGATTCAGACCATTATTTAACAACTTAAACAACTGCCAGAAGAAGGAAGTTATCAACTTCATGGAAATCAACATGGATGATGTAAGAATGAATCTAAGAGGCCTACTCCAATCTGTGGACTGGGGGTGTGAGGTGCGTCATTTACTTAATTTGGGAAATGCACTGCTGCTGTGTGTGTCTGCTTCCTGGCTCAAACTTGAAACTATGTGGTTAGACGGGGGCCTGTTGTAGGAAACTGGAGGAGACAGACAGGTGATGGATGATAATGTAACATTATGCAGTGCTCTAGGCTAAATGGTATGATGACCATGACAGTCGTGAATTTGATCATCTTGATACATCTGTGATTGTTGGTGAATGATCGCAAAGGTCTTTGCTCCTGCTCCGCCAAATCTGAGTTTTCTTGGTACACTACTCCTCATTAAGTTTACCTTTCGTTCTATCTGTATTGATTCTACAATATCTTGATAATCAGTTATGTTTTACAATTCACAAGCCTTCTCTTCTCCTGCACCATAACACTCATGCTTACCTTACTGGACCACTTCAGGCAGGCACCCAAAGAGATTGACGGACAACCCAAGAAGATTGCAGATGCACCACCCAATTTGCCAATAAAGACTAGCCTAATTTTCCTGTCAATATCCCTTTTGAGGACTGTGTGTGTTAGCTTCACCCCAAGATTAATTATATGTACTATTTTGCAAACGTAGGTGACCTAAACATTTTTGATATATACAACTTGGGTCTCACATATTCATGATTTTCTATTCCTCCCACAACAGGCTGCTGATCATTTCCCAGATGAATATTGTGTTTGTGTTGTGTTTGTCTTTTTGTCACACCTTTCCCAAAACCCCTTTCGCATCCATGTCCCTTTCACATTCATGCATCAAATCCCTAACCCTCTTCCCCTGGGCTGTGTGATTTATTGTGGTGTTACTTAATAATTGAAACCTTTATTAATTACACACTTGATGGGGTGGATATGGTAGAAGCAACCTCAATTCAGTGTGCAGGATCTTCATTGAGTTCACCCAGATGGAGTGGGACCTCGCTTTCAATGCATTCACTGTTAGTGCGCTAGCATGCTACTACTACACCACCATGGTACCTTGAGAAACCATGCGGCCCTCACACTTCATCCATTCAGGAAAGAGGATTATGGAGCATTGTTGAACTTTTAGTTTAGACAACGTAGTTGGAAATGGCAAATCTCTCCACCCCACTCCTAGTTTTGCAGAATGCACTGCAGAGACTAGAGGAGACAAGGTTACCTAACTGCATAAACAATTGTTATACACTACACTATCAGCAGATTTGTAAAACATGCTGACCTAAAAGGAATACACTTTCAGGCAGATTCTGAAAACACACTGCGTAAAGGCAGCAGTCTGAAGTAAAACACCCCCAAAAAAGATTTTAGGCATAAAGAGCTATATATAGCAATTTTTTTACTCTGTCCCTAACAAAAAGAATAAATACCCACCCCTTCCACACATACCTGGCCCACTCCATTCCAAACAAATGTACCTTTCCCCAACCAATGTTCCAAAAAGTTTGTCCATTTGTCCATGTTAAATAATAACAAAAAAAAGAAAAGTTGTAAAAAAAGAAATTCCCTCCTTTTCCACCCCCAACATGTCCCACCCACCCACCAAAATAAAAAGTTAAAAAAGGACAGAGGAGGGCACTAAAGGCGGGCCAAGATTCTTCTGAGGAGCCCCTCCACAGGTGCCTGATGGGTTTCTAACTGTGCCAGCCTCCGAAGGGCTCAGTGTTAGAATGCTGCGATGGAGGTGTTGCTGGGTTGGAGGCTCTGGGACCTGGCTGGGATCATGAGTACCGTCAGCAACTTCTTCCAGCTCATCCTCCTCTTCCTCAAGGATCAACAGCTGCTGGTACTTGTCCCATATTACCCCGCTTCGTCCACCAGTATGGATGAGACCATATGCAGCTAGGGCTGCAGGTCCACCACACAAAACCAGCAACCATTGGTAATTGCAACAAGTTTAATCAAACTATTGTGATCAAAACATATTCTCGGTGGAATGTAGCCAGAGTGTGTCACACACACTATGTAGCAAAGATGTATACAGGGAGTGCAGAATTATTAGGCAAGTTGTATTTTTGAGGATTAATTTTATTATTGAACAACAACCATGTTCTCAATGAACCCAAAAAACTAATTAATATCAAAGCTGAATATTTTTGGAAGTAGTTTTTAGTTTGTTTTTAGTTTTAGCTATGTTAGGGGGATATCTGTGTGTGCAGGTGACTATTACTGTGCATAATTATTAGGCAACTTAACAAAAAAAAATATATACCCATTTCAATTATTTATCATTACCAGTGAAACCAATATAACATCTCAACATTCACAAATATACATTTCTGACATTCAAAAACAAAACAAAAACAAATCAGTGACCAATATAGCCACCTTTCTTTGCAAGGACACTCAAAAGCCTGCCATCCATGGATTCTGTCAGTGTTTTGATCTGTTCACCATCAACATTACGTGCAGCAGCAACCACAGCCTCCCAGACACTGTTCAGAGAGGTGTACTGTTTTCCCTCCTTGTAAATCTCACATTTGATGATGGACCACAGGTTCTCAATGGGGTTCAGATCAGGTGAACAAGGAGGCCATGTCATTAGATTTCCTTCTTTTATACCCTTTCTTGCCAGCCACGCTGTGGAGTACTTGGACGCGTGTGATGGAGCATTGTCCTGCATGAGAATCATGTTTTTCTTGAAGGATGCAGACTTCTTCCTGTACCACTGCTTGAAGAAGGTGTCTTCCAGGAACTGGCAGTAGGACTGGGAGTTGAGCTTGACTCCATCCTCAACCCGAAAAGGCCCCACAAGCTCATCTTTGATGATACCAGCCCAAACCAGTACTCCACCTCCACCTTGCTGGCGTCTGAGTCGGACTGGAGCTCTCTGCCCTTTACCAATCCAGCCACGGGCCCATCCATCTGGCCCATCAAGACTCACTCTCATTTCATCAGTCCATAAAACCTTAGAAAAATCAGTCTTGAGATATTTCTTGGCCCAGTCTTGACGTTTCAGCTTGTGTGTCTTGTTCAGTGGTGGTCGTCTTTCAGCCTTTCTTACCTTGGCCATGTCTCTGAGTATTGCACACCTTGTGCTTTTGGGCACTCCAGTGATGTTGCAGCTCTGAAATATGGCCAAACTGGTGGCAAGTGGCATCGTGGCAGCTGCACGCTTGACTTTTCTCAGTTCATGGGCAGTTATTTTGCGCCTTGGTTTTTCCACACGCTTCTTGCGACCCTGTTGACTATTTTGAATGAAACGCTTGATTGTTCGATGATCACGCTTCAGAAGCTTTGCAATTTTAAGAGTGCTGCCTCCCTCTGCAAGATATCTCACTATTTTTGACTTTTCTGAGCCTGTCAAGTCCTTCTTTTGACCCAATTTGCCAAAGGAAAGGAAGTTGCCTAATAATTATGCACACCTGATATAGGGTGTTGATGTCATTAGACCACACCCCTTCTCATTACAGAGATGCACATCACCTAATATGCTTAATTGGTAGTAGGCTTTCGAGCCTATACAGCTTGGAGTAAGACAACATGCATAAAGAGGATGATGTGGTCAAAATACTCATTTGCCTAATAATTCTGCACTCCCTGTACATGTCAGACAAATATGCAGGCTTCACACAAGTCTCCATAATTTCAAAATCTATACGCAGAGACAGTTGTAGGGTAATATTTCTTAGGTAGCAATGGTTCACCCATCATCAACAATGCTGTGTATGTAGCTTTAAATAATATGCTTTGTATGACAACATCACATATCACACACAAAAACACAATACACAATCACAAATCAGAACTATTGCATTGTACTGAATGCCAAACATATGTGGATACACTATGGTCACTAATGCATATATATGCACGACGTGCAACAATTTGCATGCTGTTGATTCTGTAACACACACATTGGTGGAACAGACCAATCACACGGTTATCACATTGTTGCATGAACTACCACATGTGGCCATACCCAATATGTTGCACTGCAGTACAGCCAAAGTCATATGTATGTTGATTCAGGGTGCATCTAAGGACAATGCAAAAAAACACACAATCAGGAATTGAGTTAAAAAAAATATGATGCAAATGTGTCTAAAACATCTGCAAATGCAAAGAAAATGACACATGGGCCCTTAGCGTGAATTCCACTTTTGTACTCCTCTTAATGCTGGCTTCAGTGAAATTGACTAATAACTGCCATGCGTCAATATAAACGATGCAGCTACGTTAAGCATCCAAAAAAACCTACGGAAATGTCAAATGCGTCAAAAAAATACACACATCACTGAAAAACGTGATGCACGGGGACAGGAAGTGATGCTGTCGGAAATCCTGTCTACAAGCATGGTACAGTGGGTGTAGTTTCTCTTTCTCTTTACAGTCTGTGCCTTTCTGAATGTGTGGTTGTGTTTTGGAGCTGGTGGTTGTGTCTTGGTTACATATTGAAGTTTGTGGTGTCCCTTCTGTTGTGTTCTGGTGTGTGCATTTTGGCCCAGGAGTTGTGATTTTGTGTGTTTTTTTACTATATTTGTATTTGTACTGTGGGGTGTCTGTCTGGGTTAGTTACTCATTTGGGATAGTAGGGATTAGTTAGTGGGGTTAAGTTTCTGTTTATATTTTTTCGTTCTTGGTATTTGGAGTCAACTTTGACCATATACAACATGCCTGGTAGGGGGAGGTTGACGAGGATGTCAGAGGATGAGCTAGGTGGATTTATGTGGCTGGTATCCCACTACCTGCCTATGATGCTAGAGATGGGTGGCCGAGTCATCCAGGGATACCAGTCCGAGGCCAGGCAGCTGCAGTGGGGCATGGTGCCCCACCACCTGAAGAGAGTTTACAGGACTGGCAGGAATGAGCACCAGCTCAAGCATCGCTAGGCAGATCTGGTGGGCAGGGAGCAGGATCTGCTCGATCACCTTGGTGTTGAGATTGGCGGAGCTGTTGGTGAGTCACTCATTGGCATACTATTTATTGTTCACTGCTCTTGATGACAGTAGCAGATGAGTTGAAGTGCTGCCTACAATGCTTGTGGACAGGTTGTATGCAACCAGAATGAAGTGTATCTGTGCTAGTCTAGGCCTGGAGTTCACATGTCCAACCATGATACCAATGCAGGTCAGATGTCCGGTGAGTTCTGCACAACCATCATGAAGGCACACATTTCAGAGGCCATGGCGACACCTGTGCCCTAGCGTTGTGTCATGTATGAAACACAGAGGCACTCCCAGCCCACTATATTTTCCCTGGATTGTGTCAACAAAGTTGGGCAATACATGTATAGCGCAACTTTGTCATCATTTCACACACCCCTGCCATTAGGTTAGCAAAGGGGGCTTACCCCACCTTAGGGGGCAATGTATATGGGGCATTTGATACCATTAGACAACTTTGTCACTTTAGTCATGGATTATTCCACCATGATCATTACAGACTCAAAATTGAGCAGCATTTCTATCACAAAGTACCACTATGTGTCTTGCAGGACAAGCTTCAGTACCTGAATCATATGTCTGGCAAAGTACCAGTGTAGTGTCCTGTATTTGTACACAACTCCCCCTTATACCATGTTGTTCCGTCTTCTATGGATGGCCCACATATGGTTGTTGCAGGGTGTAGCACTACATGAGTCTCTGGCCCAGTGTTAGTGTTCAGATGTGTGGCTCTAACTCACCTGAGTGTCTGTGTCCTTGTGCGATGGTAGTGGTGTGTCTGTTGCACTGTGTTAGACTTTTCATCCTTGGCGTGGTCTCCTCTAACTTTTTGCCTCTGTTTCCCAGGTTGTTGATGTGTGCTGGACTCAGTTTTTGCTATTTTTGTTACTCTGGGCACTTTACCACTGCTATCCAGTGCTAAAGTGCAAGTGATCCTGTATAAAATGTGTATGTAATTGGCTTTCCATGATTGGCATATTTGATTTACTGGTAAGTCCCTAGTATAGTGGACCTTCAGCACTGGTTGTGCCACCCACATTAGTAGCTCTGTAAACATGGCTTATACCTGCCACTGAAGTGTCTGTGTGTGCAGTTTTAAACTGCCAATTTGACTTAGAAAGTGTACCCACTTGCCAGGCATTAACCTTCCATTTTGTTTCATGTAAGACACCCCTAAGGTGGGCCCCAGGAAGCCCCATGGGCAGGGTGCGGTGTTTGTTTAAGGCAGGACATACACTAATGTGTTTTATATGTTCTGACAGTGAACTACTGCCAAATTTGTTTTTCCCTGTTGCAAGGCCTAGCTCTCTCAAAGTTTAATGTGGGGGTTATCTCTAAATATGAATATAGCGTAGATTTCCTTTGGGAGCAGATAGACATGTGGAGTTTGGGGTCTCTGAGCTCACAATTTAAAAATAAATATTTTAGTAAAGTTGGTTTTAAGATTGCATGTTTGAAAATGCCACTTTTTGAATGTGGGCATTTTCTTGCTAAAACCATTTTGTGACTCTGCCTGTTTGTGGATTCCCTGTCTGGGTCAGTTTGACAGTTGGGCTGTTTGCACCTCTCTCTAGACAGTGATATAAAGGGAGCTGAGGTGTAGCCTGCATATCCTGATGAGCCATCTGTGCTAGGAGGGAGGCGAGGAGTGGTCACTTACACCTGAAAGGGATATGCCTGCCCTAACACAATGCAGTCTCCAACTCCCTGGTGTTTGTCTGAGGCCTGGCCTGGGCAAGGCAGGATTTCACAAACAAGAGAGACTTTCCTTTGAAGTAAGCCTACTTCAAAGGCCAAAATGAGTATAAGAAGGACACCCAAAACCACAGACTGGAGATCACTTCTGGACATCAAGAGGAACCTATGCCTGTAGAAGAGCTGAGGAGAAGTGCTGCCCTGCCTGTGACTGTGCTTTGAGGAGCTATCCTGCAGTTGCTGCTTCTGCCTGTGCAAGGGGACAAAGAATGGACTTTGTGTGCCTTACTGCTTGTGAAGAAATCTCCACGGGCTTGTCCTGAGCTTGCCTCCTGTTGTTGAAGTCTCAGCGATATCAAATACTTCTCCTGCCAGCACCTGGACTTTCAGCTGAGACTCCTGCCCTTCCAAGTGGTGCCCTATCTAGTTCCTGGGGCCTTGGAAGGTGAAGCTGCTGCGACAAGATTGAAAATCCACGCACAGACCGCCGTGCGGGGAAAATATTGCTGCACCTTCTGAGACGCAGCTGAAAAACGACACGCTGACAGCTTCGCAGAAGAAATCAACGCTCCACCAACATAGAGGCTGGAAAATAGATGCACGTAGCTGGAAGAACAACGCGCAAAACCCGCTGACAGAAGCTAATAACGTTGAAACCCACACTGCGAGGTTTTGTAGATACCGTGCAGCAGGATTTTCAACGCTAACCTTGCTGAGCCTGGAAAAACGAGTGCTGCCCGGATCGACACATCGCTGCTCTGTGGGGAGAAAAACTGACACACGCTGACCCGACCCAGAAAGGAGAAACAACGCCCGGTCTCGCTTGCGGGTGAGAAATCAATGCACAGCTTACCTTTTTCAACACACACGCTCCCATGCGAGTTATTTTGATGCTCCCATGGTACTTTTCAACGCTAACAGTGTTTCTACTGTTTACAAAAGGATTTAAGACTCTTTTGCTTTTAAAATTAATAACTTGACTTGTGTATGTTGGATTTTTGTCGTTTTGATCTTGTTTTGTTTAGATAAATATTTCCTATTTTTCTAAACCTGTGTTGTGTCATTTTGCAGTGCTTTCACTGAGTTATTGTGTGTGTTTGTACAAATACTTTACACCTTGACTCTGAAGTTAAGCCTGCCTACTCATGCCAAGCTACCAAGGTGGTGAGCGGGGGTTAGCTGAGGGTGATTCTCCTTTACCCTGATTAGAGTGGGGGTCCTTGCTTGGACCGGGGAGTAACCTGACTGCCAACCAAAGATTCAATTTCTAAAAAACAGTTTTCTACTAGGATAACTAGTTCACTCCACTCAACTAGTTAACACTGAAATTTGTTGTCCACTCGCAGTGACTGTGATATGACACTAAGCTTTGTTTTCCATTCATATCTTACAGGTGGACCTGCCTCCTATATGATTGGCGAAGTGGCGCGATTTGAGGACCAAGATGTATCCAGTAAGTATTATAATGTGTGTCCTGTGAAGTAATCCAGGGTTTGGCATGAGTGAGTCATGTGTGTTGAATACAATGCCAGATGTGATAAGCTGTCCAATGATCAGATATCAAAGTAGGCTGGATGCTGACATTATGGCCCATTTGAAAGATCCCCATGCACCACCAGAGGGTCACATCTTGTGAGGCTTGTGGTGCACAATTGCCAGCATCGTGTACAAAGGTGATTACAAGCTACATGTATGTGACTAAGAATGACAAAGTGCAACGCTGTGGGAATATTGGCAGTGGGACACTCCATCATTCTCACAACACAGGGATGCACCATAATGAACCCAATTTGGTGCATCCTTGTATTGTCATGAAGATGGAGGACTGGGCTGGCAATTGTTCCCCAGCATGGCGCTCCATCTTTTGCACTCCATGTATGTTACACTTATGTGGAATATAATTGGCTTGCATGCAGGTCAAGGCCAAACGTGTGCTGACATGGAAATGGGTGTGTAAGGAATAGTAGTGGCAGATCAGGTATTGATGGGTGTCTACACCTGGACACATGAATGTAGCGTTTCAAAAGAGGGCAGTGATGTACCGCCATATCCTGGCAGTGGAATCTGGGTTCTAAAAAATGGCTAGTTACTACCCTTCAGAGAGGGCAATGGTGGAATTGCCACAAGGGGTCACCACACTGGCTACGATGGCACAGAAGACACCCAGCTCCTCAGTAGTGCAGAGTGGCACAGCTGGCACCACACTCACAACCATGGCTGCAACAGCTTTACCGTCAGTGCAACAGCTCACACTGCCTGCTGCCATGGACAAACAATTACTGCACGATCTGCAGAGGGAAGTTTCCCTAGTTCTAAAACGTCTGGACAGTTTGGAGAAGGAGGTGGCCGCTAACAACAAGAGGTTAAAATTCATCAAGAAAAAAACGAAGAAGGCCTAACTTTGAATCATGTCTGAACTGCCATCTCCGAGTTATGTCACCTCCCTTCTAATTTTAATGTATGTTTTATTTTTGGTTTTAGGGGATTCATGTTAGGTTAGTGTAGGTATGTAGTTTAGATAGGTTAAGTGGATTTGGGGTGGGATATTTACTTATTACATGTTAATTGGTGGGGGGTCTTGTTAAGGTATCTATGTGTTTTCTATTAAAAAAAAAGATACATAAAAATATATATTTGTTTAGATTTAGGTATTATATGTGCAGTATTAGTATATGTTGTCCTGCATGTGTCTTGTAACTTAAGGGGGTGGGGTATAATGTTTAGAGTGTGGTGTTAAATGTATTAGGTAAGTTTAGCATAGGGTTGTTAGCTTTAGTAGGTTAGTTTAGGATAGGGGAGGTTTCATTAATGTTTTAGTTGAAGTTAATACTTAATAAACATGTTTGCGTACTTGTATACATTTCATGTCATATGCTTGTGTCCCAGGGTCTTCCCATGAGTGCACAGTGCAAATTGTGTGTTGGCCTAGGGATTCCGTTCTGCCTCTAAATCCCTCTCTTGACATGTGCATCACCTATTGACAACTGAGCTGTCACATTTGCAGCAACAACACATCTACTTGTCCATGCATTTGCCATCCAGTTTACCCACCACTCAAGATAACAATGCTCACTTTGTATTGGACAGGTGGGTGTGGTAATTCAGCTGTCAGTGTTGGGGTCCTGTGTAGGAATGTTGGGAACTTTGGCACATCTTCCAACAGCCTACATTTAAACTCTATCCTGCAAACCTGACCGGTGGCAATCACTAATGAGGTTAAGTACCTTTGTATCACTAATGTGTTCTACTGGTACTCCCAGCTGACAATATTGCCCTAAAACTGTTATACAGCCTTTCATGACGTATGTAGTGAGTAAATTATACATCTGTTCTTAATTTGTGACCTACTGAGTAAATTGCTTGTAGGGGATGAGGCCAGCATTGACATTTGTCATGTTGGGACCTTGTGTGTAGGTATGTGCCCCCATAGTCCAGCACTCTTGTACCGACACTCTGTGACTAATGACATGGTTATGCACATCACAATTACTAAGCGTAGTACATGTATCACAATACACAAAGACATGCTGTTTGTGTAGGAGGTGTTTATTTACAAGTGTTGCAGTGCAATATTTACAATGTCCAGGTCAGTGACCCCATTTGTGAAATCCATACAAGCGTGACACAACACAAGTCCAGGGTTGAGGGACTTGTCATGGGACATGCTTGAGTGAAGTGCTGTTAAGTGCAGAGGAACAATAATTGCCAATTGGTAAGTGAGAGACAATGACAGACCATAGCAGACAGGTCAACAGTGTGTGGGTAAAGAGTGCACATATCCAACTGTGCTAACACTGGCATGATCTCAAGCACAGGACAAAGGAGAACACTGCCCATGTGGCATGGGCAATTGCTACCAGGAACTCGTGTGAAAATGATCTGTTCCACATCTTCATCCTCTGATGTGTGTGGTGTTTCCTATGCCCTTGATATGGTGGTAGGGAAGTAGAGGGGGCCACACACACTTCAGTGGTTGGAGGTGTGGAATCACAATTCCCGGCAGCTGCCATCTGTGGAACAACATTTGGCATCACTGCAGCAAGGAGGAGCTGTTGATTCTTCAGGATAGCAGCAACATCCCAGTGGTAGACAGCCATGTCTGCCCTGAGGGAGGCCAGTTCTCAGTGCATGGAGACCATCTTGTTCTGAAACACACTGCTGCCAGTTTGGGAGGGCAGTTGTTGTGGCCCCTTACTCATGGCAGCAGCAATGTCCCTTAGACACTGCTGGACTCCATGCAGTGGGGAGTGTGTGCCTCGTTTGGCTGCAGTATGTTCATTGGCCGCAACGACGCACGTGTGCATACCCTATAGGCTGGCTGCCACAGTTTCCATCCCCACCCGCACCTGCTTGGCCAGCTCCTACTGGACTCCTACCACTGTCCTCTCAAAGCTGGTCCCTGGGTCCTCAGAGTCTTCAGCTGTGTCGGTGCTGGCAGGTCGTACTATTGGGGTGTTGGGTGGGACTTCTCGGGTGGCTGCTACATTATTTGTCCTCCTTGTGACTGGAGGTGGTGTCTGAAGGGATACCAGGACTTCTTGGTGGTTCTCTTGGCTGATGGTTGTCAGCTGGTCATCCAGGTTATTGGGGTACTCCAGGGCAGGCAGATCAACAGGAGAGCCATCATCCTCTGGAATGAGATGGTGTCAAATCAATCTTTCTGCGTTGTGGCAGTTGACCTGTCACATCACTGACTTGCTATTGTAGACTCATTGTCATATTACTTACTACCAATTGTTTCTGTATATCATGGTTGCAGTCTATCAGCCCTTTGCCCCACCTGAGTATCACGAGGGGAACCTCAGGTGGTGCCATTGGCTGCATCATGTCTACTAGGAGTCATGTTTAGCCTTTTTGTGGCTTGACACCATCTTGGTATTGTCAACCCTCCCTATTCATCCATTTGCATGATAGGGCCTTGCAATGGGTGTTGCAGTGGTCAAGCCACGTCAAGCCACATGGCAATATGCCCATGTCCCAGTCTTACATTTTTCACATACACCCAGGCAGTACTGAAACCTTGCACCATCCCAGTAATGGCATTGCCAAGACACGATGCTGTTGCTTCCTTTGATTGCTCCTCATGCTGATGTATGTGTGCTACATTGCACAGCACACATGGACCTAGTAGATTTCCATTTCATCTTCTGCCTGTGCACAACTATGATCTCCCCCCCAATGCAGCCATCCTTGCACTATGATGCAAGAGATGCAGCATAGTGGCAGTGCAGCTAAATTGACACAGGCACAGGGGTGAACCTAGGGATGGCCAGCACGGGCCTAATTTGTTGCGTTGTACATCATTTTATATGTGACAGTGCCTGATGGAAAATTAGTTTATGGACATATCCAGTTAACTGGAGTTGAACCTAGGTCAGGGTTTCAAGATAGTTTGATGGTGATTTTGCAGGTAGTCATAGTGGTCCACACATGGACCCTCATTACATGTCTGGCAGTCCTATGACACCTGACTGCCATTGTCTATATGACCACCCCCAGCAGCGCAGGTGGTAGTGGCACATGTTGTCAATGGGGAATGCCCCATGGGCCAATGGCTTGGCACTGGCAGGTTGCCAGCAGCTTACAGACTGGCAATACTACCTGTCTTGTGACACCAAACCAGTATTACGATCAGTGCTACCCTCCAGATATGGTCTTGCTGAAACCCCCATGCAAAGGTTGGTGGTGATATGGTGTTGTGTGCCGCTGCACAGCCCATGCACCTAGCATAGGCAGTGCAGGGGGACCCATGCCCTGCCCCTTTGCCCTTCCTACTGCCTGATTTGCAGGGCTAAGACCAGCATCTCCTGTCACACCCAATGCACCCCAAGACTGGCACTGACTCTATTGGATCCATCAACAATGTTGCCCCCACACAGCCACCATGAGCAGACAGGTTTCTACCCGCCATCCCAACATGTGACTCATACTACCAACAGCAAAGGTACACTGCATTGGCAGTCTTACCAACACCAGACTTGATCATGCACCATCCCCTGCCCGTCAATGTGAAATTGTACACCATTATGTTCACAGTTATACACCATGTGTTGTACTTGTGTGGTTATATACCCATTCCTTTGTGTCTCACATGGTTGTGTCATTGTAGTTGTGGGCTCAGCCTGTTTTTGTTGTGACCTACAGATTGCAGTCTGTAGTACATATTTTTTCTAGTGACACAGTTCTGATCAGCGTCAAAATGTATGGCTCCACACTACACCAGTTTTATTACACTGGATAATGGCATGTTTCCTGTGATACAGGACCACCCTGCTATTTCCCCAGTGCCTGCCCAGATTAATTTTCTCTGCACCCAGAGTGGCATTCTTACTGCATGATGTAGTAGTGGCTGCATTATGGGGATGTGTTGTTTATGTGTGGGGTGTTGGTGCTTTCGGCACATGTCTGGGTACTATTGGGAAAGGTTTCAATGTATTGTGTGCTGTAAGATGCAGCACACATGTGTTTTGGCAATGAGACAAGGCTGTTGCAAGGTGTTTCTGTATGGGACACCACCATGACGTCACCCCAGGAAGGTATTGACTGACTTTCTAGTCTCTGATGTCTTGGTCGTGTTGGTAGGGTTTTGTTGACTATATGCAAGGGATATTGTGATAACACAACCAGGGGCACAGTCATTAGATATGCCTTCAATCCTATCTGCTGCATATGTACATGTAAGTATATGTCCCTGGTGGTTATCATAGGTCCAGGTTGTGAATTGTGTTGTGGTGCATGGCACTACCAAGGTGTATGTACATATATTGCTTCTGTTTGAATGTTGCAACTTTTTTCATGGGCAGTGTGTCCCTCTGGGCTCCTTTGACATGCGTTGAGTGTGTCATATGTGCATCCCACCTTCTTTCACTTGACAATGTTGCATTATTTTCCCCCATGCAACTTACCCTGGAAGTCTGCGCAGTCCTGCCCTGCGATGCCAGTGACCCGTTCCTCCGGGATGACCACTGCAATCATCTCCTCCATCCCATCCAGGTCCTCTTGTGTTGGTGGACTTCCACCTCTATTTTGCAGTGCTGCCTTCCTGTTCCTTGCCATTTTCACCTTTGTCCTTCTCTTACAGTCATGCCAGAGTTTCTTGCACTCAGTTACAGTTCTCCTCACCTCTGCCACACTGCTGATCTTTTCAACTGTCTCCTGCCAGATTGCCTCTCTCCTGCCAATTGGCAATATGGAGGTGACGAAAAGTTGTTGCTGGTGCTCCGTCACCTCTCTCACAAGTATTTCATTCTCCTCTGCACTGAAAGAACACTTTCTCTGTTTCTTCTCCCTCCCCTGGGACTTGTGTGTGTCCTCCTGGCTGGATCCTGGTTGTCTGGTGTCATGCTGGGGTCTCTCCTGGTTTTTTGGCTCCATTTTGCCTCTCCTTTGCACTGTTTTCTGCATTAGCATCTGTATTTCACCCTAATGTGAGTAAAAATGGTGCATTTCCATTTTGAGACATGTTTATGAGTCGTAAAACAGGTTAGAGTCATTTTTCCGACGTTAAAGTCATTTTGCCTTATGACAAGGCGCAATGGTTAATGCCAAAAATTTTTATTCTAACCATTTTTAGCACCATCCAGCATCATAGTATAAATATGATGTCTGGGCGGCGTTAAAAAATTGTGCTAGCCAGCGATAAATCTTTCGATGTAAAACTACATTTGCGCAGTTTTGCGTCAAAAAGTATAAATCTGGCCCCAAATGTTTCATTGTACTGTATTACACATATGCTTTTAAAACATTTCTAGACAGTCATAGCCAAGAACGCCTTAGCAATTCTGAGTCAGGCCAGAGATCACAAATATACTGTCCCATAGACCACACAAGTAAGGGCTTTATCAGACCTTGTCGCATAGATTAGGTTAACAGAGTGTTGGATTTTGTCACCAGTTTGACCCTTATCACATACCAAAACAAGGTGTGCCAACGTAACATACGCCATGGCACAGACAGAGGACACTACAACATACCCTGAGCCCAGGTTCTTCCTATTACATTGAGCAAGCTTCTGGTGGAATGTCACAAACCTGTGACTGTGGTGTAGCACAGGCACACTGGCCTGCAATAAGGAGACATATTGTCAGCCAATAACAGATCTGAGAGGATTAATGTCAACACAATTTGAAGGTAGTAGGCATGGATTGCATGGGCTAGCATGTTACAAGGCCACAAGATCACACACATGAGACCATTGGACCAACACAACACAGCAAACACGTCTACTGTGTACCTCAGATTCCTGCTCACCCATTGTCCAGGCAGCTTGGGCATAGGACTTATACACCCAAAACCTGTGACCAACATTAGCTGAATCATTCCATGTCCACTTCACATGTGAGATCCGCAACAGCTACCTACCAATAACATGACTCCGAAATGCCCACACTTGGATGGCATGGTGAAGGCAGCTATAGGAAAGAATGATATACAAGGTGTTTTTAGGCAGGTTACAGGCATCCATAAGACCCAAAGCACATTTAAAACCTCTATTGATCCCAAGACAGTGCAATGTGAATGACCAAAAAAAAGAAGATCTACAAGAGAGTCACATTTTCCATTTTCAAGCCTGACTTAGCCAGCAAGCCTTGGCTGTATGATGCATAGCATGAGATGTCCTGTCTCCTGAAAACAGAGATACACTTTTCAACACATCCTGACCCCTACAGTTCCCTAAACAGTCACAGTAATTACATGACATCACATACTTACATTGAAGTGAAGTAGTGATTGATGAGATCTGCCCACAGGTCTCCGCCTTCATCCTCATCACTGTCATCCTCACTTGGCATCTCAGAAGGCTCACCCGGTGGCACTACTAGCTCCCCCTCAACTGGAATAAATTAGATATTTTGCCTCAGGGCAATGTTGTGGAGTATGCAGCAGGCCACAATGATCTGACACAGCTTCCCGGGCGAGTAAAGGAGGGATCCACCTGTCAATGCTTTGAAATCTGTCTTTCAGGGGCCCAAAAGCCCACTCCACGACACGCTGTGTCCTTCCATTGCCTTGTGAAGTTGACTTCCCCTGATGTAGTTGGGTTCCTCACAACTATGGAGTGTTTGGGTATGTAGAGTCCCCTATAAGGGAATGTGAAAAAGTTACAATCTTTACGTCCCAAGCAGGGTCTCAGTAGCAGCAGACATATTAGACAACACACATGATATATGTCAGTTACCAACCAGCCAGGCCCTCTCTGGGTACATTTGTGTAATCAGCTGTGGAATAGCACTGTTCCGCATGATGAAAAAATCATGGACTGAATCTGGATAACAGAGACAGATCTGAAAAATGTAGAGATCCACCAAACAAACAACCTGGCTATTGATAGAATGGTAGTTCTTCCTGTTCCAAGTAGACTTGTTCATTGCCATACAGTGGAACCAAGGCTACATGTGCACCATCGCGTGCTCCCACGACAGGTGGAATGTGTGTCACACCGTAGAAGTCAGCCTTTACATAGGCAAAATTCACTTGTTGAGTAAACCGGATGTCACTGTCCAGGTTGTTTCAACATTGCTGAGAGTACATTCTTCATTACCAGACAGAATATGGGCTGGGACATCCCAGCAGATAGATCCACTGTATTTTGGAAGGACCCTGTGACCGGAAGTGCAACACTGCATTACTTGAGTGGTGGTTGGTATGCTATTTGGATAACTGATGGAAAACTGATGGCAAGCATTAGATCTGACTCCAACTGACGACAAAGATGAAGGATTGTCCGCCTAGCCGGGTGATAGATCGGGATGATATGTTTGTCCGCCATAGCCTATAGATCAGCCAGTGGATGGTAAACAGGAAGTTGTCTGATCCTTTCCCTCCCAGGGTAACTATGTGAGACAAAAGTAGAGTATGGCTGTCATTAATGTATCCCTTGCAAGATACATCATACATGTCATTTAGGAACAGTGAATTGGCATGTGAGCAGCGGAGGACATGATACACAGTACACACCATCACTCACAATTACACAAAAGTGACACGTTTGTCCCTTGCTTTTCAACACATGTATACACACCACCGATATGGACAGCAACAATGTGTGCATATAACTTGCCACTCGGATTGTGATTCAATGCCCCAAATCCTAAGTTGCCCATGGGGGAGCGGGTAGGGGCTGTGCCCCTCAATATGTTGTCAGATGTACTTGAAATTATTCCAATGTGGTTACAAAATTGACCTACATTACAGGACAAGGCCAGCACTCATGAATTGCCTGAACAACATAATCGGAATAGTGACACATCAAAAATAGCCATTAATAGCATTGTACGCCTCTAAAATGGCAGGTGCCTGACCTACTCCACAGGACATTAGGAACTGCCTGAGACCGCTGGTGGAAGTCGTCATGGCAGTAAGTAGATGATTCAGTGGTAGACAGAGCCATAGGTCAACATTGTTGCCTATGGTGAAATTGGGCCTATGGCTGTGTCTGCTGGTGGTGACGGTCAAGTACATGGCAGATGTGACCTCCATCTTCTTCTGAATCCCTCACTTTACTCCTGACTCTTGCCAGCAAGACCTCCACTACCTGAGATGCTATGTACCATCTCTTGGAGCAATCATGCCACATCCAACAGGTGATAGGGCCCATGCCTTCTTGCCGGAGGAGTCGGAAAAGCTCGGGAAGGAGGTCCTGACCCTGTATGGACAGCTCTATGGTGCACCAGAGGACCAGGTAAGTGTCCTGTGTACACCCTTTTCTCAGTACCCCAACAGATCTTACCTTTACGTTGCTTAGAGTTTAGCCGCATATGTCAGATTGTGGAGTCAAATCTCTGTAGGAGCTTTCAGTTTGCATCAATGGGTGAGTCAATGAGCATGTTTCTGTGTTAACTGACAGGTAAAGTGTCCTGAGACAATGTGGTGAGTATGTGTTGAGTGTTTCCTGGCTCAACTTGTTTTGGGTGCACATGACTAGGTGAGTTGTCATAACAGTCACCGCCAGGCAACTCTTGCCAGAAGATGTTATCAATGAGTGGTCACATGTGATTGGATGACAGCATTAGGGGTGAATGCATGTTGTATGTGCTGGTTGTTTGTAAGTTGAGCTCTGACTATGTTGGCACTGTATGATCAGGTCACAACTGGCCTTGTTGGACTGTTGCTCAGAAGTCAGGTAATGACTTATTGTGCCCCTCAGCTCTGCACATAGACACTACATGGCAATTGGCTGTAGGCTACATGATGTACTTTTATGTATGTAAGTAATGGATATGGTGTTTCATGTAGGTCTGTCTGCTCAGCCTGCAGAGACTGGGGCCTGTCTACTGTTACTCACAACAGCAGTTGAAATCTGAGCTGTCATGGATTCCTTTTGTTATGCAAGTTTCACTCTGTACCCACACCCAGTGTCCCTGCACAGCATGTTATGATGCCAACTCCTGCCTCAGTGCCAATATGCAGCTTCTTGAGCCTCTGTCCACTGATTAAAATGGAAATGGCATTAGTGGCAGGCAGGTGATCTGTGACTGATGTACTCTTATCATCTTTAACAATGTGTGTTACATAGCCTTGGCAGCTCCCTTGATCCCACAGCACTGTTGTCTCTTTCATCCAGCTCACATGTGTCCTGTGAGGGGCCTTGCATTTTGCTCATTGCGTTAGTGCACACAGTGTGTTGTTCACTGATGAGCCATGATATCTGACGGTACTCTAGGTTTAGGGAAGACACATGTGTGGAAGTGTGTAATGTGATGTGGATGAGACACACAGAACCCCACCCCCTGAAATGGCATGTGCCTGCACTGTCTCTGCACATGTCCATACATGACCAGGCTTTTCTCTTTGCATGCCCAACATGTTACTCCTTCCATTTTGAAACAGGTGTGATGGAGACGTTTGCAGTCTGGCTGTGGGCTTTTGGGGACTGTATCCAGC
This sequence comes from Pleurodeles waltl, assembly GCF_031143425.1. Lineage (NCBI taxonomy): Eukaryota > Metazoa > Chordata > Amphibia > Caudata > Salamandridae > Pleurodeles > Pleurodeles waltl. The sequence goes on along the minus strand of NC_090438.1, from coordinate 329,317,085 downwards.
GGGTGATATTCAGAGGTAGTGGACTTTTGTGTGCATTCTTGGCTGAGGGGTTTACCTGTCAGTTGCCACTTTCTGTGATGTATTCCATAGTGTTTCTGATCAATGTCAAGGTGCTAACTTATATCCAACCAAAGACACAGTTGAACTAGCTAGTCACTGCAGGGCCAGAGTTGGGTGGTGTGTGGGGCAGCCTATTGGGAAGCGTATGTAGACATGCTCCTGTGTCCAATGACTGCTATGTGCCACAGGTGGGAAGGATGGTCAAGACAGGATGATCTCAGCTTGGCACACTGACATGTATATGACACAGCCAGTTTGTACAGGACATGGGGACATAATTTCCTGTCTTGTCTTTTGCATCCAGGCAGGTCAATGCCCATCAGAAGAAGGGGATATCGTGAGCCATCCTAAGAAGGTGCGGACCCTGCGGGTCCACAGACTGTGGAGCACCCACTGTCGGAAGAGGTGGGACGACCTGAGACCCTGGGCCTGGAAGACAGCAGAGGCCTAGCTCGGGCTGTCCTCCAAATGTGGATGGGGTGCCTGTCGGATAATGACCCTCCTAATGGCCTGCATTTTGGTGATGACCAGCCTGGAGTTGGATGGACTTTTGAGGGCAGCACAGCACAACAGGCCCATATCAGAAACAGCATATACCATATGGCAATGCATACATAAAACACAGGTTCGCATAAATATTCATAATGCCAAAAACCGTCATGTTGCTAATAATGGTACCTGTCCTTGTATAGTGAGGGCACCTTGAGTGCCACAATGGGGAAAGGGGGGCCCCAGTGCTCCTCTGCACCAAACGGGGGCCGCTCTGTTGCTGTGGGGAGGAGTGGTGGCATGCACCCCCTCTGAGTATGTATCGGGCCCTCCCTGGGGGCCAGTGCCCAAACCAGATGCTCCTTGAATCTGTAGCCTCCCCGGGCCATGACTGACCCTTCTCGGGGGGCCCAAGATCAGGTCCAAAGTACAATGGGGCGTTCGCACCCCGGTGCAGTGGCTGGGGGGAGTGTCAGAGTTCATGACGCACTCTCAAAGCGCTAAAGTTGATACAACAAAATCGCTCCTTGAGGCGCTAAGTGATTAAAAGAAAAGGCACTCACCCAGCACCAGGTCTCTCAGAAAGGGGAACAAGAGCAGCACACCTCATGTGCTGCAGCTGGGGATGGCAGGGGACAGGGGACACATCATCCAACCCCTAGGAACACAAAAGGTGGAGCACATAGTAGCAGAGCCCAGCAACAGGCCAGCACAAAGGTGATGCAGACAGTGGCAGTTCCTCCCAGTGACCCAGCAGGTCACAGGTCAGCACAGCAGCAGCAGTCCAAATCAGTTCATGGTGAGTTCCGCCAGCATTTCTTGTCCAGTTGCAAGTATGTTTCTTGTGTCCAGAGTGTTCCCAAAGGGTTCCACATTGTGAGGAAAAATCTCCTGTACTTATACTCAGTTTTGCAATGGTTTACCAAAGAAGGAGAGAGGAGGTTCAATCTAGTTACAACTGGTACTGGGAGTGCTCCCTCTCTCCTCCAGCAAAGGCTCCAAACATCAGTTGGGGTAAACGAGCCCTTTGTGTCTGGCCAGGGCACAGCCTTTACAGATGCATGAGTGCCCTTCTTCCCCCTTCTCTCAGCCCAGGAAGACCATTCAAAATGCAGATGCACCTCTGTGATACCTCCACTCTCCCTGTGTACGGGCTATCTGAAATGTATGCACAAAGCCCAACTGTCACTCTGCCCAGACGTGGATTAAGGCCGAGCTGCAAAACACCCGAGTGATAAACTCAAAGAAATGCTCACTTTCTAGAAGTAGCATTTCTGTAATGATAATAAAAATTCCATCTACTCCAGTAAGCAGCATTTCTTACTTCCATTACAACCATACCAACCATGTCTATGCTACCCCTCATAAATCAGAAATACACCGTAAACTTAAGGCAGGGCATTTCCAATGCAATCCTATGAGAAAACAGTACTCACAGCAGTGAGAAACCAAATAGTCTGTTTGTCACTACCAGGACAGGCCATACAACCAGGCACATGTCTTGCCTTCTACATACATAGCTCCCTGCCCATAGGGCTACCTAGGTCCTACCTTAGTGGTTACTTACATGTAGTAAAAGGGGAGCCTCTGGCCTAGCAGGTAAATTTAGATGCCAGGTCCCTGTGGCAGCAAACTGAGCATGCAGCTATTGCGCTACCAGACCTGAGGCAGGGTTGAAAGGCTACTTCTGTGGGTGGCGCAAGCAGCATTGCAGGCCCACTAGTAGCATTTCATTTATAGGCCCTGGGTATAGGGATACCACTGTACAAGGGACGTACAGGTAAATTAAATATGCCAATTAGGTATAAGCCAGTCATACCAACTTCAGAAGAGAGAGTAAGTAAAGTTGTCTACTAATAACACACTCAGATGAAGTCATTGTCATGGGTGTCAGACACTGGTGGTGGCTATCCTGTGGGGCCTACAGATTTATTGTTGTGTGCAATCTGGAGACATCTCTCCATGAGATATAGGACCTAACGTCATTGCTGTGCCTTGCAATGCCATATGTGGGGCACGCACAGTGACCTTGCTACTACTTCATTGACTCATTTTGGGCAGGTGTCACTTGTAGAGCTGTACATTGTTGTGATGTGTCCATAGTGACATGGATATATCCACGTCAGCTACTTATGGTATAGCACATTTGTACTTGTGTTGTCTGCATTTTTTAGCAACATCAGTTATGCAAATTAGATGTGTGCATAGGCTTGTGTCTGTGTAATTGCTAGGGTACCCTACGATAGGATCGAATTGTTGGCTACTGGTTCACTGGACTCTGCTGCATGTGGCACAAGTTTGAGGGTGGAGTGGTCACCTAGTTATGGTATGGTTAGTGTGATTGCTAGACTTTATCCATGCTATTGTAGTTGTCTGAGAGCCAGAATTTCTCATGTGTTACTTTTGCATTTCTATATGGCATGCATGATTTTGTATTGGCACATGATTGTGCCACTTAGCTGGCACTTTTTGCAGAGGGCTACTTGACATGATGGCATGGTTTGCTTCTCAGACTTGTGATTGAACTGTTTTATGTCCATGTTGTGACTCTATTCCTCATCCCTTTCGTGGCATCAGCACAGGCAGGCAAAGGAGATAGGGTCGAGCGGAGTGGAAAAACATCTGACACAGAGGGACCCAGTGGCCCAGAGGGCATGCGAAATGACATGGGGCAGACTATATCGGCATGAACATCCTCTGGTTCCTTCTCCAGTGGTCACTCCCTAGTGGTGGCGGGTCCATCAAGGACCCACCAGCACCATCCTTGTCGGTCACCCCCTATTCTATCACCGCCCTCTCTGTTGCTCCCCACCCAGTTGACTGTGCCTGTTCACCCAAGAGGTTGGGCGTCTCCTTTGCCACAAGCATTTCTGCCCCAACCCTTGTTTCCCCTGCTGCCCTCAGAGAAGAGGCTATTTACCGCCTGAGGTTCATCTCTGTGAGCCAGTCTGCCATTGCGAATGCCATCCAGGGACAGGCAACCCAAGTCCAGCCAAGCAGTGCGTTCCTGGAGGACATTCACAGTGCAATGGCTGGCCTACAGAGGTCTTTACAGGCTCTGGCCTCCACACTGACAGCAGCCAGTCACCCATTGTCTTCCGTCCCCCCTCTACCTTCCTCTTCCCAGTCCAAATCCCCTTTCCCCGGCCTAGCCAGAGCATCCAGATAGACCCTCATGCATCCACCTCAACAGACAAAGGTAGCGCAAACAAACACAAGCACCACAAGACACACAGGCACACACACAAGCAACGTCCACCTGCAGACACAGCAATAGTCACTCCCCAAAAATCACTCACATGACATCTCGCATAACTACAGTCACCACATCAAAATTCACTGATACAACCACTACACCTATCCTTCTCACAGAAATCTCCCCATCAGATCCTCATACATCCAGTCACCATGTTGATGTGTATAAATGTGTGTGTGTTGTATGAGATGTGTTGCTGCTGCTGGCCATGACATCCCCTCCATGATGTGTTTGCTAAGTCAAACTGCTGTTTTTAAGGGTTAATGGGTGTGTACTTACAGTTGTTGTTGTCCACAGTAGCGTTGGTTTTGTTGCCTTTTGGTGAGCAGGAGCAGGGGCTTGATGTTTTGCAAGGGCTCCATGGTCTTTGACGTGTGTCTGCAGGTGAGTGTCTCCCTTTATAGTGTCCATGCCGGCCAGCTTCTATGAGATGGTTGGACCGCCACAGTCACATTGGCGTGTGCAACCTCGTAATGTGTCCGGCAGAGAAATGGGCCCGTCTGTATTTTTATGTTTCGGGTGACCGCTGCGGTCTGGGTTGTCTGGCTGTGGTGGCAGACTGCTGGCAATCTTCTGTTTGTACAAACACCAAACTTGTGATACAGCAGTCGGCTCCACCAGGTCGTTGCCTGTCGGACCGACAACATGGTGGTCCTCGGATCATCAAACTCGTAATCAGGCCCTAAATGTTCCTTATCGTGCAAATGTTAATGCACCTTCCTTCTCAGTAATCTTATGCCACTGTTCAAGCCACAAACATGCATGAATACCTTTTTCAGACAAAACATGATGACCTAGAGTACCTTCAGGTTATTCCTTCTCTAACCGGGATAAATATATCTCCTGTCATCAGACTTTTCAAAGCTTTAAAGAACTTCAATTTCATTCAAATTCAATAATTGAAAATTTACTTTTTGTTTGACTCTAGAAATGATTCTGTGCCCACAATTCTCTTTTCAATGTTAACAACCAATTGCAGCACAACATAGTGACATAGTCCACCAATATCAGCACAGCTTCACACTAACAGACCTATACCATAGCGACACACGATGACCTCAATCTTACTCCTTGCAGCAGCTCACCCTCCTTTAAAAGTTCTCTCACGCAATCACTCTTCACATAAACCTAATGCAAAAAATTTTAAGCAAAACCAACAACCTAGCTGCTTACCAAAGGATAGAGTAACCAACACTTCAAAGCATTAGGGAGCTAAACTTTCTGACAATGGTTCTCTAGTTACACAATTAATGAGACTTGACCAGCAGATCTCACGGCATTGATGCAGTACCTTCAGGATTAACTAGTATCAACCATCCACACTCACATAAGGAATACTATTGGTACTTTTGACAATGTCTCATGACAAACACCTTAAACTGTGGACAAATCAACCAAGTGTCTTAGGCCATGGAAAGATCATTAACCAAAACAACTTCTCAACATGAAGCGCCACAACCACACAACTCCGGAAACTATGCAAAATACCACACAACATCACACCACCACAATCTTAAACCAAAGCAACACAAGTGCAAACCCTATTAATACTCACACATCCACTGCAAAGGAATATTGCTAGAACTTCACCAACCTTCACAACAGACCATGGGACACATTGTTTTGTGGTGGACAATTTGCATGACAGAATTTAGGGATCTCTAAATCTATACCACAAATTAATGTAAACAATTCTCAAAACAAGATTATAACGATAACGATACAGAATCAACATGGGTTGACCAAGGCGATGGAAATATTCAAGTGAACTTACATCAAAAGGACTAAATACTCAACCATGATGATACAAATCATCAAAAGAATAATTTGATCGGTAGAAAACAAGCACTGTTCAATTCTTTTAAGCATGAAGGCAATTTTAAAGTCATATAGGTTTAGCTAGCGAGGACAAAGGCAATCCCTAGAGATTAGCATGTCACACATTAACACATGCAGACCCAAAAAAGGTGGATAATCAGTGATGGCAGCAAGTAGATAAAAAGGTAAGGTGTCAGCATTTCAGAAGCCAGGGCAAGAGTCTTCTCGAGTCAGGGAGAAGTTGCTAATGGCATCATTACAAGTTTGGCAGTCCCGCGGTGGAACTGCCAAACCCGTGGGGAGAACTCCACCTCCACGGCAGTGGCAATTCCCCTCCTGCCCTATTACAATAATCCCAATGGTTTTAGCAGCAGCAACATTGCAATAAAGCATTTCCACTGGTCAGACTGGCAGGAACAGTGCAATGAGATAGCACACAACTCCCTTAAAAGAGTTGCATGCTATCTCGTAGCACAAAGGGGGCTGACAAGCAGACAGTGCGCATTCTGACAGTGCACGGCAGAGGGACCCACTGCACTGCTCATGCCACAGGCCACAGGCATGAGCAGTGCAGGGGCCCACCTGGAGCCCCCAGCACACCCTCACCGCCAGCCTTTCCATGTCAGTAAAACTGCCATAGAAAGGCTGGTGATAAGAGGAGTTATAATCAGCCAGGTGATGCTGAGTTAATCACCACCCTGGCTAAGGTCAACTCTGACCACCGTCATGCCATTTAGAACTATGTTCCAGGCAGTGCGATGGTCTGACTGCCAATGTGAGTGTGGTAGTCCTCTGACCAATACTCTCGTAATGAGGCCCTAAGTCACAGAAAAGCATTGAAAAAGAAGAATAAGGATAGAGAGGTCTGTTCCTCTCAAGGTCCAGAAAAAATGCTGCTGAACCAACTTGGGAACAGTATATTAAGGTCCAACGTGACTGATGATTCATCCATCAGCTACGTGACATCAATCAGAAGATTCAACTCTACAATCAAAGTTCATCGTATGACAGGGCAGCAACATAGGAACATATTCCCAAATCTATCATTGGAAAGGCATCCATCTTAGCTTATATGTATGGCTTGAAAACATTTTATGTACTCTGTTTCTACATTTCCTCAATATACTGTGTTCAAGGTAACTTTCTGAGGCTCACTATGGGTAAAACAATACGACATCTATTCTCAAGCTAACACTGCATGGGCGAGAAGTCTGAAAAGAATGACATATTAGCAAGAATGACTAGGCACCTTTTGTACACAGTCAGGAAACAGGGCCTTGCAGACCTTACCTAGGCTAGCTAAAGTGAATTATAATGACACATTCATTTATGTAAATAATACACATAACATTTAAAATATGAATTTATCATTAACAAGCTTTGTCAGTGTTCATGTTACAGTAGATATGAAACACAATAATTATGTTTATACATTTCCTTAGCAATAATGCAAAACTGCATTTCTGAAATTTGCATATAACATTTAAAATATTTCTGTTTAGAATTCATTATTGTTTTAGTTTGAATAAATAATTAACATCGGAAAGAATTGATGACATTGAATTAATTGGTTATATATGAAGTTTTAGGGCTACACCACATTATGTAAAACCGGAAGCCTACAGTGAATCCACATTAACATAAGCTTTCAGTGCACCACTTTACAGTTAATCTATTAAAACATCAATTAACAAAATGCAAACATGTGACATCAATATAGCAATAGAATTACTGCTACATCAATTCATGCAATTTATTGTCTCTGCTATTGCTAGAGGTTTAGCTTTCCCATGACATCATTTCCTCTTGTTCACTCCCCAAATGCATCATCCTCTTGAATTCCATGGGTTCTTCTGTCCAAATAGCTGTTTGGTCCAGTAGGTCTGGCCAACGTGTATATGGACAAGTTATAGTAAGATTTCACTTGCAGGGGCATGGAGGATCTCATGAGAGTGTCTGACTGTCTGGCACACAGGAAAGATTAAGGTGGGTCTTTAATTAGGACAGGTGTTGGCCCTGTGGAACAAGGGCTGTTAGAGGTTGACCTGCATTCAATCCACCTAATTTAGATGGGTGAAATTACAGGTCAACACAGCTGATCCGGGGGCCGCACAGACTCACATCAAAGGGCAGGAGCCCTTTAAATTTGGAATAGCGCTCCCGCCGCGCTTCCAACACAGCTGATCCGGGGGCCGCACAGACTCACATCAAAGGGCAGGAGCCCTTTAAATTTGGAATAGCGCTCCCGCCGCGCGGGACGCGCGCGGGCGCGCCCGGGCAAAGACCGGGCCAAGACGGGCCCGTCTACGCCCGTCTTCGACCGAATGAGGCCGGGCCCTGTTTCTTTACTCCTCAATTCAGTTCCTGGAGCCTGATTTGGCCTAAAGCCATTGTTTGCCTGCTAGAAGGAGCGTCTTGCTGTCAAGAGACCGGACACAACCACAGTCTCCAGGTTATATCTTACTGTTGTTTTCTATTTCTATTTTTGGATTATGGGGAAAAGAAAGGCTGTTGACCCACCGGCTCCATTGGAAGGTATAAAAAAGCAGAAAAAGCGACCTAGGAAATCAACTATTAAGGCTGCTCAAGGGGAACCGAAATCACTTGATCAGATCGATCTACTTTTCGAGGAGGTGGAGGCTATACTTAATAGTGAACTAGGTACTCATGGCCTCTTGCCCCCGAAGAAGCCTCCACTCGAACCTAAAAAGATCCAGGAGTTTTTCACCAAGAATAGAAAAGTTCGATCAGCAATTTCTGGGGGCTCAATAGATTGCGTAGGGAAGTCATCTACTGCTAACGCCACTGTTCCCTCACTTCAACAGGGTATCGTGCTCGTAGCAGTATCTCCAATCCTTCACAATCTCAGGGGATTTTGCAAGTGGAGGAAATAGAACGTATACCCCTACCATTGAGTCCTGAGATAAGGTTGGCCCCTAATATTCCATGTAAAAATCGTTTTGAGCTCCTGTCTGAGGAAAGTGATGTGATTGAGGCCCACGACCCCTATACAGCTGTTATAGCTACTGAAGCTGCTGCCACTTCCCCTCCTATTACTATTGATATGTGTTCTGATTTGTCTGCCAGCGTAGCTAAATTGCCTTTAATTCTCCAGAGAGTAGACTAAATTAAGGAATTAGTATTGCAGATAACTAAACTGATTCAGGGGAATATGGCTCATCAATTGGGATGCAAATGTCAGAAGTCAGAGACAGAAGGGGTAGGTGGAACTTTGGTAGTAGATTCTACTACATCTAATGCTAATACATGTGAGGGGCCAACTTATCATGCCCAGAGATCAGGAGCCAATAGGAGGGCCGCAGTAGGTAACTTATCTTCTCACATTAACCATCCTAAAAAAAAAATACACTGGGGGCAACAGTACTCCCCTCAGTGGAGATAAGATAAGGAATGGGAAAGACCATATCGGTAGCTTCTTTCCCCCTTCGAATTGTCATTCCACTACGAGGCAAAATCCTTCTACCAATATATCAAAAAATAGGGATAGCCCTTTTCTAACTAATAGAAAGTTACTTGCATACCCTCTAACTAAGGATCCAGCTTGCACTTTCTCTTCTCGAAGAATGAATAGTGCTCTAGATGTGTCTCTAAATAGTATTGGTCCTAGACACAGAGCCAACACTCTTTTCCTAACTAATGTCCCAAAGCTGCCACCCAGGTCTGTTGAGGGCCAAGAGTCTAGACTTAATAAGGTTATTTACTGGCTACGCAATCGGCAGGGATGCCTTTCAGTTATACGCTCGGACATTCTAAAAACTGAAAGATGGTGCCCCTCTGGGTCAAATCTTGATGTAATTATGATTGTGTTTTTGGATAAATTCTTGGCTGACCAACTTACTGACTCTGTTGCACGCAAGGGACAGCACAAGGAGCTAAAAGGAGGAGGCATCAGGCTAGTTTCTAATCTAACTGACTCAAAACAGGCTCCTGTGTCTGGTCCCATAGCCAATGTTAATGAGAGAGGCTTTAGGGAGGAAGGCATATCTTTGCATCATGGTTCTGTATGACTGTCTTCCACCCAGAAAGCCGTCAATCAGGATACTTTAGTGGCATCCATAATAGACAAATCAGACGAGACCCTTGTTAATTAGCCGAATTACAAGGATGCTCTACCCTCCAAACATGGGACTGTAACGGGAACTAATGGGTTATCCATTATGACTTGGAATCTTGCTGGCCTTGCTAGGAAACTGGATGATGCGGACTGGGTTGCCTACATCAAGTCACAAGATGTGTGTCTTTTCCAAGAAACCTGGGTTGAGGACCAATCAAGTATGGATGGGTTTCTCTCTTTTAATATCCCTGCACAGCCATCAGAGAAAGCAACTGGTCGAGCGAAAGGGGGACTTTTAATTCTTTTAAATTCAAAGCTTCAATGTGACTATAAGGTTTTAGAATTTGATTGTCCCGATTTGATGGGCTTACAAATTTCCTTTCATCAAAATTTTAACATAACTCTTATCAATGTTTATGCCCGTTCTGTTGCACGTGGTACAGAATCACATATTTTAACTCTACTTTATGATTTTTTAGACACAATACAAACTAATTCCTATTTAATTATTGCAGGGGATGTAAAATGCACCTTTGAACCCTCAGCATTTCTTAGTGACTTAACTGTGGAAGAGGACGAATTATGGGGGATTGCACAATTGGATGGTGATAGTTATCCTCCACGCCCTCGTGTTGCAGCACAACTCGCTACATTATGCTTAAAGTTTGGCCTAAGGGCCTGCAATGGTCGAACTCCTTCTGATTTAAACCTTGCACCAACATTTCTACGAGGTTTTGTGGCCAGTGTAATTGATTATTTTTTGGTGGATGTGCGTCTCTGGCCACTGCTGCTTGACATGAGGGTAGATTCAAGATGCGAGAGTGATCACTTCCCATTGCTGCTTACCCTTTCTGGGAATATCTTTGGTAGAACCTCGAATACGCAACCATCAATGGTCCCTCCCCCTATTTTAAATAATGCTAATACGAAGGTGAGGTGGCCCAAAGTCATGTCAAACCCCTATCTGCTCCGTAAGATTTATCAAGTGTTCTTAGATAATCTGTCAGCTTACGAAGACGTCGAGCCAGAAGCTATCCCACTTCTTGATATCCACGAAGATATGATGGTCAAACTTCAAAGTGTTTTTTAAGGAAAGGCAGCCTTGGTAAGCCGGCAACACGGGGGTTCATCTAACAGTAGATGGTTTAATGACGTATGTATGAGTGCTAAGACCAAGCTAAGAAAAGCCATAAAGGCTGGGTCCACGGGGGCGATCAAACAAGCAAGATGTATGTATAAAAAGAAAATTTTACAATCAAAGAAATCCTGGGAAGATGTTATTTGGCAGTATTTGTTAGATGCTACAAAAGCAAACAACAATACGCTTTTCTGGGAACTGCTGACGAAGCACGAGAGAGGGGGTAGGTCTAATCTAAGGAACCACATTCAACCCAGAACTTGGGTGGAGCACTTCTCTCTCTTGTATGAAGGAACTATCTCCACTGGGGCTGTTGACTGTGATAAAGTGGGATTAGACCCTCTAATTTTACAAAATGCTAACCTTGCCACTTCTCCACCTGATGGGAATCCATATAACTCTGAGAGTTATATTTGTTTCTCCTTAAAAGAAACTGCAGAGGCTATCAACTCTTTAAAGTCAGGTAAAGCCCCAGGTCCCGATAAAATTCCAGGCGACCTTTATAAATCAGAGTAATCTATATGGACCTGGTATATCAATCTACTGTCAAATAAAATCACAAAAGGAGGACAGATCCCTGAGACGTGGAAGGGTGCAGAAATTATCCCAATTTACAAAAAGGGTAATGTAAATCTTCCAATCAATTACAGACCGGTCAGTTTAATCGACAACTTACAAAAAATCTTTGCCAAACAGTTGCTAGTTAGACTATCGAACTGGGTGTCGGAGCAGCAGATCCTTTCACCGCTCCAGGCAGGGTTCCGCTCTAGAGTTAGCACGGTTGACCAGGCTTTCAGGTTGACCGTGCTACACTGGAAATATGTAGTCTTGGCAAAGCAAACTCTATACGTCATTTTTGTAGACCTACCTTCTGCTTTTGATTTGGTCCCAAGAGATAAGCTTTGGGGAGTGTTACACAAAATAGGGGCACCACCCGATATTATCCATCTATTAATACGCATGCACGAAGGCACATACGCGCAAGTAAGATGGGGTAATCAAGGTGAATTGACTAGCAAATTTCCCATTAAAAGAGGTGTCCGTCAGGGATGTGTGCTTGCACCACTTCTGTTTTCTTTATTCATCAACGAGGTGGTCCAAGAACTAATGACATGCCAGACTGATGCTCCCACACTAGTCAATCAGAAAATTCCAATTCTCCTTTTTGCGGATGACTGTCTATTGATTTCAAAAACCCCTATGGGGTTGCAAATTCTTGTGGACAGATTTAAATCATTCTGCTGGAATTTTGGTTTAGAGCTGAACTTGAAGAAAACGAAATTGATGGTGCTTCGCTCTGGCCCTCGTAAGAAATGTACTATTAGGTTAGATGGAGCTATTTTGGACAAGGTTAGCTCCATTGACTACTTGGGTGTGAGACTTACAGATACACTCCTTTGGGAGGAACAAGTTGGCAAGAGTGCTGGGCTTTTGCAACATCGGGCAGCATCCATATTGCGCCTCTATAGGAATACGATCGGTAAAGTTGTGTCTCCAGCAGTAAAGATTTATGTGGCTAAGGCACAGGGTGCTGCTGTTTACGGCGCAGAGATTTGGGGCATGGCAGATAGTAGTAGGATAACCAAAACTGAGAATAGCTTTGCACGGGCTTTATGTGCTTGCCCTACTAGTACCCCATTAACCCCCCTATTTTTAGACCTAGGGTTTAAACGAATAGCTGATTTAATTGTCTTACGGCCTCTAGTATATTGGGTGAGGCTTTGGGTAGTTCCCGAACTGGCCATATATAAGTTTTCTCTATTAGAATTGTTAAAAAGCCCTAATTCTACGTCAATCCCATGGATCAAACACGTATCCGGCTGGTTTTGCACGCTGGGATTGAGGAACTTTTGGGAGAATCCCCAGCAACTCGTGAAGTCCCATGTTAAAGTACTGAAAGGAGCTTACTGGTCCCACATACGTAATAATTACATTTCTCAAAAATCGAATGGTCATTTAACTAATTTGTTTATTGACTTTAAATGGTACCCAGAGTTCGAACTATATTTAGATATAATACCTGACTTACTAGGCAAAAGCTTGTATGCCAGATTTCGATTCAGAACATTACCTTTGAAGGCCTTGATGAGCAGATGGGGACCTAAGTTAAGCTCTGATATTTGTCCTGTATGTGGCACTTCTTCCGAAACAATAGAACATTTTATGTTTTTCTGTCCCGCATACTCAACCCCAAGGTTTAAATGGATTCACAAAATCTGTCGAGAATTGAACTTAAGGAAATGTTTTTTAGCTTTGAGGATTTTAAAAAGCCATAATTCAAATGTGACAATTTATGCAGTAAGTAAGTTTTTAGTAATGGCATGGCGCATACGTATTTTTTATTTACAATGATTTGAAATTGTTACTAGTCGGCAAACATGGATTTTACTTCTTCTTTTAAATTTTCCTATGATATTATGATGTTTATTTATATTTATATTGTACTGTATTGTATGCTTTGATGGTCTGTTGGCCGAATAAAGCTTATGTGTGAAACAGGTCAGTTTTCACTGTCCGTCAGTGCTGAGATAACCCTGAAAAGTGGTAAGGGGTCAGTGAAAACACTCTAAGGGGGTTATTACAACTTTGGAGGAGGTGTTAATCCGTCCCAAAAGTGACGGTAAAGTGACGGATATACCACCAGCCGTATTACGAGTTCCATAGGATATAATGGACTCGTAATACGGCTGGTGGTATATCCGTCACTTTACCGTCACTTTTGGGACGGATTAACACCTCCTCCAAAGTTGTAATAACCACCTAAATGCTCAACACTACATAGTACCATGGCAAGGGAAACATATTACTTTTTATTTTGAGGATTTTTTATTGTTTTTAATAGGAAAAGGAGACTGCTTGGTGCAGGGTCCATCCCACTAATGAAGCCCTGCACCAAACAAGAAAACATATTGACAGGAACTGCTGTAATGACCATTCCTTCCAATGCTTTATAAATAACCGCCAGCTTGGTGTTCATTTATAAATTATTGGGCAGAATAGTGTCGCCCTGACGGATGTAAAATACTCCAACAGGCCAACTGAAATGACTCTGCCCCCTACCATCTAAATCGGGGCCGTAGTTCTCTAGGTTGAAAAGGCCACGGGCACAGGGGCATAACTACCACTGGTACAGCTAGTGCAGTGCATGGACCCCAAGGTTGGGAGGAGGCCCAGTGTGATCTGTACAAGCTGATATCATTTTGTCAGCTTAAATAATTTCTGAGGCTGCTTGTTCTTATATATTGTTTTTAGATACAGTGCCTGTCAGGGATTTGGCTGTGTTTTTTTTTCAGAGGGACTAGAAAATAAGGGAACAATAAAGAAGAGAAAGAGGAAAGGGATAAAAGAAAAAAATAGGGTGAAAGAACAGGGAGAAGGGTAGATAAAGGTGAAACAATTAGAGAAGGAAACAAAACTGAGCAAGGAAGAGAAATGAGATAAGGATGAGCAAAGTGGGCAAAGGCTGAGGAAGAGAAAAGTATTAGAAATAAAGATAACAGGAGAGATGGAGATGGGAATGAGTGAGAGAAAGAACAAGGGAAAGATAGAGATTGAGAAAGGATAGCAAAAAATGGATAAAGGGGATGAGAGGAGATCAGGGTGAGCCTAGGGAGACAAGAATGAAAGGTGAGTTGAATGAGGAACTTGAAAACTCAGAACTTACATTGGTGTAGAAGGTGCTGTCAAGCACTAACCTGTTCGTCCCAAGGAGATACAGGGGGTCATTCCAACCTTGGCGGGCGGCTATTGCCGCCCGCCAGGCGGGAACCGCCATGCGGCCGCACTCATGTGGCCTCCAGTCCAACATTCTCGCTGGGCCGGTGGGCGCAAACCAAGTTTGCGCCCGCCGGCCCAGCGGGAATGAGGCTGCAACACAGGAGCCGGCTCCTAATGGAGTCGCACCCGTCGCGCTTTTCACTGTCTGCTATGCAGACAGTGAAAAGCTGGCCGGGGCCCTGTTAGGGGGCCCCTTCACTGCCCATGCCAATGGCATGGGCAGTGCAGGGGCCCCCAGGGGCCCCAGGACACCCCTTACCGCCAGCCTCTTCCTGGTGGTGTAAACCGCCAGAAACAGGCTGCCGGTAAGGGGGTCATAATCCCCAGGGCAGCGCTGCTTGCAGCGCTGCCCTGGCGGATTATCACCGCCGGGGGAAAAACGGCGGAAAACCGCCAGCCCCGGCGGTGCGACCGCGGCTTTACCGCCGCGGTCAGAATGGGGAAGAAAGGACCGCCAGCCTGTTGGCGGTGCTTTCAGTCATTATAGCCCTGGCGGTCTCGGACCGCCAGGGTCAGAATGACCCCCACAATGTTGACCAAGTTGCTTATTCCTAATTCCTCTTAGACGTTATGGGGGTCATTCCGACCCTGGCGGTAATTACCGCCAGGGCCGGGGTCCGCGGGAGCACCGCCAACAGGCTGGTGGTGCTCCTTTGGGCATTCTGACCGCGGCGGTACAGCCACGGTCAGAAACGGAAAGTCGGCGGTGTACCGCCGACTTATCGCTGCCCATGGGAATCCTCCATGGCGGCACAGCTTGCTGCGCCGCCATGGGGGATTCCGACCCCCTCACCGCCATCCTGTTCCTGGCGGTTTCGACCGCCAGGAACAGGATGGCGGTGAGGGGTGTTGTGGGGCCCCTGGGGGCCCCACTTTGAATTTCAGTGTCTGCTTAGCAGACACTGAAATTCACGACTGGTGCCACTGCACCCGTCGCACACCTTCCACTCCGCCGGCTCCATTCGGAGCCGGCTTCATCGTAGAAGGGTGTTTCCCACTGGGCTGGCGGGCGGCCTTTTGGCGGTCGCCCGCGAGCCCAGTGGGAAACCCAGAATGACCGCCTTGGTCTTTTGACCGCGGTACGGTCTTTTGACCGCGGTACGGTCTTCTGGCGGTTCCCGCTTGGCGGGCAGCTCCCGCCGCCCGCCAAGCTCGGAATGACCCCCTATGTGTCTCCCACTTAAATGCACATGATCGGCATCAGAATGCCATAGGGGAAAGGGGATGGATGAAAGAGAGAGAGAGAGAGCGAGAGAAACACTTGAGCCACAGTTCTGGATCCAACCGACTGGTGATGGTCTTTGAAGAGCCGCAATTTCCTGTGATAAATTATGTGTCAGTCAAACAGCTCATAACTCATAACCATATTTATACTGGTCTCTGACTACTATGTAGAAGCTAGATGTATCTGTTAGGTTCCCCTTTCTCTCTTTAGATGGCTCTACCTCTCTCTAGGAATTTTCAGGAAATTATGTGGATTACCTGTACTTAAATAAGAACCTTGAACCTCCTATAATATCTATGACTACTTCCACTGTGACACCAGACTGATCCCACATCACCTTAATTAATACTTACCTAAATCTCCATGAAGTCCCGTGGATATCTTGTTTGATGACCTTCCTGAAATTTCTTAAGACACTGACTCACTCGGCTCCATAGACATTTAAATAGGTAACAAACAATGACAACAAGTTCTCAGGTAATTAGGTTTGCAGACATTCATAGGTTAATTTACGCACTATACTTAGAATTCCAAGGAATACACATTCAGTGTCTTTTGCTCACACTGAAAACATAGGGTTAATTTCAAAGATACGGTGCAAAGTTTGCATCACTCTGGAAACATGGGGTTAATACCAAAAGATCACAGTGCAATGTTTGCACTACTCTGGCAACATAGGGTTAATATAAAAAGATCACAATGCAATGTTTGTAACACTCTGGGAACATGGGGTTAATATCAATAACACAAGTGATTGGTTTTATCACTGTTACATAACATCGTAATTTGAGCATAGCAATGAAACTTTCAGGCCACCACAGAATGTTCCGAATCACCAGCACCAATTATGCAATAGCAATACCAAGCGTATTTACAATACATGGTTTTTAGAATAATTGCACGAAAAAATTTCCTTTCTGAGATAGAGCAAGCAACAATGATAAGCGTTATGACACAACTAGCGCAGAGCATCCCAGTGACCTTAAATGCCAATGATGTGCGTTCTTAGGCGCATCATGCCCCAAAACATCCGACTTTTGAATATCAAGTCAGCATGTGTCAAGTTTTCACAAATAAATGCTTTTCGAGCGCGCGCAGCACTATACCGCTTTTAAATTGTCAATTCTCTCAATCATTTCAACTCCCCAGAAGCTACATACAGGATACAGGACTGAACTGGAAGATCAAACGTGGAGAATATCTTGCATCTCGCATTTAATTTGATATTTAATCTACCAGGAGTTGCACCATTGGACCTGCCCATCTCTGTAGGATCAACCTCAATCTTCTTGCCTTATTCCCCTCTGTTTTCTGTTGGCATTATAACTCTGTTCACTCTACCACTGCTAACCAGTGCTAAGGTGCTTCTCTCCTCTCTTTCTAAACATGGTACAATTAGCTTACACCCAATAGGCACATTTAATTTACTTGGAAGTCCCTAGTAGAGGGGTTTTGCAGATGCCCGGGGCTTTTAAATTAAATGCTTTCTAGTGGGCCTGCAACATTCATTGTGCAACTCACTTACTTAGCTCTTTAAAGCACAGCTCAGTCCTGCCATTGCAGCCTTATGCATTTTAAACATTTTGTCAGCCTAAGCCTCCCTTTTGAATACATATGTCACCCCTATGGGAATCCTTAAACAGGCCATCGAGCAGAGTTCATTATATTCAACAGGTAGGTGATGTATTTTTAAGTTTTGTTTGTCCTGATAGTGAGAAACCCGCAAATCTATTTTCCATTGCTACGAGGCCTACCTTTTCTGTAGGATAACATTGGGTCACCTTATTACATTTAATAAGTGCCAATGTTTGATTGGGAATGGGTAACAAAATGTTATATTTGGTAGCTGCAAACATACAGTCACAAACGCACCCCGATTAGTAGCTCACCTTCATCATAAAATAGGTAAGCGTAGCAATCCTCTGGTTTTGTCTTGCACTCTCTGGGAACCTTTTTTTGGAAAGGGAAAGGAAGGGAACTCCTTGTACCATAGAGTTTGAACAGGAGTGAGAATCATGGCTGACGGATAAGGAATTCGGGAGACTGAGGAATGCATGGAGTAGCTCCTGATCACCATGCTGTTTGTAAAAAGGAAGCTTCTGCAAGCTACAGTCTGTCTTGCTTGATAGCTCGTTTTCGCATGTCTACCAAACTTTGTCACTCATGGATATCCCCTTCAGCCTAAGCAATTTTCAAGATTGCTCTAGCTTGCATATTTGTTCTATGGCAGTAGCTGTCATAACCTGCAATTCAGCATAATTCTGCCTGTTTCTTATGACTTCGGCCAGCCACCCATGGCTCATAAGGAAAACATTAACTTACTCTTTACTGTCGGTTCTAGTTGCTATGACAATAATGATAGTTAAAATGCCTTTTTGATACTCAAATGGGGTTCTTTTGGGTGTGTGGTGATTGCCATTCCCACTGTATGCTGATAAGATGGAAACAAGTTGTGAAAAAACTGAACTGACCACAGCAATTGGTAGTTCTCAAAACGCTGTAATATCCATATTAGCTCAAATCAGGACTTTTGGTCTTCTGGTGAAGACGTTTCTTTGAGTGTACAGTGACAATTCAGTGGAAGACACACCTAGCTCTACTTGCATCTAAACATTCAGGCACCTCATTGACCATTCCCCTATTTCCATGCACTAGATTTAAGTAGTTAGAGGAGTGTGAGTCTTTTCAATAGAAGTGACACACATGCTGTGGCTGTAAGGGACTTTCAGGGTGGGGGAGACTGACACTCACCTGGGCCAAGCAAAACAAAACTGCTTAAACTAGGTTAATGAAAAAGAACCAAACTGCTGAAGCATCTATGAAGCCAGACGGCTATGTGTCTGACTGTGATCCCTGCCTATGTAGGTGAGACAGGGTGGAGTGAGGGTCATATGTAGGACTCTGGATGATTAATTACTTTTTATCCCACACATGGAAATATAGATTATGCTAAGCCATTGATTTTGAGTTCTATTTTTCTGCTTTTGTGTCATAATTAAAAAATGTATTGGTTCCACAAGTCGTCCAGTGCTGTCTACCCATTTTAAAAATACACGGCCAAACATTGCGCTTATAGAAGTGACTCTGGTTTTGAAGGGTAACTAAGTTCACACTCAGTTCTGTCATCTTCAAAACCTAAAATGACACACAATTCGTCAATCAACATATAAAAGACAGCCCGCATTATGTGCAATCAACACACTTGTGATTACCCAAATTTGAGGATTTATTTGACATCCAGCAGTACTCTATTCTCAACGATAAATACATACTATTGTTCTAGTCTTACATATAAACAGCCATACACAGGCAACTCAGACTATGCAGCACCCACTTACTATCTGTCATAAAACACAGCGTCCCTGATATATAGTTGCCAAAGAACTACTAAATAAGTGACAGTGAGACACCACAACAAAACATACCCTTCTAACACATGTTTACATCTAACTTAAATAAAACAACACACCCTCAGTAGCACATTTCATCCTTTTACATCAACCTTTGTTGTGATGTGTATATAGTAAGACCTATACTCTGGCCGAGCAATCGACAACTAATCACCCTAGTTGCTAGAATAAACAGCAAAGACCTTCAGCATCCAGAATCATAAAGACACAAACATTTACAAATTTGATTCAGAATTAACAGCACTGATGTCCTACAACTCTGGTTGCAAAAAAATGGTTGCAAATTGCTTACCACCTTTTTGCAACCACTATTTAAGTTTTCAATGCAACTTATGTACTACTATGTAGCATCTCAAAATATTTAGTGAAAGAGATTTGCAGAATGACCTGCCTAATGAATGCTAAGTAGGTAGATCACTATGTACAACCCACTGGGATTGGCCCCAAAGACAAGGATGGTGGTCGGCACAAAACAACAGACCGCCTTCCTTATGTTTGCACAGGGGGAACTTTTTTTTAACCCTAACATGTTTAATAAAAGAACTGGTGCTGCTTCAAAAACAAATTCAGAAGACATTAAATGACCCACTGTCTTCTTACCTCACTACTTGCCTGACATGATTCCCAAAAGGGAAGCTGTCCAAGAGGTAAAACGTCACATTTGAAAATCTGTTCCCACCTCCTTGAGGAGCCATTGGCTGATCAATGATTCGCAACCACACTTGCATTTGCAAACCTCTAATACATATCGCACCCCATCTCAAATACTAGAGGATACCCCACTCACGACTCTTCCTAAACACATTGTGTGAGTTGGAAATGGTTTTCCAACCAAGAAAAAGAGTTTGACGCACACCAAATAAAGTTATTTTACAGACACAAACCATTTCATTTTGCATTTGAATAGTTTGCAACATCACAGTGGGTTGGTTCAGCACACCCTAATGTCCAATGACCATACACAACCAAACACTAAGTAAACACCAGACACTATTATTCGGTAGTTCCTTCAGTTCTATTGATGGGTTTCCCAGACCTGCAACAAAGGGCATGTAGTAAAAGAATGAATTACCATGCCATGGAAATACTCACTAGTGCTTTACACATTTGAATAACCTACAATAATTTAACATTTTGGTATTTATTCCATTCCCATCACTAGTACATAGTTACAGTTGCATGAGCATGGCAATTTTTTGCATCTCAGCATCAGCAATGTTCCTCTATGTACAACAATTAAATATTAAATTGGCAAACTTACTTTATTGTTAATTATAACTAAAACAATATAAAAATGTGGGATTTTGTGCCTAGTTTATACTTTCAACTCAAGGAAGTGTTAGAGGTGACAAGTGAGTGAGTTTACCAATGGTTAATCAGAAAATGTAAAATATCAGGATGTGTTTTGCTGAATGGAAATTTATGATGCAAAGGGGCAGATTTAGGGCCTGATTTAGATATTTGTGTGACGGGTACTCTGTCACAATGGCGATGGATATCCCATCTGCTGAAATTTAAATTCCAAAGGACTTAATGGGATTTAGATTTTGGCGGATGGGATATCTGTCACCGTTGTGATAGAATAACGGTCTGCCAACATCTGAACCAGGCCATTAGTAACATTTTACACAGGGTTTGAATCACAAAAGTGACGCAAACCCACACAAATTATTTATTGTGAATTTACTTTGCAGCACAAAACTTGTTTTGCTCTGGAAAGCTTCCTGAAAGTAATACAAAGCAGTCCCTGCACTGTCTTGCATTTTTTTGCATTAGGGGGTGTTCCAATGGTGTTACATGAGATTCTCATGCAACCTATGGATTTTGACGGGAGGCTGTATTTACTAGCAATAGTGGACAGGGCTTGGCCCCAAAAATATCACCTTTTTGGGTTTGGCATTAACTTTTACTTCTCCAAATTCTTTTGACTTTGGATGTGTCCACTGTATTGCATAGATTCAAAATGTGAAAAGTTTTACAAACCCTATGGAAGACTAACACAGACACATACATAATATGGTGTGAAGGTGTGTCTGAGGCGTTAGGCAGCCTAATTGTGCACCAGTTCCAAGGAAAGCACACAATAGAACTATGGCCCTGATTTGAGAAAACTTAAGCACAACTGTGCCAGCGCAGTTGTGCGTCAAAATAATTACTGCTGGCTAACACCATTCCTTAGCACCATCCATGCACCATATTTAAAAAAATATGCACTATGGCACTAAGGAAAGTATTGCAACATGTTGGAAAGAAAAATTAAGTTAATGCTGTAGAAGTGGCGTTAGAAAGTTTTACAGCATGTTTTTTTACACTAAGGGCCATATTTATACTTTTCGACGCACAACTGCGCCAACGCAGTTGTGCATCAAAAAATCTAACGCCGGCTAACGCCACTCTGAAGCGCCATGCAGGTGCCTTATTTATTCAATGACGTTAGCCGGCGTTAGCCGGCGGAGCTGCCTGGTGTGCGTAAAAAAAAATGACTTACACCAGGCAGCGCCGGCGTAGGGGAATATGGAGCTTGGGCGTTAAAAAATGGGGCAAGTCAGACTGAGGCAAAATTTTCACCTCAACCCGATTTGCGCCATTTTTTTTAACTCCCAACCCCCATTGAAATGACTCCTGTCTTAGCAAAGACAGGAGTCATGCCCCCTTGCCCAATGGCCATGCCCAGGGGACTTATGTCCCCTGGGCATGGTCATTGGGCATAGTGGCATGTAGGGGGGCACAAATCAGGCCCCCCTATGCCACAAAAATAAAATAAAAAAATACTTACCTGAACTTACCTTAAGTTCCCTGGGATGGGTCCCTCCATCCTTGGGCGTCCTCCTGGGGTGGGCACGGGTGGCAGGGGGTGTCCCTGGGGGCATGGGAGGGCACCTCTGGGCTCCTTCCGAGCCCACAGGTCCCTTAACGCCTGCCCTGACCAGGCGCTAAAAAACGACGCAAAAGCGGCTGGACGTCATTTTTTTTGACCCGCCCACTCCTGGGCGTCATTTTTGCCCGGGAGTATAAATACGGCGCACATGCCTCGGAGTCATTTTTTAGTAGGGAACGCCTACCTTGCATATCATTAACGCAAGGAAGGTGTCCACGCTAAAAAATGACGCAAACTCCAAGATCTTTGGCGCTCGACGCGTCTAACGCCAAAGTATAAATATGGAGTTCGTTTTGCGTCGGATTTGTGTCAATAAAAACTACGCAAATGCGGCGCAAACAGAGTATAAATATGCCCCTAAATGTGTTAGCGCCATATTAAACAGCATAAGCATTAAAAAAATGTGTGAGCAGGAAAAAATAATAGGGAGATATAATGGAGAATGCAGGCCAGCAGAGAACCCAGAGAGATTCCAATCAGCCCACTTAGACAGGGGAGGGACCAGCAAAGTCCCAGAGAAGGAGAAGAGGAATCAGAAGTGTTGTTTTAGTGAGGAGGAGAATTAAATCTTGATCAGAGATGTGAAGGAGCACCAACAACAGCTCTTCATCACTTCTAAATTGCCAATAGGTAGGAGAGAGGCTATATGGCAAGCAATAGTAAATAAAGTTACCAGCGTGGCTGAGGTGAAGAGGACTGTCACTGATTCCAAGAAGTGTTGGCACAATTGCAAGCGCAGAACTAAGGAGAAACTTGCCAGGGACCGAAAGGCAGCACTGCAGACTGGAGGTGGATTTCCTGTCCCCGAGGAGGACCTGGATTAGCTGGAGGAGATGGTAGCCGTGGTCATTCCGGTGGAGCTGGTCACTGGAATCACCGGACAGCGCAGACTACCAAGAACTACCACAAATTCATGGTAAGTTGCAGGGGGGGAATATCTGGAATTTTACAATTGGCAGAAGTGGGAGGCACATAGGACACACTGAATGCATGTAAACAGGTCTCATCAGGACATATAGGGCCAGAATCAAAAGAACCCATCACTACTGAGCCTCACTTTTAGTGATGCTCTGGTTGCGCTATGCACTCCAACATATACACAATGTTGTGTTAAGCCACTTGCTGTGCCAATAGGTGAGTTGTTTGATGTTTGAATGCCCAATGCAAACCACATAGTAGAGTGATTCCTTGGTAAGTGTTTTATGTGTGTACAATCTGTGTTTCTTTGTGTACTTGTGGACACATGTATTTGTTTGACTCCAGCTTTTGTATTCATGGGGGACATTGCTCCACCTGTCCGTCCAGTGATGTTTCAGTCATGTTGTGTCAGGGACTTGAAGATATGGGCATATGTGAGGGTGACGTGCATTGTATGCAGTGCAGTGTGGCATGTGGCCTGTATGTTGTGGTCTATACATCTGTGTTTCCTTGTCCATGTATGTTTGATGTTATATTTGTATTGTCTGTACTACAGGTGGTGGGGTGTGAGTCTGATGATGGCATTCAGAACCTTTGTAAGGAAGGCAGAGTGGGATGGTTGTAAGATCCCACCTAATTGTTCGGCTGTTATCTGGAATAAACTTGATGCTAGCAAGTAGAGGACAGCCAGGAGTTTGGTCATGGGTGGAACGGCTGTATGACTCCATACTCTTGCTGTGATCTCTGGCATTATGTGGTGGAGCAGGCGTACAATGGACTTCCACCTCAGATGGTAGAGTCTAGTCACCTCTTCTTCCCTGAGAGCCAGGATGCTTGCACACTGGCGAAAGATCGTCTCCCATCTTCTACGCTGCCTTTGTGCCTGCTGTGGTGGTATTTGCGGTTGCTACAGTGGTGCTGGTAGCACTTGACTTCATCGTTGCAGTCGTCTCCGGGTGCCAAGCTGAAAGATCAACACTGCCATGGTCTACTGTTGCTTTCCAATGCTCCTTCTGTGTGCTTCCCTTAGGTAGTGGTGTGTGGGTCTAATTTTAACACCTGGTCTGACCAGGAGTTAAAATGTTGATGCTAATCGGACTTAGAGTCATGTTTTGGAGCCGTTCTTTGCGTGTGTCGTTTTTTGGTCAGTTGTAAATTTGGTGCTAGCGGCCTAGCATCATTTTTTAGGAGGAAATGCCTACCTTGCGTTATCATTGTCGTTAAATGACGCAAGGTGAGGTGACACTCTCAAAAAATGTTTCTAAGTCAAAAAAGTTGAAGCTAGACTGCTCTAGTGTGAAAATCTAGATAAGCTGTTAAGTTAGTGCAGCTTTTGCATAAAAAAATGACGCAAATGCAGCACTATCTTTTCTTAAATCTGGGCCTATATCTTTATAGATATGCCCCTTTCCCGTTCTCTGAAACTCAAAAAATGCTGTGCAGCAATTTTAGTTGCTGTACTATGTTGTATGAGTTTTAGTAAAAATACCCTAAAATAGTTGTGGTTCAAATTATCCATTATGTGTTTTATATTGTTTCTCGTGACAACCGTCACAACTTTAGAGAGAATTGGGTTATGTTTCTACTAGCACACATCAATGTCCTTCATTGTGGGCAATTCAATGTATGCCACATAAATAGTGGGTTTGAAACAATGCAAGACTGCCATTGCTTCAATATTCACTAATAAAGGTGAATGCTAATAATAGACACCTTCAATTTTAATAGGAAAGCTTATCTAGAAAAAGGGAAAGACAATTATATTAATATCCTCCCCATCTTCTGTGCTGCAATTAAACTTCAGTGGGAGGCTTACAATACCTTTATTGTAGTCTTAAAATCTATAATTATGGTAATTATTGTATGCTGCTTTCTATTACCATAGAAACCCAATCACATTTTCTTAAGCAACTAGCTAACTTTTTAAAAGTTTTTCAGGATAAGTAGACACTTTTAAATCAATGACAAATATGTCATCTAATATTGAAAAATTAAATGAGAATAATGACTGTACAATCAACAAAAATAATATTGCTTCTCATTTTCCTAACGTTAATTTTGTTAAGAGACCCAAATATTGTTATTTAACAATTAATTACGTGAAGATGCATTGCATTAAAAAGTATACTTGTGTTGTCTAATTTTATTTATCCTCTGGTGAAATGGATATAGATGTGTATGGAATAGAAGCTGAACCTCTGGGCAAAGTACGTCCTTTCTGTGGCCTCACCCAAATAAACGTTGTAGATGACAACTTGATCGCAACCGTAATGGGTAACATTTGCGTGGAGTCCACCTAGAATTTTGCAACTGCTTCAAGTTTCTATGTATGCCCTGACAAATCTTTGTGAAACAACAAAATGTATATTTCTAGGTGTAGCTATACACATTTTTATACGGGTCAGAACAAGGGTCTGCAGTCACATGTTTGCAGATGGAACTTACCACTGTAGAAAATCTTCAAGAGCATAACTAGCACAGCTATTTCACACATATGTTTAGCCCATATGTGCAAATGCCCTTTTTTGCAAGAGTAAAACACTACTGGAATTCACAAAGTTGCTTTTATACCCATCTAATGATCTATTTGCTGACAGAATTGTGTGGGGGTAAATTTATGCCCAGGGTTGGGGAGTTAGCATTCCTAGGCCTGAATGCCCCGAGAGTTTGTGAACACCTTAATTTAAAAACCTCCGTATGATATTTTACCACAGTGGACAAAAAGGGAGCTTTGCTCCTGCCAAGTGTAGGTGCAAATCCCTTTGGATGGTTGAAGCTGGACAGGAAAACCCTCAGATTTGGTTGTGGGCGTACTCAGAAGGCCATCTGAAAACGTGCCACTGTTTCTGAATGTATATTTACTATTTTATTAAGAATAAAGGCCCACGAATCTCAGATTATGTCCAGCAGTAAAGTTTAAGTCAGGAATGGCGACATGAGCATTTTCTACAGATGGGCAGAGGCTAGCTATTTCGAAGTTACTGAGCAAGTGCAAATACTCTTCTATTTAGACGATTAGTGAGCAGCTGCACATAAATCCCCTTTACCAACTTGAGATCTATATACCTCAAAATGCTTCAGTAATCCCTTCTCTATAATCAGCGTTACACCACTGTCTATAATATTCTACAGTTTGGCAAGGCAGTTAACCAGTTCATGTGTTTTTTTTTCCAAGTAGATTATGGTCTCATGTGCTGAAGAGGTATTTTTGAAACATATCTTTATATCAATCTCTAACCGGAAATAAAAATGTGCAATGTGGTTCCTATACTGTATGAGCTACTTAGGGCCTGATTTATACTTATGCAATTATATTTTGTAAGTTAGCGCCGCTTGTGCTTCAAGAAATGATGCAAAGGCGGTGCTAAAAAAGTATAAATATGTGCCTTAGTTTTCTATCTTACCTTTCAACCGATATCAGCCCAACAACACACCTGCCACCTTTTTTTTTTTAATTTCTCTAATGTTTCATTCCAAGCGCCTTTGTTGGCATTGCCAAATATACTAGTGCTATTTTGAGGTGATTTGTCTGAACAACTAAAATATTTTAGGAGCTTTAGTAAAAGAATCAAGCATCAGCTTTACAACTCATCCAAGCACAGACTACTTTCTAATGAAGCAATAGGTGTTTCATACTTTAATAAAGGCACAGTTTTCCCTCAATATGTTACCACCATTGGATCAACTGATCGACCAGCTTATTTCATAGGAAATCCTTTAATATGTGGTCTAACAGGTGTATAATACACGAACAAGACGAGCTTACAATTTCATGGTGAGTGGATGTGGATTTAAGAATACTTAATCTATGCTTACATATAAATTACTTCACAATCTTCGGTAGTCAATATTGTGGTTATGATATTACTGTAGCACAATATCTTCGTACTCAATATTCTGACAAACACCTGCTAAAGGTACTGAAAGATATTCCAAAACATTGTCTGGAAGATATTCCAAAAACATGTTGAAAGGGAATGGGATAGAAGGGATAATGTTTTCCAAACAATTGTACATCTCAATTCACGTAAATAAGTCAACAGCCATTCATATTTTTTCCTGAACTTAGTAATGTGCTGTGAAGAGGTTGAAGAACATGTTGGAGACCCGCTGGAAAATCCAGACATCCTAGTTTCTCCCACAGTAGGGCCAAGTCGATTGACTTACAGTCTCCTTTAAAGTTATCAAAATTACTTAAAAGATGGGACATGCCAGAAGACTCTGGGGGGTCTTGAGTCCAGTGTGTGGCATTACTGGTGGAGATTCTAACTTCCATCTCTCTACATGCCCGGAGGTGCAAACACCTCATAACTGCTATGGGGGCAGGGCTGCCTGTCAATGAGCGCTCTTAGCTCTCCCGGCTTCCCCACTGGTGGGACGTGCCGGAGGACTCTGAGGGCATTTTGAGCCCTGTGTGTGACATTACTGTTGGGGAGACCCCATCTCCTATCTCTCTACGTGCTTGAAGACACAAACACCTCATCATTGCTTTGGAAGTGGGGCTGCCCTCCAACAAGCTCTCCTAGTGCTGTTTGCTTTCCTACTGAGCAGGACGTGACTGAGGACTCAGAGGGATCTTGAGCTCCGCGTGTTGCTTTGCTGGTGGGGAAACTCCATCTTCCATCTCTCTACACACCT
The DNA here is from genome assembly GCF_031143425.1 of Pleurodeles waltl. NCBI lineage: Eukaryota > Metazoa > Chordata > Amphibia > Caudata > Salamandridae > Pleurodeles > Pleurodeles waltl. Next base: position 329,289,403 of record NC_090438.1, on the reverse strand, counting down.
GGAACATGAAATTCTTATCACTGCTACGGGGACAGGGCTCCAATGAGCACTCTTAGTACTGTTGGCTTCCCTGCTGTGAGAAATGTGCATGGGCCGTGACTGGACAAAGCCTGGGCCAAGAGCAGGCCAATCTTTGCTCATTATCTACTGGGCTAGCCCTCTTGAGCCCTAGTTATGGCCTTATCCTGTGGAGAGTGGACTTTGCACTTCTTTAAAAGTCGTGGAACTGAGCCTGTTCTTGAGAGGTTACAGGTAGGAGGTGATAACTAGGCCTTGCAGCTATGTGGAACTATGCGAAGTGACCAAAAAACTCTGCCACGCAACACAGAGTTCCGCAAGTGGTGCAGGGCGTTCACACTGATATTTGGCAGCAGGTGTTTGTCCCGTTCTGTAAAATCAGGGTGAATGGCACTACATGCATCAGAAGATGATGCTTCTTCTTTTCTGCTGCTCGAGTAGATTTCCCACTCGAGCTCCAGCTTCCTCAACACGAATGGAAGGTTTCTTAACACAAACAGTAGCGACCATCTGTGACAGCCCACATTGAGAAATCCTGCCTAGAAGTGGTCTGGAGTAAGATTTTCCTCACTCACAGTCACCAAATTAATGTCGGTGAACCCGAATGAGGAAAAAACTCAGCAATTCAGAGTTTTTCGCAACTCTAAGTGAAGCGCAGGGTAGTAAAAACTCTGCAAACTCTGTGAACGGAGCTTAATCCACCACCTACTCCTATTAATTATGTGATCTCCTCAAAGCCCCTATCTCTGCGTGTGATCCTACGCACCTGCACTATGGATGGTTTTTTGACATATGCCATGGGATTAGTGTCCAAGGAATGTTCCTGCATGTCCCTCATGACGGTCTGAGGACTTAATTTCTCATGCTGTATATAACCTTGAGGCATAACATTTGTATGTGAAAACCCTGTATGATGCCCTAGCACCTAGCATATTGCTTGAAGGGGTGGGATCTTTACTGGATTAAGCTGCTTAATGTGTGCAGCTGGTGCAGTCCTTCAGAGAGCAGTGTCCAGGTGCAGGTCAAGGGTCTAGGAGGACAGTCCTTCTTCTTCCGATGTTCTTCTTTGTAGGGAACTGAGGTGTGGGTGCAGCTCTGCCATATTTATCCTTGTTCATGGGTGAAAAACAAGGGGGTCCTGGTTCTCCAATCACATGCAGGGTCCTTCTCCCTGTGATGACCACTTCCTGGGAAGTGTGGCAAAAATCAAACCCCAGGAAACAACATTCTTCAAACATCCATCATGGCTGAAACTGATTTTTGGAGATTACTTCTGGCTGATGTGACTAAAACTCCTAAACACACCCCTCCTACCCTCTCTAAATCTAATCAAGAGGGCACCGAATTGTCTGGGGTTGCAGGATGTGAGGAATGTACTGGGTTGCTCCAAATGTCCTTCTCTGCCTTTGAAGACCAGTTTAGAACCCCCCCCCCCCTTCCTGCTTCCCCATCTGTTGAGGTAGCTCTCCTCCCCCAGGCACAGCCTTTGTGTTCAGCCCAGGCCACTTTACACCTCATCATGGCAGCCTGGGCAGGGTGCCATAGGATGGCCAATCAGAGAAGGGCACGACAGAGCTGAAGTTGGCAACTTTTTAGGTAGAGTTTAAAACTCTTTACCTGAACTATATTAAATCAAACAATTGTAAGTTATGAGATTTATTATAACAATTAATTTGATACCAAACCTGAGGTATCTGACACTTAAGGGGACTTTTTTAATTAAGTTTCCCCATTTTAGCATATGAAGGCCATTCACTACCGTGAGGGAACACTCATTTGGCTATTGTCTCTCACCAGGGCTTATAAAATCTTTTATAAGGGCCCCAGTTATAGTTACATGGCACCCAACCCTAGGGGCACATGAACCAGGTGCATTCTGGGAGTTGTAGTCCACACCCTCAAGGAGCAACTCAGAGGTTCTGGAACCTTGGGCTGAGCTGTGGATTCCTAAAAGATGTTAAAAGACCTTCTGGAAGAAGATCCATAAGTTTGGAGAAGTTTGGAGAACATTTTGGAAAAAGCTCCATAAAGGGAATGACACTCCGCGGCAACTCTAGCCGGCTTGCCTCAACCGCGACCCAGTCTGACTTGCAGGTTCATCCTGTTGAAGAAAATCTCTGAAAAAGAAACTAAGTATGAACGTAGAAAGTTGACCTCGACCTCCCGCACAGTGTATCTGAAGAAGGCTCCAGGTAAGTTGGATCAAAATTCAGCTTTGCCCCGGTCAAAGGATTTTCATCTCAAAAAATCATCCAAGTCCGAATGTAGAAATCTTCACCGAGGGCTCCCGCGACATGTATCCAACGAAGGGCTCCAGGGATGTCGGATCAGACTGGGATCTTTGTCCCATTGAAGAAAATCTTCAAGAAACATCTCAGTCCAAAGGTAAACTTTTGATCGAGGCCTCCCGCTTGCTGTAGCCGAGCAGGGCTCCATTGCGGTCGGCCTTAGAATTTGACTTTGCCCTGGTCGATGTGCGACCAGATGACCAGATTTGCAGTATTAGTTTCTTAAGTGCTAAAAACCACTAATTCTTAAATGTTAAAGCAAAAAAAAAAAAAATGTTTATAAATTGGTTTTGGATTTTTAAAATGTTTCCTGTGTTTTATTTAATTACTGTTTTATGATACTTGAATGCTTTACACTTTGTCTCCTAAGTTAAGCCTTGTCACTTGTTGCCAAGCTACCAAGGGTTGAGCTGGGGCTGATTTATCAAGACCTAACTCAGCCTAGTGGAGGTTAGTGGCCTATTGCTAAGTGTAGGTACTTACCTGCCCTTACCAATAAACCACTTTCCAACTTTTTTTGTGCACAGTGATGTGATCCAGTACTTGTGTTCAGTATCACGTTACAGTTTTAAGTAAAGCAAATTACAAATCCTTTAAATTGTCCTAGTGCAAACATTGTTTTTACTTTTTAAATTTGGATTACTTTCAATTATTGAACTTTTGTGATTTTTCTAAATTCTTGTTTCGAACTTTTGCAAAACGTTTAGACACAAAACTAGGGAACTATGAAGCTTCATCTGGCTAGCATCCTCACAATGACAGTAGTCCAGTGTCTGGGGTTGTGTACTGAGAGGGGGTTGCCTGAAGCCCCTAGCCTCAGGAAGAATGTTCTGATTAGATCCCTGACAGCCCGGCCAAAGGCCAAAGAAGAAGCCCCAGAGGAAGCTCCAGAGGAGGAAGAGGCAGGGGAGGATGCCAGCTCCAACCACTCAGGGCATCTGAGCCTGGGTGGGGATGAGGAAGACCGGTCCTCACTACACACAGTCACGAGGGCCATACCCAAAGCTAGTTGGGGGAAGGGGGCCCATTCAGAAGGAGAGGACCTGTCCCTTAGACAAAGAGGGCAGGCGGCCCAGCTAGCATATATAGCTTTGGAGGCAGAGAAGGTAGCCTTGAAAAAGAAAACATGGGCAAGGGAAGAGAAAATACATGGTGGCAGTGACAGAGAAGCTGAGATGTCCATGGGTGGGGGGTTTTGCCCCAGATTACCCAAGAGGGTTTTTCCTGCCTATTTAGAGTGGCATGATATAGACAAGTGGCTGGTGGCCTTTGAGAGGGCCCTCCGGATGAGGAAAGTTAAGCCTCAGTACTGGGGTTCACTTCTATGGGAGTTGGCGCCAACTTTGGGAGGGATAGGCTTCTGACCCTTAGTGGGGAGGAGGCAGATTCCTACCCTAGTATGAAGAGATGCTTTGCTGAAAAGTGTTATCTGACCCAAGATCAGTATGTGCCCAAGTTTAGGGACACCCAAAAGACAAGCACCCAGTCCTGGGCTGATTTTGTGGACATCTCAGTTAAGGCACTAGAGCGCTGGATACAGGACAAAAAGGTAAGTACCTTTGAGGGGCTTTACAATTTGATTATGAGGGAACACCTTCTAACTAATTGTGCCAAAGAAAAGCTCCACCAGTATCTAGTTGACTGTAAGTTGACAGAGAGCTGGGGGAGGCAGCAGATGGGTGACCAGCAAAAGAGAGGACATGGTTCTTCTCAGGGGAAGAACCAAGGGAAAGATAGCAAAAAGTCTAAAGAGCCCTCACAAGAGTTCCCAAAAATTTCTCAGTGTTGGGGGAGCCCCGAGCCAAGGGGAAGGGGTATCAGGGGAAGCATTATGATCCTGTGAAGGAAGGAAGTTTCAGGAGCTTGCTAAGGCTGGCAAGTGTTGTGAGTGTCATCAACCTGGACACAAAAGAGGAAATGCTATCTGCTCCCAAAAAAAAACAATGGTGGGCAGTCCTATGGGATTGCCAGTATAGGTATGAGGGTGGCCGTTGGCCCAGGGCTGGGATCAGGGTACCAAGAGGTCACCTTGGTGCCCGTGGGTGGGGTGGACATTGTGGGTGGGGTGGACATTACAACTATGGCCACCTTACCTTCCAGCATGGAGAGGTAAAGACAGAGGCCTAAAGCCAATGGGATTGAGGTGGAAGATCTGAGAGATACAGGAGCCAGTGTGACAATGGTCACAGAGAATCTGGTTTCTCCAGAGCAGGTCTTACCTGGTGTCTTCCACCAAGTGACATATGCAGATAGAAGAACCAAACTCCATCCCAGGGCCATGGTGAGCCTGGAATGGGGAGATGTGACTGGCCCTAAGAAGGTAGCTGTAGCTCTTGCCCTCCCAGAAGAATGCCTGCTGGGAGATGATCTCGAGGCCTCTGAGCGGTCAGAGGTAGAAAGAAGGATCCATGCACAGATGCCGGACCTCTCTAAATGGGTGTATGCTATGACCAGGTCACAAGCAGCATAACAGGGAAATGCTGGTCAGTTGGACCCTGGAACAATAGGCCAAGCCTCCAAGAAGAACAGGAAGAGCACTGGGTCTGGCTTACCAGCCCCTACAAGTACCAAGAGTCAGGAGGAATCCAAACCTGAGCAGGATGATCTGACCTTTGAGGGAGGGCCCCTTACCTTGCAAGCTCTGTCTGACTTGGCAGAACTGCAAGGGGCAGGTGGGCCCACCAGAGAAGAATTGTGCCAGAGAGCGTCCCACTCTTGAGGGCCTAAGGCAGACTGCTGCCAGGGAAGAACAAGGGGATACCAGTGGGACCCACAAGGTTTATTGGGAGAATGGAGTTCTCTACATGGAGGCCAGTGACCCCAAACCAGGTGTAACCAGGAGAGTGGTGGTCCCCAGGAAGTAAAGAGAATTCTTCCTTACATTGAGCCATGATATTCCCTTAGCTGGACATTTGGGGTAGACCGAGACCTGGAACAGGCTGGTCAGTCATTTCTACTAGCCCCACATGTCAGAGAAAGTCAAGGAATTTTGCAGCTCCTGTGTCACCTGCCAGGCCAGTGGCAAGCCAGGGTGCAAGCCAAAGGCTCCCTTGATACCACTTCCAGTGGTTGGGACTCCCTTTGAGGGGGTGGGGATTGACATTGTTGGTCCCCTAGACCCACCAACTGCTTCAGGCAACAGGTACATTTTGGTGGTTGTGGACCATGCAACTAGATACCCTGAGGCAATACCCCTCAGAACAGTCACCGCTCCCACAGTGGCTAGGGCCCTATTTGATGTGTTTACCAGAGTGGGATTTCCAAGGGAGGTGGTCTCAGATAGAGAACACATTTTATGTCAGCCTATCTGAAAGCAATGTGGGATGAGTGTTGTGTTACTTATAAGTTTACCACCCCCTATCATCCCCAGACCAATGGCCTGTGGAGAGATTTAATAAGACCCTGCAGGGCATGGTCATGGGTTATTCTGCCAAAGTCAGGAGTAGATCGGATGTTCTCCTCCCATGCCTGCTGTTTGCATTCAAGGAGGTGCCACAGAAAGGGGTTGGGTTCAGCCCCTTCGAGTTACTGTTTGGGCACCCTGTAAGAGGCCCATTATGCTTGGTGAGAGAGTATTGGGAGAAGCCTCTCAAAGAAGCCAAGGGGAATGTGCTAGGCTATGTGGTGGGCCTGCAGTTGCGCATGGCTGAGTATATGAAGAAGGCAAGCAGCAACCTGGAGGACAGCCAAGAGCTCATAAAGTTCTGGCATGGCCAGAAAGCTACCATGTCTGAGTATCACTCAGGTCCGCTGGTGTGGGTTTTGGAGCCTTTGGCCACTGGACAGTGGACAGCTGGTCAGTTTCTTCAGGATTTGGTGCAGGGGACTCTGGTTAGTAATTTGTCACCTGTGCCAAACAGGGAATCCCTCCTATAACCAGTTGAAGCCAGTGTGCAGCTGGTAAATTCCTTCAAAGTGCAGTGTCCAGGGGTCTACCAGGGCAGTCCTTCTTCTTCAGATGTTCTTCCTTGTAGGGATCAGAGGTATGGGTGCTGATCTCCCATAGTTATCCTTGCTCCTGGGTGAAACACAGGCGGGTTCTGGTTCTCCAATCAGATGCAGGGTGGTCCTTCCCTCTGTGATGACCACTTCCTGGGAAGTGTAGCAAAAATCAATTGCCAGGGAGCAACATTCTTCAAAAATCCGTCATGGCTGAAACTGATTTTTAGAGGCTACATCTGGCTGAGCCCACCCACTGGTGTGGCTAGAAATCCTAAACACACCGCTCTCCTGCCCTCTCCTAATCTAATCAAGAGGGCACATAATTGTCTGGGGTTGCAGGAAGTGAGGGATGTGCTGGGTTTCTCCAAATGCCCGTCCCTGCCTTTGAAGACCAGTTTGGCAGCACCCACCCCCTTTCTGCTTCCCCATCTGTTGAAGTAGTTCTCCTCCCCCAGGCTCATCCTTTGTGTTCAGCCCAGGCTACTTCACACTGGCCAATCAGGGAAGTGCACTACAGAGCTGAAGTTGGCAACATTTTAGGTAGAATACAAAACTCTTTACCTGAACTAGTTATATTAAATCCAACAATTATAAGATGTGGGATGTATTATAACAATTAATTTGATACCAAACTTGAGGTATTTGACACCTAAAAGGACTTTGTTAATTAAAAAAAAAGGATTCCCATTTTAACCTATGGAGGCCATTCACTACAGTGAGGGAAAAACAAATTTGACTATTTTAACTCACCAGGGCTTATAAGACAATTTTTATTAGGTCCCTGCTTATAGTTACATGGCACCCATCCCTAGGGTCAAATAGGGCACACCTTGGGGGTGGCTTATATCTAAGAATGAGGTAGTTTAAGACTTTGAAGTACTTTTAACTCCAAAGTCAAATTTGCACATAACTTTATTTTAAAAGCAGCCAGCAAGTCAGGTCTTCCTTTATAATGACACTGGGCATCTCATAAGTGCAACTGTGGGTGCACTACCTCTGCTGGGGTCCCTAAACCTACACCCCCTATTATGTACTAGGGACTTATAAGTAGGTTTATACTGCCTGTTAGCATTGGGGTCTTTGGCTGGCAGTCAGGTTGCCCCCTGTCCAAGCAAGGACCCTCACTCTAGTCAAGGTAAAAGAGAATCACCCTCAGCTAACCCCGGTCTACCCCATTTGTAGCTTGGCACAAGAAATAGGCTTAACTTCAGAGTGATAGGTGTAAAGTATTTGTACCAACACACACAGTAACTTAATGAAAACACTACAAAATGACACAACACACATTTAGAAAAATTGAAAATATTTATCTAAACAAAACAAGACCAAAACAACAAAAAATCCACAATACACAAGTCAAGTTATCAATAAAAACGCAAAAAGAGTCTTCATGTAATTTTGAACACACACTAACGCTGTTAGCATGAAAATGCACCTTGGGCGCCTCAAAAATAACCACGCACGGGCGAGTGTGCATCAAAAAGGGCTTGTGATACGTCGATTTCACTCACGAGCAAGCACTTGTGTTGTTTCTCCTTTCTTCGGGTTGGGTGCGTCATTTCTTCTCGCCACAGGAAAGCAATGCGTCGATCCGCTCAGCACTCTCGGGTCAGGGCAGGCCTTGCTTAATTTTTACACGTCCAGCGGTGTTTCCGTCGGAAATCCATTGCATGATGATGTAAAAACCATGCAGCGCGGGTTGCGATTTCACCAGCCTCCGTCAGCGATGCTGTGTGTAATTTCTCCAGCCCTGGGCATCAATCTTCGGGCTGCGTTGCAGGCGAGCGTTGATTTACAGCCGCGAAGCCGGTGGTGCATCAATTTTTCTGCCGCAGATTGGAGTTGCGTCAATCTTTTCCCCGCACGGAATTCTGTGCGTGGATTTCTTCCTATTTGGCTGCCAGCTTCTCCTTCCAGGGTCCCAGGAACTGGATGGGCACCACAGGACAAAGTAGGAGTCTCTCCAGAGACACCATGTGGTGGCAGAGAAAAGTCTTTGCTGTCCCTGAGACTTCAAACAACAGGAGGCAAGCTCTAATTCAAGCCCTTGTAGATCTTCACAAGATGGAAACCACACAAAGTCCAGTCTTTGCCCTCTTACTCTGGCAGAAACAGCAACTGCAGGATAGCTCAACAACGCACAGTCACAGACAGGGCAGCTCTTCTTCCTCAGCTCTTCAACTCTTCTCCAGGCAGAGGTTCCTCTTGGTTTCCAGAAGTGTTCTAAAGTTTGTGTTTTTGGGTGCCCTTATTATACCCATTTTCTCCTTTGAAGTAGGCCTACTACAAAGCAAAGTCTCTCTTGATTGTGAAATCCTGCCTTGCCCAGGCCAGGCCCCAGACACTCAACAGGGGTTTGGAGACTGCATTGTGTGAGGGCAGGCACAGCCCTTTCAGATGTGAGTGACCACTCCTCCCCTCACTCCTAGCACAGATGGCTCATCAGGAAATGCAGACTACACCCAAGCTCCCTTTGTGTCACTGTCTAGTGTCAGGTGCAAAAAGCCCAACTGTCAAATTGACCCAGACAGGGAATCCACAAACAGGCAGAGTCACAGAAAGGGCATAAGCAAGAACATGCTCACTTTTTAAAAGTGGCATTTTCAAAAACACAATCTCAAAATCAACTTTACTAAAAGATGTATTTTTAAATTGTGAGCTCAGAGACCCCAAACTCCACATGTCCATCCACTCCCAAAGGGAATCTATACTTTAATCATATTTAAAAGTAGCCAACATGTTAACCTATGAGAGGGACAGGCCTTGCAACAGTGAAAGACGAATTTAACAATATTTCACTGTCCGGACATATAAAGCACATTACTATGGCCCTCACTACAACCCTGGCATTAAAAACCAACAGGGCGGCGGTAAAAAAATGCATCACAACCACGGCGGAAACTGCCAATACAGAGAGCCACTTTAACACTCCGACCGCCACGGTGGTAGCAACTAACACACAAAGGTAACCGCCAACAGACAAGCGGAAGACAATGTACCGCCCACCCCATCACAACCTGCCAATCCGCCAGCTTTTCCAGGGTGGTAACAATGCCATCAAAAGCACGGTGGAAACAGAGCACAGAAGGGAAACCACTCACCTCTCGACACTCCATGAAGAATCAGGTGATATTGCTGCTGACAGTAGTGGTGCTAGCGGCCGTGCAGGTGGCGGTGCAGGTGGCAGTGCTTGCGGCGGGGCTGCTGGCCGTGGTGCCCGCGGTGCAGGTGGCAGGGCTGGCGGTTGTGCTGGTGGTCACCTGGCTTTCACCTGCAGCCTCAGACGGCTGAAGTGCCTTGCCTTGGGTTTTCTGCCCCTTCCTCACCTTGGCAGATGATGTTGTGACCTTGGCTCTGGCATCTGGAGTTTTGGAGGAGGCCTTGCTGGGTTGGTCGTACTCCTTGCCCTTGCTGCATGCAGTCCCCTTCTTCACCTTGGCGGATGGTGGAATGGTTTTGTCCTTTGCAGGGGTAGGTGGCACACTGGCAGGGCTGACAGTTGCCCCCTTTGAGCCTCTGTGAGTTGCAGGTACCCCCGCGGACGCCGACTTGGTGGCTGAGGTGCTGGCTTGGGTTCTGGACACCCTGGCCTGAGGGGAAGGACGGAGGGAGGGGTAGGGAAGAGGTCAATGTTTGCCAGGAAAAGCTTTTTAAACACACTGGGGTGGGAAGAGGGAGAGGGTTTGGGAGTGGAGGAAGAGGGAGTTGTTGTAGGAGGTGTCTATCTACTGAGTTTGGGTGAAGGTGCATGGGCTGGATGCTGTTGTGAGGTGGATGGCTGTTGGGTGGGTGCTTGTGTTTGCGTACTTTGGGAGGAGGGGTCACAGACACACTGGGAGAGGACACAGGAGACATGTGCATGGATGTAGGGGTGGTGACTGCCAATGAGGGGTGAGTAGTGATGTGCGTGCTGGTGATGGAGGTAGTGGATGAGGATGTAGTGCATGCAGGTGTGAGTGGAGATGATACTGGGAGGGAGGTGGACGACGAGGATGAGGGGGACACAGTGGAGGCAGTGGATGTTGGTGTGTCTGCATGGGGATGGTGCTTGTGTGAGTGCCTGTGGGATGATGTGTGGTGCTTGTGTTTGCCTGAGCCACTTCTGTGTGTTGATTTGGGTGAATGCTGGTCTGAAGGTGTGTTTGGGATAGGCTGGGGTTGAGGGGATTGGGGCTGGGTAGAGGAAGTTGGACGGGGTAGGCTAGAGACAGGGCTACAAGGGCTTGCCATCAGTGTTGAGCCCAGAGCCTGAAATGCTCTGTGTTGGGCCGCCACGCCAGAGTAAATGCCCTCCAGGTATGCATTTGTTTGTTGCAAATGCCTCTCAACACTCTGGATGGCATTCTGAATGGTTGACTGCCCAACAGTGAGGGATCTCAGGAGGTCAATAGCCTCCTCACTGAGGACAGCAGGGCTGACTGGGGCAGGGCCTGAGCTGCCTGGGGTGAAGGAGATGCCCACCCTCTTGGGTGAGCGGGCACGGGAAACACGTTGAGGGGCTGCTGGGAGGGAGGTGCTGGTAGGGTGTGTGGCCGCTGTACCTCTTGTTGGGGTGGGCACAGAGGTGTCCACCACTGCTAGCAAGCTTCCATCGGAGGAGGAGTCGCTGTCTGTGGTCTCCCCTCCTTTCCCCGTGGTGGTGCTATTCTCGCCCTCCGTCTCACTGGTGCCATCACCGTCGTTGGATTCTGCCTCCAGGCCCATGTGAGATGCAGGAAAGCCCACGTCCCCCACCCAGGTATCTCTTAACACACGCAAAGTCAGGATTCAGAATCTGTACTCACCCCCTTGTGGCTGCTGTGATGCCTTTAAGCGGCCATCCAACTCCGGATAGGCCACTGCCAGGATGAGGAACCTCAGGGGGGTCATGGTGCGACGGGCACCCCTTCCTCGTTGGGAGGCCAGCCCCAGCTGGGCCTCCACCGACTTCTTTGCCCAGCGGCACAGGTCCTCCCACCTTTTGTGGAAGTGGGTGCTCCGCCTGTCAAAGATTCCCAGGGTCCTCACCTCCTTGGCAATGGCATGCCAAATACCCTTTTTCGGGTAGGTGCTGACCTGCATGGAAAAGACAGCAGAAAAGGGAATTAGTCAACCATTAAGACCGTCACAGTAATGGCCCACCATATCCTTCCCATCCCCTGACGCACATACATTGACCACCTTACATGCAGCCCTTTGGCCAGGACGCCTCTTCCCCCCTACCTACATGTGGCTTACATACACAGCACTCTATACACTCAGGGCCCATGCATCATTCTCACAGTGTACTCACCTGTTTGTCTGGAGGACCACAGAGTAACGTATACTGGGGTAGGACCCCATCCACCAGTTTTTCCAACTCCTCTGCAGTGAAGTCAGGGTCCATTTCCCCAAAAACATGAGCCATTGTTGCTTCCAGACACGGGTAACAGCAGCACTTTCAGTGTAGGTCCTCTACTGTTGAAGATCAGGTAGCAAGTGAGTGAACAGATAGAAAATGGTGGTCACGTCTGTGGCGGTGCGTACTGTCACCGCCGGCGTACATACCCATTGGCTCCTGGAACCCATAGGGCCCTATGATAACCAATGCAAAGTTGTGCGGCGGGCCTCGACCACCTACCGCAACGGCACACAACACCAGCGCAATTAGCTAATTTCCACTTGTCCCTCTTCACAGGTCAGGCAGCCGCCATTTCAGGGGGGCACAGGGCATGGCACCTAACTGCGTCACAGCAGACATTGGTACAGCAACTGATTGTCGGATTCACATCTTGTTTCTGTAAAGTAAACAAATCATCATTAGTGCAATAGATGTCTGAATATGACCCTCTGCTCACCGTTTTCTTCCACAGGCTTCAACTGCTGTGGCTGAATATGAGATGGTGGCATCCTCTGGTGTACAGACCCCTGGTGGACCTTGCGACAATGGAGGACAGACACATTATCATAACCTACAGACTTGATCGTGCCACAATTCAAAAACTGTGTGCCCAATTGGAGCCAGACCTGATGTCCGCTTTCTGCCAGCCCACAGGTATCCCCCCTCTAGTGCAGGTCCTGTCAGTGCTCCATTTCTTGGCTAGTGGATCCTTCCAAACAACAGTGGCCATGGCATCAGGGATGTCCCAGCCAATGTTCTCCAACGTGTTGACCAGAGTGTTGCCAGCCCTGCTGAAACACATGCGCAGCTACATCGTGTTCACCCAGGTAGAGGATTTGGCCACAGTGAAAGCTGACTTTTATGCCCTGGAACAAATCCCCAACATCATTGGTGCCATTGATGATACACATATGGCATTTGTACCCCCCTGGAGAAATGAACAAGTTTTCAGGAATAGAAAAACCTATCACTCTATGAATGTGCAGATGGTGTGTTTGGCAGTACATCTCCCATGTGAATGCCAAATATCCTGGCTCTGTGCATGACACCTTTATCTTGAGGAATAGCAGCATCCCATATGTGATGGCTCAACTCCAGAGGCACCGGGTGTGGCTAATAGGTGAGCCCAAGGTCCCCACACACTATGAGTAGGTGCCTGGGTATGGGGTTGTTCCTAAGGGTTAGTGTGTGTCTAACAGTTATCCCTCGATCTTTGCAGGTGACTCTGGTTACCCCAACCTCTCATGGCTGCTGACCCCAGTGAGGAATGCCACGATAAGGGCAGAGGAATGTTACAATGAGGCACATGGACGTACAAGGAGGATATTGAAAGGACCTTCGGCCTCCTGAAGGCCAGGTACCGGTGCCTCCATCTGATAGGTGGATCCCTGTACTACTCACCCAATAAGGTGTGCCAGATCATTGTTGCCTGTTGCATGTTGCACAACCTGGCCTTGAGATGCCAGGTGCCTTTTCTGCAGGAGGATGTGCCTGGAGATGGTCTAGTGGCAGCGGTGGAGCCTGTGGACAGTGAGGAAGAGGAGGCAGAGGAAGAAGATGTTGACAACAGAAGCAATATAATTCAGCAGTACTTCCAGTGACACACAGGTAAGATACTGTAAGTTCACTTTACATTTCAGTTTTCTGCTGGACATTGTACATGGCAGCCTGTTTCCCTATGTCTATGGCCACTGACTGTACCCTTTGGCAACTCTATTTTCAGATCTCTGTGCCCCACTCTGGCTCCTGCTATGTGTACTGCTGCCCACTAAAGGTCATTCCAAAGTATATTTCACTGTACATTTGAGTTGCAATGCTTTGATAATGTTGTACTAATACATATGTGAATCATTTGACAGACTCCATATTAGTATTTGTTTCAATTATGTTTATTTAAGTGCTCATAAGTAGAGGGGGATGTGCATTGGGCTGGGCTGATGTTGGAGGAAAGTCCATGGTAGAATCCAGTCTCTTGGTATCACAGGTGCATTGTCCAATTGGGCATAGGAAGGGGAGTAATGGAAGTTTAAGATGGACAGGGTGACAGAGTGGGACAGAAGGGTGAAAATCAGGAGAGTCTTATTTCCTGGCAGGGGTCTTGGCAATGTTCTCTGGCTTCTGCCCGGATTGCAGGGACCGTTTGTGGGGTGGTTCTCCTTCTGCAGGGGGTGGGGTGCTGGTGGCCTATTGTTCCTGTGGCAGGGCCTCCTTTCCACTAGAGCCGGTGGAGGTGGAAGGCTGTTCATCGGTTTGGCTAGTGTCAGGGGCCCATTGGTGTGCCACTGCCTCCCTCATGGTCTTGCCCATGTCAGCCAGCACCCCTGCAATGGTGACCAGGATGGTGTAGTTGTTTTTTAGGTCATCCCTGATCCCAGGTACTGTCCCTCCTGCAGCCGAAGGATCTCCTGTAACTTGGCCAGTATCTGGCCCATCGTCTCCTGGGAATGGTGGTATGAGAGTGCCTCATGGAGAGTGGGTTCCCCGGGTCTGTCCTCCCCCTGTCGCACAGCAGTCCTCCCAGCTTCCCTGTTGTCCTGTGCCACTGTCCCCTGAACCATGTGCCCCCTGCCACTGACCCCAGGTCCCTGATCGTCCTGTATTTGTGGGGTTGTGGTGGACACACTGCTGATTGATGTGTCCTGGGGACAGTGGCATGGGCCCGCTGGGTAGGTGCTGTGCTGGTGTTTCCTGAGGGGGAAGGCTCTGTGGTGGGATGGGACTGTGGCAGGGGAACCGACTGTCCAGAGGTCCCGGATGCGCCAGGTTGGTCATCCTGATCCTGGTGTGCAGAGCTGCTGTTGTCACTGTGGGCCTCTTCAGGGGGGGGCTGGACGTAGCTGCCACCTCCTCTCCGGTGACGGTGAGTATGGGTCCTGAGGGGATGCAAATGCAGTGTTAGTGTATCTGTGTGTGCCATCTTGTGAATGGGTGTGTTTCACTGTATGATTGTGATTTCCCTGTCAGCTTGGCCTTGTGTGAGCGGTGAATTTGTGGGCTGGGTGAGTCTCTCTACTGGGCATGCTGTGGTGATCGGTGTCCATGCAGGTCTGTGTTGGGGGGCCATGCATTGGTGTTACATGCAGGGCTTGGTATTGGGATGGGTGGGTTGTGATAATGGGGTATGTGTGAAGTGGTGGAGTGATGGGGGTGAGGGTCGGGGTAGGAGTTTGTGATGGCATTCAGATAGGGTGTGGGCATAAAGTAGTAAAGATTTGACTTCCGGGAGTCCAGTCCTCCTGCTACTCCTGCGAGGCCTTTAGGATGCATTATTGCCAATACTTGCTCCTCCCATGTTGTTAGTTGTGGGGGAGGAGATGTGGGTCCACCGTCAGTCCTCTGTACTGCTACCTTGTGTCTTGCAACCACAGAACACACCTTCCTCCATAGGTCATTCCACCTCTTCCTGATGTCATCCCTTGTTCTGGGGTGCTGTCCCACACTATTCTCTGCCATAGCTCCATCTTCCTTGCAATGGACGTCTGCTGCACCTGTGATCCGAATAGCTGTGGCTCTACACAGATGATTTCCTCCACCATAACCCTTATCTCCTCCTCTGAAAACCTGGGGTGTCTTTAGGGTGCCATGGATGTGGTGTGAGTGATATGTTTGAGGATGTGTTGAGTGATGTGTGGGGTGATGTGTTGGGGTGTATGCTGTGATGTGCATGGATGGTGTATGGGTGATGGTGTTCTGTGGCTCAGATTGAGTGGGTGCTCCTGGCTTTTGTCTCTCTGTGTTGACAATCTTGTTTTTCGGTCAAAGGGTTGTGGGTAATGTGGGTGGGTGTTTTATAGTGGTGTGAGTGTGTGGGTGTGGTGGGTGTATTTGTGTCAGGTGTGTGTATTTTGAATAGTCGAATGTATGGGTGTGGTGTGTGTTTTGTAAATGTGTGTATATTTTGAGCGCAGCAGTGTGTACCGCCAATGGTTTACCGCGTTTGAAAGACCGATGCGGTGATTCGTGGGTGGTGATACTGTGGGCATATTCCTGTTGGCGTAACGGTGTGAGTTTTGCTATCACCAGTTTATCACTGACCTTTGGTCTGGCGGACTTGTGTGGGTGTCTGTATAGTAGCGTTTTTCTCAGTGTGGGTCATAATGCGTGTAGCAGAATATTGCCGCGGTCATGGTATGTTGGCAGCTGTCAGCACGGAGGTAGGCGGCATTTACCGCCAGGGTTGGAATGAGGGCCTATGTATCCTACCTTAACCATACACTGCACCCTGCCCTTGGGGCTACCTAGGGTCTACCTTAGGGGTGTCTTACATGTAATAAAAGGGAAGGTTTAGGCCTGGCAAGTGGGTACACCTGCCAAGTCAAATTTACCGTTAAAACTGCACACACAGACACCACAGTGGCAGGTCTGGGACATGATTATAGAGCTATTTATGCGGGTGGCACAACCAGTGCTGCAGGCCCACTAGTAGCATTTGATTTACAGGCCCTGAGCACCTCTAGTGCACTGTACTAGGGACTTACTAGTAAATAAAATATGCCAATCATGGATAAACCAATTAACCATACATTTTACACAGAGATCGTATGCACTTTAGCACTGGTTAGTAGTGGTAAAGTGCTCAGAGTTCAAAAGCCAACAGCAACAGGTCAGAAAAAAAGGAGGGAGGAGGCAAAAAGATTGGGGATGACCCTGCATAAACTCAAAAGTCTAACATATGCATAATAATGCAAAACCAATTCTTGATAAGAAAAACAATTGTGAAGGGGATCACCATCATAGCTGAAACCACTCAGTCAGGAAAGGGTAAATATACTGAACAATTAGAGAGAAATGTACTTTAGAAAAATATTATTACACCCTTTGCAAAGAAAGTATGTGCATTGAAACCCAACAAATAGAACCATTTGGTACAGGTTAGAGTGCCAACATTGACATTCTAAGGCTACTGCATGGTGGTATGCTGTGCATGACAAATAAACTAAATTTTACAAAATGCTGATCTTTTAACCCTTTAGCTGCTAGGTCTTTCCTCCTCCAAGTGCTAAGTCCTTTTTGGCTACATGGAGAAGTTTGCACTCAGGGCTCCAGAATTTCTTATCCACATTAGCTATCCACGCCACATTTTTCTCTTTTTTTCCCAAGATCCTGGGGAGTCTAAAGGTACCCAGGGTTTGTGGATTCCCCTGAAGGGGACCAAGAAAATAGGCAAGGTATAGCAACATTTTGAGTTTTTCTTTGCTTTATAAAAATAGCGAAAAAGTGCTCCAGATAAAAGTGTTTGTTTTGTTTCATAAAAATGATATACATTAATGGTTTGCTGTACTAAAGTCAATATCTACCCAGCTTTCAGGAACATGAAGAGCTAAATCAAAAAAGCCAAATTTTGACCACACTTTTGGCATTTTCCAAGAAGGTAGCCCATTTGTCACATTTTAATGTTCTCAACCTACTTGCAGTTTGTGGTAATAACCAGTGTGAAACCCATGGGTGATCCAGGAAAGCTGTAGATTTCTAACATACAGACAAAGTTCTGAATTCAGAATATGTGTATATTCCTCAAGGTTTTCTCAAGGAAAATAACTGTTGAAATAAGTAAATATTGCAAATGTGTAAGACATATGGCCATTTGTGAGAAGATTTTCATCTGCAACTTTTTACAATGATGGTCAATTTACAAAAGCATATACCATGGCATCTGCTAGATCCTTCTGGTTGCGGGGATAAATAGGGTTTATAGGTTCTCTACCCAAAGCCAACAACTGAGCTGCACCATACCATGGTTTATCATTGAGTACCGATATAGATGAAGTCAAATAGCAAGATAGGAAGAGTGAAAAATTTGTCTGAATGAACCCTATGTATTTCTGAAATGGGCGCAAGATATAGAGTTTAGAAGCAGTAGTTGTACATCTCTGATTTTGTGGGTATTTTTACTAACATATGATTTAGAAGGTATTTTTCACAATGTCTTCTTTGTTATGCACTCATCTGCATTTGAAAGCCACAAATGCAGTGAAATATAATTGGTAATAACACATGTTCTACTATTCTGTGCTTCCACAAGACTTCTGATCAAATAGAACCTTACTTATGTGGGTAGGTTTGGTGCCTGGGACAGGAAATGAGTCAAAACACAACATGAATATGTTAGAAATGGCATCGTTAGCATGCTTTCTCCTGACTTTTTTGCCTTCTGACCTCCTGTTTGCTGACTTTGTTTTTGCTAGCTTTAGGACTCTCGTCACTTTACTACTGCTGATTAGTGCTAAAGTGCATTTGATTTTTCCCACAAACATGTTACCATTGGCTTATTCACAATTGGCATAATTAATTATTTAGAAGTCCCTAGTAAAGCGCACTACGTGTGTCCAGTAACTGTAATTTAAGGGGCATATTTACAAGTCCTGTGAGGCAGGGCAACACAGCAAGTGATCTTGCTGCGCTGCTTGCACCACATGGAAAGGGCAGAAATGCACTTATTTGCATGATGTGGTGTATTCCTGTCCTTTCCCCTTGCGCAGGTGCACAAATTGCTATCTAGTGCCAATGCAGGCACTGTTGCACCATGGTGCAAGGGAGTTTGTTTTGTTGGCAGGATTGTTTTTGTGCAGGAAGGGACACCTTCCTGCGCAAAAACAATCCAGAGAGGCAGTTTCTGCTTCGTATGTGTGCTGCATAATGCTTACTTTACATTAATCCAACCTCTTTAAGTACCCAACCCCACGTGACTTCCCTTCTTTCATTAGTAGGGGCTGGCCAAGGGGATGGGGTGCTCCCCAGAGCCGTATATGGCACAGGATGGGGGCCACGTGTCCCCTTAGTTTTTATTATGCATTGACCCCAAGGTGATAGTGATCCCAGGGAGCTGGGGCATTCTGCTTTGCCCCCCACATCATTGTTTATTTAGCCCAAGGAAGGGGTTTGTTCCCAGGGCATATTAAAGCCCAGGAGGGGGTTCCATGATGCTCCCCTGCATTTTTTATAAATTAAGTCCTTGGGAGGTAGTGGTTCTAGGGGCCCATGAGCTCAATGGTCTGTGTGTCTGTGTGTCCCCGCTCCCTTATTTGAATAAATCCCTGGAAAGGTTGTGCTCCCCGGGTCTCAAAGGAACCCTAGGAGGGAGGCTGCATGTACCCCCTCCTTCTATTTTGAAATACCCTAATGCCCTCAGACCTAGCCGACGGGGGGTAAACAGAAAACAAGTGCATGAGACTGAGTGTGTTCTTTTTTAAAAATTTGCAGTGGACTCACAAATTCTCTGCAATTTTGCAGCAAACTTAAAACAAAAAATGCTGTATGCCCTGGCAGCGTCCCAGTGGGACCCTGGCTAGGGGATCAGGGTATTCCAACTCTGCCCGCTTTTCTTTTTTTATACTTTTTTTTTTTTTGGGACTCCTATTCAGAGTCTTAAAAGGGCTGCCAACACTTTCTGTGTTGGCAGCCAATCAGATGTCTGGACGAGATCACATGAATTCACTCACAGAGCCTCCGTGTCCCTAGATTTACAAATTTGGTTTTCTTTTAATATCTCAAAACATAATAAACAGATTTACACCAAGTAACAAAAAGGTCGCTTTCTGGGCCAAGAATTACCTTTCTGAACAATTTGATATAATTCATCCAGTGGTTCAGGATGTAGTCGTGTTCAGAATCCCTATAGCAATTGACAAGGGGAAACACACTTTTTTTACCCCTTTATCTCAGCCCCTGTTTGATGAATCTTGATGAATCACCCTGAAACTAACTATGCACAACAAGACACAACAGGGCCCTTTTCTGGGAAAGATTTGTCAAATTATCCCAAAGTTATAGGCAAGTCAAAATATGCTTTTCCTATGGGAACTACGTCCTAACTATAACTACCTACTGGCGACCGTCAGTAGGATCTATATATATATAGATCACATTCCAGAACATGAAAGAGATGGTGACAGGATGAGAAAATTGAGACAATTAGAGTCTAAATATATCATTCAAATGAGAACCAAGACTCCTTGGGGATTGAATAATGATGAGGAGCTTTTTGTACCTTTATAAATATTTTGAGGTTTTTAAATTTATTGTGAGACAGCTTAGATAAACCTCTGTTACACAAAATTAATTCAAGATCTATTTAGATTCATGAAGACTTGGGTACTATACCGATATAGCTAAATAACTATTGGATTATCTAAATGAATGATATGTACTAGATATTTGTGGTTAAGGTAAGTTAGGCTCTTATAGAGCATGGATGATATAGTAATAATAATAATTGTCTATAATTGATCTTGAATTTATGGATAACCAATGTGAATAAGCAAACCATTCTTGAGAATTTTTGGAAATTCAAAGCCTTTTTAAAATTCACTTTTATTGTTATTATTTTTTGTTTATAATTATTTTTGTGAGGAAACATAATAATTTGATTTATTTATATATGGAGAAATTAGGATTTTAATATACTACAAATCCCATAATGCATTGTATTGATAACAGTGATTTGTTAATATAAAAGTGAAAGGACTTACGGACTTGGAAGAAGACCGTTTCGTTGAAACGTGTCGTTTGTTGCAGTGATTAAAATTACCCGAAGGAACAAGCCTTAACGGAGTGCGTTGCAATTTTCTTTATGTTATACAATATATATAAATATATTTACATCTCTCTCTCTCTCTCTCTCTATATATATATATATATATATATATATATATATATATGTATAAATACATATATATATATATATATATATATATATATATATATATATATATATATATATATATATATATATATATATAATATATATAATCCTTCCCGGTGATAATCAGTAGGTAGTATACATAGGACCTAGTTGTCATAGAAAAAGTGTTTTTGACGTAGCTATGTCTTTGGTGCCATTTGACAGATCTTCACAAACTTTTCCCAAAACAATGTGCCCATGAATCTTGTTTGCATTGAAAGTTTCTGGTTGTTCCGTCAAGTGGGGTCTGAGAAAAGGCAGGGGGGCTCAAAAAAGTATGTTTCCCATTTTAATTCCCATACACATTTTAGACATGACTACAGCCCGAGCTGCTGGATGGAATCACACCAAATTTGGCAGGACTGTAGCTCTTGGTCCAGGAAGAGTGTGTCTTGTTATCTGTTCAGTAGGTTTCAAGAAATTAAAAGAAAAAAAAAATCATATCAGGGTGGAGCCTAAGCACAGATGGCATGGTGAGATCTGAGTGGCTGTCAGCACTTCAATCTGAAAATGATGGCAGCCTTCTAATGATGAATATACTCGATACCACCCCATTGAAATGCATTGTAGTGAATGACAGGTTTCGAGGGTCACAAAAAAGAGAACATATAAAGGGTGATAACAAATTTTAGTTACAATAAAAATCATTTGCTGATGGTACCATGCTAATTTTGGGAATTGTGGTGTGTTCTAAGGTGATTTTACCATGCTGAGATTTCATGACTCATGTTTTTAGAGAACACTGTTTTCTCATGATATTCCCACTGAGGTTATGGAAGGTGTTCAAAAAGCTAAAATTAAAGCATATTTTCTATAAATTCCCTTTACCTTTCTCAGCCATATGAGAATGAAGTTAGACATTCTCAGTAAAACATGTAATTCCAACAGGAGCATCCTGTAGTTGATTCACCTGTGTTCTACTGCAGCCTTCTAGAGTTTTCTAAAGAACAAGTAGAGAGCTAACAGTCTTACATATGACAAACGTGTGGGACACCTGAAGCCATCTTGATTAAATCAAACTAGTAAAACTTACAACATTTAATTTAGTAAGGAACACTATGAAGGGGTTTATTTTGTCAAATAAATTATGGCTTGTGCTGTAGAAAGAAAAAATAGCACAGGTTTTAAGTGAGTTCTCAAATATCTTCTCATCTATTTCATTAAAACATTCTGACATGCAGACTGAAACATGCACTTTCAACACCAGCAGAAGACTGACAGTTAACTCCCTGGTGATCAGCACCTCACAGTGCTTTAATGAGCAACAAGAGTGCCAACATTCTGAATTTATGCCAAAGATGTGCTTCATCTGACTGCCATCTTGATAGAATCCAAGTGGAAAACTGATTTTTTACTGAGGATACTGCAGTAAATAAGGAAATTAAGGTGTTAGGCGCTGTATCCAAAACCCACCCCCAATGTGCATTGCAATGGGCATCTTCCTAAACATTAAAAACCCTAGAAGTTCACAGACAAATCCAAAAGTTACATGGATGTTATAATTAGGAAATAGAATTAAAAAGAACTTAGAAATTCACAAAAAAAAGGTTATAGTGATTTTATAGTTAGGTTCAGAATTTACACGTACATACCATAGAAATTCAGCAGAAAGTAATTTCAAGTAACTATAACTCGTGCCCTAAGTTAAATATAACTCGCACCCTCACCATGCACTGCTAATTACCCGAGATATTACATCACTCATAAAATCTTCTTTGGCATAATTGATAATGTCACTGTAACATTGCAGGAAAAGTATTGGTGGGAAAATTGCATGGTGAGTGTGAGAGTTATAGTTTGTTAACATTAAGTGAAATGCCCATAGCAATGAACCTATGCGGGGTGGAGAGTTGAGCGCAGGGCCTGGCATTGTGTTGACCCCACCCAAGCTTGCTGCTTCTGCTTCCCCCTCCTTGCCATCCATTGTCCAAGTCCATGCCCCTGCTTCCTCATTACAGCACTGTGTGGCTCTTGTTCTGCCACTGCCCTTTCCGCCTGCCCTGAACAGTTAGCCTGCTGCCCCATCCTGCCCTGCATGGTCCGATGTCACTGCCCTCCATTTAGCTTGATGTACCTGCCCACTCTTTCTGCCCTCCGTTGCCCAATTCTATTGTCTATCATTGCCCTCCTGCTTCGCCTCTGTACTTTGCTTGTTGCCCCTGCCCTCCGATGCCTGTGTTCTTGCCCTGCTCCCTCCTTTTTGATCAACATTCTCCATGGACCTGACACTGCCCCTCCTATCTGCTCTTAGTGTTCTGTTGAGCTGACACTGCCCCTCCCACATGCCTAGCATGCTCAAATGACGTCTACCTGTCCCTGACACCTCCTCTGCTTTTGAGTTCCATGCCCCTGTCCCCCCTTGTCATCCATACTCCATTTTCCTGCAGCTTCCTTCTGCTCTTCATGCTCCCTTGTGCTGTAACTGCTCCTCCTGCCTACCCCGCAAGGTCTCCTGTGAAGCTCCTTCCCTGCCCTCTCTTCCCTGTGTCCAGCCCCTACCTGTCCCTTCTGTCCTCAATTGTCATTTGTGCATGCCCCTGTCCCCTCCTTCTTGCCCACTATGGCCATTGTGCTGCCACTAATCATCCTGCTTGCCACGTATGGGCTTCTGTGCTGCCAGACCCCCTTCCACCTTTCCTCCATTGTCTGTGTGAATGACATTATCGTCTCACTGTTGTCCTCCATTAGTGTGTTGTGCTTCCAGTGTCCATCCTGTCTGCCCTCCATGGATAGCTTGTTGCTCCAGCCATGTCCCCTTGCCCTCCTTTTTCCATGCCAATGCCCCTATCCCCTCCCTCCTGCCTTGTCTGGTCCATTGTCATGCCCCTGCCCCCTCCCTCCTGCCCTTCATGGTCTGTTATGCTGCAACTGTTCTTTCTGTTTGTCATTATGGTCAACTTGTTGCCCCTGCCTCTTTCCCCTCTGCTCTCTGTTGTCCATGTGCATGGCACTGCCCCCTCCCTATTGTTCTCCATGGTCTGTTATGCTGCACTGCTGTCACGCTTGCCTTGTGTGGTGTTTTTTGCTGCTGCAACCCCTGATGCCGGCCCGGGAAAGTCAGTTTAGTAACCATGCTTATCTCCATCCAGCCCTCTGTTCTCCGAGACCATGTCCCTACTCCATTCCCCCTGCCCTCAGTGGTCCAATGTGCCATACTTGCCAACATTATGAACTTAGTAAGAGGGAGATTTGAAAACCTGGGGAATGGATTTTCCCTACTGATTTATGTTAGAAATGGGGCCTTTGCTTGGCAGTCAAGTTACCCCCTGTCCAAGCAAGGATCCTCACTCTAGTCAGGGTAAGTCACACACAATCCAAATTATCCTGTGCCTACTCTCTGGTAGCTTGACACTGAGCAGTCAAGCTTAACTTAGAAGGCGATGTGTAAAGTATTTGTGTAATAAATCATGCAATACTGCAATATAGCACCACATAAATACACCACACAGTGTTTAAAAAAATAGATAATATTTATCTGATGAGATTCAGGGCAAAACGATTAAAAGTATACATTGAAATATTATTGTAAAAGTAATATAAAGTGTCTTACAATTGAAATATTACTGTAAAAGCAATAAAAAGTGTCTTAAGTTCTTCTAGAAACAACAAGTGTCTCTTGCAGGGCAAAGTACCTGGTTTGCGTTGAAAAATACTCTCGAGGGACCACAGAGGAGGAGGTGCGTTGAAAACGGTAGATGTGCATCAGTTTCGCCCCTTCGCACAGGGACTTGCATCGTTATTTTCCACGGGGGAAGACTTTGTGTCAATTACCGGCACAGGGTCTTGGATCCTCTTCAGGTTGCGGGGTTTTCGGATGCCCCAGGGACGATGCATGGAATCCTGGGCATGCAGAGCGAGGTCACAGGTACTGCGTCAATTCTGGTGGGCAATGCATGGAATTTTCTCCCTCATGACAGGCGCTGCCTCGATTCCTCTCAGGAAGTCGGCCTGTGTCGTTCTGAGTCAGCTTGCGTCGATCTAGTAGGGCCATGCATCGAAGATCCAGTCGTGTCGCTGGTTCTGCGTCGATCTTTTGTCGCAAAGTCGGGCTGCGTCTTTCCTGTCTCTTCATGCGGTAAATTTTTCATTGCGAGCAGGCTATGCGTCATTATTGGCAGGTGGTACGTCAAATTTTCACCACACTGGGATTTCAGCTGCAGGAGAGAAGTCTTTTTGGTCCTGAGACTTCAGGGAACAGGAGGCAAGCTCTATCCAAGCCCTTGGAGAGCACTTCTGCAGCACAGCAAGAGAGCAGCAAGACATCAGGGCAGCAGCAAGGCAGCAGTCCTTCTCAGAAAGCAGTCAGGTGAGCCCTTTGGGCAGCCAGGCAGTTCTGCTTGGCAGGATGCAGGTTCTGGTTTAGGTTTCTTCTCCAGGAAGTGTCTAAGTTGATAGGATCAGAGAGCCTGCTTAAATACCCAAGTGTGCCTTTGAAGTTGGGGGGACATCAAAGAGTGGCTTAGAAGTGCACAAGGTCCCCTTTCAGTTCAATCCTGTCTGCCAGGGTCCCAATAGGCATGTGGCAGCCCTTTGTGTGAGGGCAGGCATCAGTCCTTTGACATGCAAGTGTCAAGCCCTCCACCCTCCCAGCCCAGGAAGACCCATTCAAAATGCAGATGTATGCAAGTGAGGCTGAGTATCCTGTGTTTGGGGTGTGTGTGAGTGAATGCACGAGGGAGCTGTCAACTAAACCTAGCCAGGTGTGGATTGGAAAGCACAGAAGTATTCAAGTATAGAGAAATGCTCACTTTCTAAAATAAGCATTTCTAAAATCGAATTATAAAATCCAACTTCACCATTAGGCAGGATTTTGTATCATCATTCTGGCCATACTAAATATGACCTGGCTACTCCTTTCAGATCATAATATACCAATAAAAGAGTATATGAAGGTTGCCCCAATGCTATCCTGTGAAAGGAGCAGGCCTCACAGCAGTGTAAAAATGAGTTTAGGAGTTTTACACTAATAGGACATATAGAGAACACATGTTCGGTTGTATGTCAGAACGCCGCCTGCCGAAACAACGAGTGCCTGAACAATGAGGTCGGAACAACGACCTTGTTATTACCACTAATGCCTTTACCACGAATGCCTTAACAACTATTTTTCATTGTAAAGGCATTCCTGGTAAAGGCATTAGTAATAGGTACCCATTGATCCTGCATGCGTCACCCCGACCCCCTAACCCCACCCCAAAACCTAAAACGGCCCGCCCCCAACCCCAAAACCTAAAACCCCCCGACCCCCCACTCCGCCCCAAAACCTAAAATGCCCTGCCCCCCCAACCCCACCCCAAAACCTAAAACCCCCCCACCCCCTGACCCCCCCACCCCGCCCCAAAACCTAAAACGCCCCGCCCCCAACCCCACCCCAAAACCTAAAACCCCCGACCCCCCACCACTGCCCCAAAATCTAAAACGCCCGCCCCCCAACACCACCCTAAACCCCCCGTCCCCCAACCCCCTCCCCAAAACCCAAATTGCCCCGCCCCCCAACCCCCGCCCCAAAACCTAAAACACTCCGCCCCCCCAGCCCCACCCCAAAACCTAAAACCCCCCACCCAGCCCCAAAACCTAAAACGCCCGCCCCCCAACCCCACCCCAAAACCTAAAACCCCCACTCCAAAACCTAAAACGTCCCGCCCCCCAACACCACCCCAAAACCTAAAACCCCCCACCCCTGCCCCAAAACCTAAACCGCCCGCCCCCCAAACCCCACCCTAAAACCCCGCGTCCCCCCACCCCCTCCCCAAAACCCAAAACGCCCCGCCCCCCAACCCCACCCCAAAACCTAAAACCCCCCACCCAGCCCCAAAACCTAAAATGCCCCGCCCCCCAACCCCACCCCAAAACCTAAAACCCCCGCCCCAAAACCTAAAACTCCCCGCCCCCAACACCACCCCAAAACCTAAAACCCCCGACCCCCCACCCCCGCCCCAAAACCTAAAACCCCCCACCCCCCCCACTTACCTGAGTCGTCGCCTCATCATCCGCGTCGTCCTCCTCAGCCGACTCCCTTGTTTGTGCCTTAACCATGCATGTTCGTTGTTCAGGACATGCGTGGTTTAGGCACAAAATAGCGAAGTAGTGGTTAAAGAAAGCGTTGTTCCACTTTCGTTAACCAGGACTTCGTTATTAAAGAGTCGGCGTAGAGGACATTTCCCCACATGTTCATGTCCTGCCTTTTATCTACATAGCACACTGCCCTATGGGCTACCTAGGGCCTACCGTAGGGATGACTTATATGTAGAAAAAGGGGAATTTAAGGCTTGGCAAGT
Organism: Pleurodeles waltl; assembly: GCF_031143425.1. Lineage (NCBI taxonomy): Eukaryota > Metazoa > Chordata > Amphibia > Caudata > Salamandridae > Pleurodeles > Pleurodeles waltl. The sequence continues at coordinate 329,262,838 of NC_090438.1, read as the reverse complement.
ACTTATAAATGCCAAGTCGAGATGGCAGTGAAACTGCACTCACAGGCACTGCAGAGGAAGGCCTGAGACATGGTTAGGAGGCTACTTATGTGGGTGCCACAACCAGTGCTGCAGCCCACTAGTAGCATTTAAATTACAGGCGCTGGGCATATGTAGTTCACTTGACTAGGGACTTACAAGTAAATTGAATAAGCCAATTGGGTATGAGCCAATGTCACCTTATTTTAAGGAGAGAGCATATGCACTTTAGCACTGGTTAGCAGTAGAAAAGTGCGCAGAGTCCTAGAGCCAGCAAAAAACGAGGACAGAAAAAGAGGAGGCGGAAGGCAAAAAGTCTGGGGATGACCCTGCAGAAAGGCTATTTCTAACAACTTACATTTCAAAAGAGGAGATTTTATGTAGAAGACCGGCCCCAGGGCATTATATTCTCCATGAGGGGACTGTGTGGCCCCCCCTATAGCCTTTAATTTAGCCCCGGTTGGGGGTCTGTAACAGACCACTGTCGTTATTTTATTTCAGCCTCAGGAGGTGGGGGTCCCAGGACATGTGGGGGTGGGTGCGGCCTCCCCCTTACTTTGAATGAATTGCCCTCGGGAGGTGGTGGTCCCCAGGGATGCGGAGCTGCGTGGGCCCCCTGCATTCATTTCATATTTAGCCACAGCGAGGTAGTGGTCCCTGGGGCTGTGGGGGAGGCCATCCATGCCCCCCTATTAAAAATAAATGTTTTACCCTGGGGAGGTGGTGGTTCTTGGGGCACAAAGGGCCCCCCTGCATGCATATTGTACAGGGCCCCAGGAAGATGGTGGTCCCTGGGGCTTTGAAAAGCTCTGGGGAGGTTGCGTGTGCCCCCCTCATTTTTTCACCCCCGAACCCCCTTGGGCTGGTCCACCGTGGGCAAAAATGAAAGCAAGTGCAGGAGACTGCATTTGCTTCTTTTATTTTTAAATCACAAAGACATTTGTGGATCTTTTTCACTATGATGTAAGCAAAATTGTTTTAAGCCTTGGGACGTTCCTGGGGAACTTCTGCACCGAGGCTAGTGGGGTGGGGTAACAGTTCCCTACTGCCTTTTAATTTTTTTTTAGACTAAGCTGAAGTCGAGTCTCAAAATGGCTGCCAACACTTCCTGGTTGAAGTGTTGGCAGTCAATGAGATGTCTGCACGAGATTGGGAGTATTCACAAAGGCTTTGCGCCTACAGATATCCATATCTAATTTTCTTTTAATATCTCAAAAGCTACTGAACAGATTTACACCACACAACAAAAAAGCTTCTTTGTGGACCAAAAGCTATCTTTCTGCCAAATTTAGTGTAATTCCATCCAGCCATTGGGGGCTGTGGTCGTGTTCAAAATCCCCAATGGAATTATAATGGGAAATGCACTTTTTATTACCCCCCTTTTTCTCGGCACCCGCTTGACAGATCACTGGGAATCTTCCCATGTACAAAAGGATTCTCGGAATATGTTTTTTGGAAAAGTTCGTGAAGATTCGTCAAATAGCGCCAAAGATATAGGCAAGTCAAAAACACTTTTTCTACGGAAACTAGGTCCTAACTACTACACCTACGGCAACCACCAGTAGGTTACTTATATCTACATAAACATAATATATATATATATATATATATATATATATATATATATACATATATATGTACAAACAAACTGTTCCTCCTTATGGCGCGCTCTTTCATGCTGGTGCAGGTGTGAGGAATGGACCATTTCCTCCCATAAATACAAAAACAAACAGGTGCAAGCAACTTCACCACCGCGCTCCAGGAGGAAGTATTATGTATATATATATATATATATATATATATATTTCCAAACAAAGCAATCCAAGAATTTCGACTCGCACTAACAGCTGGTGCAAGGCAGGAGAGTTGGCTGAACTCTCGAAATATATGAAAAACAAAAGAAATGATTGCCACGCACTCCGCTCAGCCACAGAATAAATTTAAGTGGTTTATTTGGTGCAAAAAGAAAAAGAACAACGCGTTTCGACTATGCAGTCTTCTTCTTAGTTCAATAGTCCTTTCTCTAACAGATCTATTTATACTACATATTTCACATACCAATCCAATGCATTCTGGTTATAATAGTTCAATTGTACAATACAAACTTTCACCTAATTTATACTAAATTTCATCAATTCAAAAATTTGTTCGCCAAGAAATAATATAAATGATACAAAAATTATATGTATTATAAATTAAAATAAAAAGCTCATTTTCATAAGTTAGAGAGAGAACAAAATAATTATAAAGTATTATTCTACAATAAACAGCCATTTCATGATTAAATAAACCTCAAAATTAATTTCCCTAATTATTTACTCACAATTCATTTCTCAAATGTAAATCATGTGAAAAAAAGTGAATTTGATTAATGTAATCATATAATTTAATAATTAATCAAAATTCTGGTAATATTTTTAGTGAAATAGATTCCGATTCGTTTTAATTCAGAGATGGACATAAAGCTCCTCATCATAATTGAGCCCTGACGGGATCTTAGTTCTCATTGAGATAATATACTTAGATTCCAGTTGTCTCAATTTTTTTACTCTATCTCCACCTCTTTCATTTTCAGGAATGTGGTCTATCCCATAATAACGTAACATTCTCCAACTATTTGTTTCATGTTGTTGGAAGTGTTTGGCTATGGCATATGTTTGATCTTTATGTAAGACTGCTCTGACATGCTCAAATTCTTTTCTTAAGCATGCAGATTGTACTGCCTACGTATCTCAAGCCACAATGACATTCAATTACATAAACTGTAAATTTTGTGTTGCAAGTTATTCGATGTTTAATATTCATTACCGTTTTATCCCATAATTTTACAGTTTTAGTTGATTTTCCAATTTTGCAAGCTTTGCAACTATTACATTTAATGAAGCCACGTTGTTGTTCAATTAGCCAATTCTGTTGATTTTTTATTGTGAAGTGGCTTCTTACAATATAATCTTTCAACGATGGAGCTTTTCGATACGTAATCATTGGACCTGATCCTATTATTGGACCAAGATCTGGGTCTTTCCGTATGATATGCCAATGTTTGCATAAAATATTTTTGATAAGGCCACTTTCTTTAGTGTATTCCATTATCATCCTCACAATGTTTTCCTCTATTTTGTCCTGTATAACCTGAGTTTTCTTAGGCACTAATGTCTCATCTCGAGAGATTGTTTGTACTTTTTCTACATTTTTTTGTAAAAGTCGAGAATTATAGCCTCTTTGTTTAAATCTATGTAAAGTTTCTTTATATTTCAACTGTACCTCTTTCTCATTAGAACAATTTCTGCGCATTCTGATCAATTCTCCATAGGGAATGCTTTTTAAAAGTGATTTAGGATGAAAACTTTGACCATGTAAAATGCTGTTTGTTGACGTCTTTTTACGAAAAACTGTGGTTTCTAATTTATTGTTTTCTACATAAATATTAATGTCTAGAAAATTAATTGATGACTTACTCATTTCACAAGTAAACTGCAAACCCACATTATTCTGATTCAATTTGTCAAAGTATAGTTGAAAATCATCCTGTGTTCCTTGCCAAATTATAAATAAATCGTCAATGAAGTGTACCCAAAGTGCAATTTTATCCATAAATACATCGTTATCCTTACTCCAAGCTATTTCCCTTTCCCACCAACCCATTGTTAAGTTGGCATAATTGGGAGAAAGGGAAATGCCCATTGCTGTACCACACATCTGCTGGTAAATCTCATGATTAAAGATGAAAATGTTATTATTGAGGCATAGTTCTATCATTGAAAGCAACATCTTTGAATGTTCAAATTCCGCAATACTTCTCTGTCTTAGAAAATATTCACATGCTCTTAATCCAATATCATGATTAATAGACGTGTATAAAGATACAACGTCTATTGTTACTAATAAGTAGTCATCAGACCAATTTAATTCCGATAAGATACGTAATAGATCTCCTGAATCCTTAATGTATGAACTTAAAGTCATTACAATTGGTGCCAAATAAAAGTCAACATAATCAGAAATTCTTTCATATAATGATTCACATGCTGAAACTATTGGTCTGCCAGGTGGTGATGTTAGTGATTTATGAATTTTAGGTAAAAAGTATATTGTTGGAATGGTTGGATTCTCCTTTTTCAAAAATATATATATATAGATTCTGTTATGCAAAAAAGGGAGAGAGAACTCTGGGTAGTTCCCAAGTTTAGGTGGAGAACAGCTCCAGTAATGAATGCATCACTCTAACACTGAAAGGGTTTTATTTTGACTTATACTGGGTGCTCCCATGTGTCTGGACAAAGCTATACCGTTCTGAGGCGATGTAATGACATTAAAGCACTGTGTCAGGGGTTGCTTTTGGTCATTTCAGGTTGGCTTGGATGGTATTATACCAGTCCAAAGCTATAATTCTGTGCCTGCAGAGGTGAAAGGTTTTTGTTATTTTTCACCCTGGCAAGGATGACAGTGGACCAATCCTATGCTTAAAGATTTTGCTGTACAAATGCAAAAGACGTCACCTTCTAGTTGGCACTGTGCCAATCCTATGCTTAAAATTGTTGCTAGAAAAACAGACATTTGTGGTGAGCAAATCTAGAGCGTTGCTGGTGTTGCTTACTGGAGCTGTTCTACACCTAATCTTAGCTACCCAGAGTTCTCTGTTTTGTCACTTCAACTAAACTCAATTAGAGCTGATCTGACAAGCACAAACGGTTGAGCTATGAGGGGAAGTACAGCTTTCACGATCTTTTGAAGGATTCTAAAGTCTGATTATTGGTGGTAATGACTTCCAGATCTTAGGGTGGTTATTGGAAATGATTGTTTCTTTTTTAAACAATGAGCTTTCTCAAACCTCAAAGTAGAGTATTTGAGTTTCTGGGATTTTATTGACCTCTTGAAATGTGTAGTTTGGGAGCTCAATAGTTTAGGGTGCCATTATAGAGAGACTTACAGAGTAGGGAGTTGCCATGTTCTAGTCTTGATAGGACAAGAGTTTAGATTACATATATGAAGTCTTATTCTGGGGTGAGGTGTTTAATGGCTCTCCATAGTGAAATTTGGTGCTGTGCTCCCTTAGCTAGCTCATTTATGTGTGATTGCACATTGAGTTTTTTTTGTTTCAAAAAGAATCCTATGTATTTTCCATATCCTACAAATTCTGGGTGGTATTCTTCTGGAGCAATGACTAAATTATTGTTGGAATAGTGCAGCTGAATAGGGAGATTAGAAGAAATTATGTTCTAGTGGGTTGACTTTAAGGGGATAATACAACATCCAGGACTGGATTTAATTTATGGAGGAGATTTGTATTTCTTCAGTGTAAAATGAGATGAGATTTTTGAGCTTGTCGGTAGGGATGCTGTGGTCTCCATATACAGGGTAAAGATTTTTGGAAACGTGATGGAGCATCAGGGTGCTCCTTGTGTGATTTAGGAGTGATTTCACTGAAAGTTGCTGATTTTTATTGTTTGATTTCTGTTTTCTAAGAATGAAGTAATCCATTGAACATGGTGCCTTCTATGGCCATTTTGTAAGGCTAGTTAAGAGAATGGGTTGGTTTACCGTGTCAAATGCACATGGCAGGTCAAGTGGGATTAGGGAAAAATGAGCCATCTGTCTCATGTAATTAGTTGCATAATCCACCATGTGTAGCATGGTCAACTCCACATTGCAGAGTTCTCTAAATTATGAGTTTTAGTAACCTAGTAAGGTATTGTCCTGGATAATTTGCTTGAGCTGTGCAGCCATGGAATTTTTAAAGACTTTGCTACAAAGGATGAGCTGGAAACTGTGTAGCAGTTGTTCAGATCATTTGTATTAGTTCCTGGTTTCTTCAGGAGAGTCACTTGCCCTGCTTGGAGACTGTGAGGGATTAGCCCGTGGGTTAGAAAGATGTTCTAGGTGGCTCAAAACAGAGTCACAGCATGGCTGATGTCTTTAAGTAGATTAGAGTTCAGGGGGTTCACAAAAGTGAGAGGGTGATCTGATTTTGGCTGTGGTCTTAAGGATCTCAGATAAGAATTTGTGGGAAACCCTGTGAATAGGACACTCTTCTGTAGGCACAGTTTGAGAGAATTTTCTATTTTTCTATTTCCTCAATGGAAAAGTTTCGAGTTTTTTCATAGCTTTCTTTTGGACTTCCGAATGATATTGAGTGTGCAGGTGAGGGCTGTTGTGTAAGATCTGAAAGAGTTTTCAGGAACAGTTTTTTGGCTTGATTTATGTCTGATATAATGAAGGTTGCTTTTGCCTCAAAATAATTTTTATAGTTCTTTTTTGCCTTAGGCATTCTAGGTGCGCAGTAGAGGAGTGTTGCACCATTGTCTACCAGTAGATATTAGAGCTTTTTTATTTAGGTTTTTGTCTTTCAAATACCATTGGAGACATTTCTTGGTATTGAGTCTTTTTTCTTTTTAGGGACTGAAGGTTATCCACAATGTGAGGTATGTGTCAGCATATTAAGAGGTGAGTGTGTTTAATTCTTGCTTTTGTTGGGTGGTTTGAAGAAAAGAGGAAAACAATTATTTTAGATTGCCCAAATTAATGTACTTCAGGTCTCTGGGCAATTATCTGAGTCTTCCTGGTTGATCTCTGGAGATAAGTCCGGAGGAGGGAACAGTAAAAGGGATTAAATTGTGGTATGCATGGATGAAATAGTTGTCTTGGTAATTTGCAGCAAAATGTGCATCAGTGGTCTACTTGTATTGAATCTGTCAAAATAAGGTAAAACGAGTGCTGAAATGTAGGTCTTTTAAATACCAGCCAGAAAAATTTGATAATAATGTGATATCTCAGGGAACATCACCCTGATATGATTATTTTGCAAGGAACTCACTATAAGTCAACCAAGTCTGAATGGAATGCTAGTTGGACTGTTGCTATTCTTTTTAGGCAAGGTCGCGATCTGGAAATGCCATAAAAGTCTTCTGACTGATTCGGCCAATGGGACAGGGTCACAGCTTGGACTAACAATTCTGTGTTTACATTTGTTAGTTAGTTTAGCCCTCCAGACCATGATCAATCAATCATAGGATTTCTAAAGCACAGCACCATAGCCCCTAATAGTATCTCAGTGCTGAGAGTGCAGTGTCTCCATCAAAAAGCCACATCTTGAGTCTCCTTCTAAAGTCCACCAGGGATGGAGCTGTTCGGAGGTAGAGGGGCAGGTTGTTCTAGAACTTGGCTGCTGTGTAGGAAAAGGAGCGGCCTCCACTGCAATGGATGCAGGTGGTGCATGCGAGGTTTAGCAAGATAAAGAATAGTTATCTTGCTGGAATATAGAAGCTCAGTCGGTGGTTGATGTAGGATGGCCCTAGGTTGTGGAGAGCCTTGTATGCGAATGTGAGGATTTTGAATTGGCATCTCTTCTGGATTGGTAGCCAGTGGAGGTTTCTGAGGTGTCGGGTGATGAGGATAAGTCTGCTTGTGGTGTTCTGTAGAGTCTGGAGTCTTTTAAGTAGCTGTGAGAACACTCCAGCATAGAGAGTGTTGCCATAGTCGAGGTAGCTGATGACAGGAGCGTGCATGAATGCCTCTCTGGTGTCAGTAGGGATCCATTTGAAGATTTGTCAGGGCACATAGAGGATGTAGAAAAGGAGGAGGTGACTAACTATACTTGCCGATTCATGGATATTTGGCAGTCGAGGATAATGCCAAGGTTTTGTGCATGGTCTGATGGAGAGGGTGTTGGCCAGAAGTCTGATGGCCACCAGCTTTGGTCCCATATGGAGCTGTTCTTCCAGAAGATCAAGGCTTGTGTTTATTTTGAGGCAGCTGTTTTTCATTCATGTTACTATGTTGGTCATGGCGTTATGGAAGTTGGCTTTTGCGTTTTGGGGGTCTTTGGTGAGTGACAGGATTAGTTGAGTGTTGTCTGTATAGGACAGTATATTGAGTCCATAGGTTCTGACGATGTCTGCGAGGGGGGTCATGTAGATGTTGAGCAGGGTTGGGATGAAGGAGGATCCTTGGGGTACCCTGCAGGTGATGTTCTTGGGTGTAAAAGTGAAGGGAGGTGGGCAGATGCTCTGTGTGCAGCCTGAGAGGAAAAAAAAGACCCAATTAAGGGTGTTTTGTTAAATGCATATGTTGCGGAGTCTTTTGAAGAGAGTGTGGAGGGAGACTGTATCAAATGCTGCAGAGAGGTCCAGAAGGATAAACGCTTCTGGCTTTTCATTTGAGGTGAGCTGTTGGCTGATGGCTTTCTCAAGCACTTTGGTTGGGAAGGGGAGCAGGGAGATCAGTCTGTAGTTTTTAAGGTTGCTAGGGTCAGCGGAGGGTTTCTGTAGGAGAGGTCTGCCATCTGCGGCCTTCCATTCATCAGGGAAGATTGCCATGGAGATGAAGGTATTGAGCATGTGGGTTAGCTCCAGGCTAATAGAGTTGGCTCCAAGGTTGAAAAGTCTGTAGGGGTAGGGGTTGATAGGGGGATGATATGATGACTATGGAGGTCTGTGTGGTAATCGGGGACTAGGAGGTTCTTGTGTGGCTGGTGTTTGCTGTTTGAGAGATGGTGTCTAGGCTGGAGGTGGAGGGTTGGGGATTGAAACTGTTGTGTATTGTGGTGAGCTTGCTCTGGAAGTAGTCTGAGTGAGTGTCACACAATTCCTGGGATATGTGCATGGTGGTTTCTGTGGCTATCATGTTAGAGAATTTCTTGATGATTCTGAAGAGTTCTTTCATTTGGTTGACTGCTGTGTCAATGCAGGCAGTGATTGCTGTTCTTTTTGCCGTCTTGATGTGGTTGTGGTAGTTGTTTGGGGCTGCCTTGTAGGTGGCTCTGTCAGATGGGTCCTTGGTCATAAGCCATTGTTTCTCAAGTTGGTGGCATTCACTTTGGAGTTTCTGAGCTCAGAGTGTACCACCTCGCTCACTTGGAGGTGTTGTTGATTTTACCTCGTTTCAGCGGGGCAACTCTGTCAGCAGATTTGGTGATCTTGGTGGTGAAGCTTTGGACGGCCTTGTTGAGGTCGATGTCTGCAGTGGGCTCTGGCTGTGTAGTGCCTATGAGTTGTGACCATCGGGTCTTGGTTACCTTGCTCCAGCTTTGGTGGGGGGTGCTGAGGTGCTTGGACGTGATGTGATGTGCTGGGTTTTGGAGATGGGAAAGTAGATCATGACGTGGTCTGTCCAGTTGAGTTCAGTCATGTGGGTGAAATTGATTCTGTTTCTAGAAGTGAATATTGTGTCCAGTGTGTGTCTGGCTTTGTGTATGGGTTTGGTGACCAGTTGGGTGAGGCCGATGCTGCTGAGTTTCTGTATGAGGGAAGTGGAGTTGGTGTCTTTGCAGTCATTAAAGTGGAAATTGAGATCTCTGAGTAGGACACAGTGGAGGGAGTAGATGGAGAGGGGGGGCGATGATGCTGCTGAGAGTATTGCAGAAGGCTGGGTGTGGTCCTAAGGGGCTGTATACGAGGGTGCCTCGCATTGTGGTTTTGGCATCGGTCTGGAGTGAGAAGCTGAGCTGCTCCATGGGGGCGCTAGGTCATCCTTGGTGATGGTGCAGTTGCATTACAGGCTAGTGACATTGTGCCGGTAGTGCAACTTTGATGCCATTTGTGCCAGTTCTTACTCATGTAGATGTCCTATTATGGAGAACACCAAACATTCACACAACACAAACAACCTTGTTACATGCTGAGATTGTACCTACTTGTACAGCAGCACAATGATGGTCACAATCATGCCCTGTGTGTTATATGTGTTCACTTTTGTGCCTAATCCCACATGGCGCATGGAGGTGTGTGGAGTTGTTGTTGGTCCACCCTGTGCTGTTTGCATTCCACAGCTTGCACACTTAGACCCTGCTTTTTTTCTCAAGTGTCCTCTTGTGACACATCAACAAAGTCTCAAATTGCATGAATTGATCCACATTCTACATCCTTAGGCCAACATATGCATGAAGAAGATATGCTGTATCCAAATGTAGGGAGGGACAAACTAATGGGGCAGATAACCCTAATGGTTGGCGGGGGCCTGCTAAAGGCAGATGACAATGTAACACAGGCATTGTAAGCAATGGACATACCTGTGCTTTGCTCCACTAGTGGCAACATTCATGGTGCCAATGCGTTATAGGACCAAAAGAGTGACAGCACACATTACCCTACTGTGGGAATGTCCACCAAGGCAAATAGGAAGGTAAATGATGTGCCACTATGGTGCCAGTGGCAGGGGCAAGGAGCCTGAAAGGAAGTTGGTGGTGTGGGCTCAAAGCAGAAGAAAAAACCTTGAAAGGTTGCCCCATGTGTGATGCACAATGCAACACATAATTTACAAATACAAACTGGTGTCTGTAACATGTCACCGAGCCTCCAGTAGCAAGTAAATGATGTACCATGTCAACAGCCACCAAAGTCAAATATTGATATCTCACTATTTCATTGCAGATGATGATACATTACCTCCTGCCGACCTGCCTGTCCTGGATTTAACAGATGACATGGATGACCAGCTGCCAACCATCAATGAAGAGACTCCCCTGGATGTCCTAGGTTCCCTCCAGACACTACCTCCAGTTGCAAGGAGGACACACAGCATTGCGGGGTCTCCACATGAATCATCCAGCTACCAACATACAGCACCATCCAGTCCTGACACAGCCCTGGACTCCAAGGACTCAGACATCACCTTTCAGAGGACAGTGGTAGGACTCCAGCAGGAGGTGGCCAAACATGTGTGGGTGGGGATGGAGACCATGGCAGGCAACCTAGAGGGAGTGCAGAGGTGCCTCAGTCCAAATAAGGACACCTCAGCTGCCATCAGAGGTACCCACTCCCTGCTACGTGGACTCCAGCAGTCCCTGGCTGACATTGCTGCTGTCATGAGGCAGAGGCTTCAACAACTGCCCTCCCAAGGAGGCAGCAGCATGACAGACAACATGCTGGGGGCTCTAAAGAATATCTTGGAGTCCATACAGTATGAAGTGGCCTTCCTCAGGGAAAATATGGCTGCCTACCATTGTGATGTTGCTGCTGTGTTGAGAAATCAGCAGTTCCTCCTTGCTGCAGTGATGCCTTATGTGCTCCCACTAATGGCAGCTCCTGGAACATTTGACTCCACATCTCTATCCCCTGCTCTGTGTGTGGCCCTCTCAACATCAACAACAGTACCACCTATGGCACAGGAGGCACCACACACATTAGAGGATGAAGATATAGAAGGAACAACATTCACATGGAAAACCACCCAGTAGCACCAATCTTGCCACATGGACAGTATCTCCTTAGTTCTGTGCTTAAGATCATGCCAGTGTTGCGACAGCTGGCAATGTGTCCTCTTCAGGCAACCACTTTTGACTTGTCTGCAATCTCTCATGGGGGTCTGTGAACTGGACATTGTATTGCATTGGAAAATACATTTGCACCTGTAAATAAATCTCCTTGTTCACATGTAACATGCCAATGATTACTGTGATCCTACAACTAACATAAGTGTCAATGAGAACATAACCTAATGGCATGTGAACCTTGCTGTAAGACAAAAAGCCACACACTAGGATTCTAATATGAAAAAGGTAAATTATGGTGTTTTGGGCTACAACCAACTTACAGAGAATTAAATACATGCATTGAACATAAATTCATGTAAGTTGACATATGGCATATATGGGTCAGAACCAAGTGTCTGAAAATGTACCCAGACGAGAGCACCAGTACAGCTAATATGTGTGGTTCAGAAGAGTCAAATTTCATCAGTGATGGGCAGCTGTCAGTGTGCCAGGATACAGACCCTGAAATGGCTGATGTCATATGTGCCACACTTTCCTCCAATAATTGTGATAGACCCCAGCGGAGACAGTTTAAGTTCCATACTTACCTGTCAAAGATTCCGTATACTTGTACAATCTGAATGGCTGGAACTGTGGGTGACAAATGTTTTGAGTAGCTGATGTCCTTTAGCAGCCAATCTGACAGCTCCTTGGTCATAGGGGATGCACATGGTCAGCCCTGGAAATAAAAACAGAATGCATACAATAAGGCATTCCTCCTACTTGGCCAGTGTACACATGAGAAACACAGAAACTCAATCAACATGGAGAGATAATTGTCAAATACTAACAGGATTTATTGAAGCACATTAGGAACATCATATAAAAACCTAACCTAGGCACTTCCGTATACTGAACTAACCTAAATTATCTTAACTTACCCCTACAGTTATCTATCCTATTCTAAACTTATTTTACACATGTAACAGCACACTCTAAACATTGTTCCCCCATCCCCCTTAAGAGAGAAGATATGAGTAGGACAACATAAACTAAGGCTACACATGTATTAACTTAACCTATAGTCGTTGTTGATCATCAGGGCCCAGAGGTAAATGGATTACTGTGTCTTTGTGCAACATTTGTGTCATCATACTAGTGAGGATGAAGAGGCCAACAAGTCCAAAATTCCTTTGCCATAGTCAATAGGCAACACAATGTATGCAATCCACCACTTTGACACTCCTGGTGCTACATCAAGCCTTGGCCAGGCTTCATGAATACAAGGTGGGGGTCATCTGATAGGGGGGCAGGAAACTTCCAGGCAGCAATTCTAAGGTTTGGCAAAGCATAATTCATGTGCCCTTGTGTTAACACCTGCTCAGAGCACACATTAGAAGGGGGCACAACATTGCTCACCATTCAGGCTTAGTGCCCATATAGTTTCCCCAAAGCCTGAACAGTACATCTATGTTGCCTACATATTTTGTACCTATTGCCCCCTACCCTGTGCTATGTTCTGCAAATTGTGTAATGCGGCACCCACATGGTGCGGTATGTGTTCCCTTAGGGGCACAGGAAGATTGGCCCTGCACTGGGTGCAGCTACAGTATTCCTATTAATTGAACTACATGTGCACATGCAGTCACATTTTGTGCATGTGTGATGTGACAAAGATCACTCACAAATATCATGATGGGTATACCATGTTGGTAATTCTGCACACATCTAGTTTGTGACAATCCGTAGACATGTCCCATATCTATCTGGAGCAAGTTGTATTCTCATTGTGGACTCAACTGACTGTTGGCTAGCACAATAAGGCTCCTTTCACGACTGCTGCCTCGTTTAAAATCAGAAGAGTAATGAGGCACCTGTAGCGCAAATGTCTCCTACATAAGCCCCCTAGGGACCTCAACACATGTGCATCATCTGTGCCACTTAAAAGTGATGTGACAAATATGTTGGCAACAGGAATGCTAATCAGAAAAACAGCACCTCAGATACATATTGGCACTTTGGCAAAAATCAACTCACACTGCATCCTCAAATTAGTATCCGACATGATGTCCAAATCCTAACTCAGATGACATCAGCTCATTGGTCACACTATACAGTTCATCGTTGCATTACACACATCAGACCCTCCCACACAAAACCCTGAAATGACACACGTGGCGCACTAGCTGACACTTACTGGCTGCATCAGGGTCTTCAAATCGGGACACTTCTCCACTGGTGTAGGGTGGAAGCCCACCTGCAATACATGACAGGAAAACATAGCTTAGTAATTTTTGGACATTTCTGTGCATGGACAACAGTTTCACATTCAACTTGTTAAGCTGAGTAAGCAAATCAACTTAGTGGTAGGTCAGAAAAACTGCCAAACATTAATATTCTGTCTGTGAGATAAAGGGCCAGATAATTGAGGCCATGGCACCACCAAAGCATTACTTTTCCTTATGCTCCTGTGGTGTATTTCACTGCACCATGTGTACATGGATTTTGTATGCATCTGTTTTGTGTCTATACCTCCCATGCTTTGAGATCATCCCAAGAGTGTTTTAACTGGTGGTCGGTGAGCCCAACTCAGAATGTTCTGTGTAGGTGTTGGAGCATCTTGCCCCACTGCAGGCTTCCGTGCCTCTGTGGGGTAGCCCTGTATTACTTGGCCACCCAAAACTAGCATCATGAAAAGGAAATGCTGTACCAGCCATATGAACCTTCCCAGTTCATCTGCTGTGATCTTCATTGCTCTCCCTTTCCCAGAAATTTTTCAGTATTAGGTGACTGCCAATTAAAGCGCCCCAGATTTAACTACACCTTCTATCCCCAAATACCCCAACAAACCATGCTACCCCAAGACAAACACCCCACAATACATTGACAAATACAGGACAAAAACACTACAAAAGACTGAGGGAAAATACAAATAGCACACAACAGCAACAGGTCACAGCACAAAACTCTCCAAAACACCACTCCTCCACCAGCACCAGCTCCACACGCCCTCACAAAGTCACAGACAAAAAGACTGTGAAGTAAAAGTGAATTCACTGTACCATGTATGCAGCCAGAAAGTCCTGTTTCATCACTTCTTAGGCATGTGCGTCACGTTTTCTGCTATGTGTCAATTTTTTGGATGCATGACGTTCATGCGTCAATTTTTTTCCATTAAGTCTAACAAGGCCTCAAGACTTGCAATTGATGCACTGGGTCCAAGCGTCATTTTATGATTTGCAATGTACGGAGTATTGGCATTTGCATTAAAAATGTTGACGCATGACAGTAATGCATGGTATTCCTTCACATTGACGCACAGGGACCAGGCATAATGTTTTGGCATAGCGAAGAATAGAATATTGCTGTTTGCGTCAAAATGTTTGGTGCATAACAAGAATGCATGTTTTTTGTTGGAAAGGCTGACAGTGCACCCAGATTCACATGCCATGTCACAGGGGCTGTATGTAGTCAGCATGGTATGGCTACCTACGTGTGTTCATATTTTAACGTTAACATCATTATATGTTATCATTATGTTTGTATGTGTGTGTGATGCATGCAATGATTGATACCGTTTGCATATGTGCATGTGTTGCTAGACTTTGTCCACATACATGTTATCACATGTGTACTACGAGTGTACATATGCGATCTCACACATATTTGTGGGTTTACCACATTGTAATGTCAGATTTCTAAAAGTACAGTTAACAACAACACAATCAATACAATGGGCTATGTCCAGTACATGGTCATGCATGTGATGCCCTTGACAAATCATATTCAGAGGATGCAGTGGACTACGGCTGGGTTGATTTCATGTTACCCCAGGCAATGTGAGTGCTTGTGTGTCCACACTTTGGTATGTTGTTAGGTTCAGGGTTCATGATGCTCTGCTACACGTATGACAGATGGTTCCCCATGCACCTATGATGCAGGAGACGGTGTTCTCACATGTGTCAATGAAGGTTGGTATGTGCTGTGTGTAAAAAGACATGTGCAGTGTCATATATATATAAATCTGCCACAGCGGTGTGTTCATGGGATATTATACCTCACATATATATTTACCTGCATGGACACATGTTGGACATTGTTTAATGGCTGTGTAGTTATATCAGTGCCACCTCAGTTTCCGTGTGTGGGAACACATCTGATGGTCATTTAAGTCTATCAATGATAATGTGATGCAAATGCATTTTGATTAGCGGAAAGTTAACTGTGGTGCAGACTCAAATACACAATACCAGGCCTGGGCCATTTAAGTGGTACATGTGTGTAGAGAAATAAGACATATGTGTGCATCCGCAAACTAGGAATTTACAATCAACCACAACGTGTTTGTTATGACTGTCACATACAATGGCATACAACTGTGCAGAAGTGTTGCAGTCAGGCAATGATGGCAAACTAGTCATCATTACCACTGTGAGACTTTTTGTGACCACAAACTAGGTTGCCATCATTGCCTGACTGCAACACTTCTACACAGTTGTGTGCCATGACTGTGTCAAGAGTAACTGGAGCCTCAGCATTGGGGATAGGGGTTGTTGGGCAGTGATCTAGCCTCATCATGGTAGCTCTTCAGCAGAGCAATGCGAAGTCCCCTGCGGACTGACACATGCACATATGTGATCACAAGGCCTGGGATCTTCATTTTCCTTTGGGGTACTTGATGTCAGGCTTGCCCTATCATGTACAGAGGGCTGTCTACTTGTATGTGTAGGACATGTCTCATCATTTGGCATGGTCTGACAGCCATGTTAATACATTCTTAGTAATTTTCATTTGCAGCTTGGTTAGGGCTTGTATCTCTAGTGTACCTTGTAATTTTAGTACGACCCAGGGTACAGATGATGTCATCTGTCACTACCTTCTCTCAGAATAGTATGCAATGGGCATCTACAACGTTGTTGTTGTAGCAAACATGAGTGGGTTATGTACTGACCTAGGCATCCTCTCTGAACGTATGCCGGCTGATCACATAGTGACATTGTTGTGTTGCACAATCAGTATTGGTTTCTGTGTGTATCTTCTCCAACACTTACAGCATATCTTGTTGGAATAAATTTGGTCCTACATTGCTGGCATTCATTAAGCTGCACATCTTCTACTGCAACATTGTCCAGTCATAAATGTACAGGATGCGACGTGTGACTTGTGTAATTTGAAGATGTACACATCTACTACTGGCTATGTGATAGCTTCCCACCCATTACCAGATTTTGCAAGATTACATGACTTCCACACACACATGACAGTATACCTGCCAAAGCACTTGTGTGGTCTCCAAGTGACGTCCCCATGTTGTATCGCCAAGTGTCTGTGGCAGTCTCTCAGCTGTCCTTCCTTGGTGTACATGGGTATGCACTCAAATCTGCATTCCACAATTTATGTCACTGTCACCATGAGTGTATAATGTTAGTGTGTGAAATCATCTCAGCACTGGATTTTTGATTTGCCACATGCAACATATATGTCTCCTTCTTCACCCATACAATTTAGGATGGGTCTGTGACATATTTGGACATTGCTAGACATACTTGCACATCCCACACATGATTGACATGTTGGAGACCTAGACATTTTAGGGATTTTTTTCACAGTAGGTAACTTTATCTTGGTCAAGCATGTGAGTGTCAATGAGAGGTGTGTTAGCATATGTGGTGAGTGATGGTATCATACAGACTATACTAGGTTATCTTGCTGACACATGTCAACCACTGTAGGTAATAGCAAACCCTTTCCTACCTAGGCCATACATCCTTACATCACAAGACCTCTGCAACTCCCTAGGCACCTTCTTCCACCGCAAGATCGCAGACATCCATTACAGCTTCAGCACTCAGACCCACTGTCAACCACCGACACCACAGACTCACCACCCACCAGCCTCCTGTTCTCCTGGACCCACGTCAATGACAACAACACAATCAAAATCATGAACACCCTCCACTCTGTCTCACCATCTGACCCCTGCCCTCACCACATCCTCAACAAAGCAAGCTCCATCATCACACCCCAACTCCGGAAGATCCTCAACAGTTCCTTTGAGTCTGCCACCTTCCCAGAGAGCTGGAAACTCCCTGAAATCAACACCCTCTTCAAGAAACCGAAGGCAGACCCAAAGGACCTCAAGAACTTCAAGCCCATCTCCCTGCTCCCCTTCCCGGCAAAAGTCATAGAGAAAATTGTCAACAAACAACTGACCCGTTTCCTCGAGGAGAACAGCAGTCTGGACCATTCCCAATCCGGATTCCGCAGCAACCACAGAACCAAAACTGCCCTCATCCCCGCCACCGATGACATCAGAACCATACGGGACAATGGCGAAACCGTGGATGTCATCCTCCTGGACCCTTCAGCTGCGTAGCCCCACCATCTGCCACCACTGGACTGGATCACCTCCTTTCTCACCGCCAGAACTCAGAGAGTCCGCCTCCCTCATTCAAATCTGAAGCAACCAAAATAATCTGCGGCGTACCCCAGGGTTTGGCCCTCAGCCCGACCCTCTTCAACATCTACATGGCTCCGCTCGCTAACTTCGCCCGATTTCACAACCTCAACATCATCTCATATACCGATGACACCCAGATGATCCTCTCCCTCGCCAAGGACACCGCCAAGACCAACCTCCATGAAGGAATGAAGGCCATAGCCGAATGGATGAAGAAAAGCTGCCTTAAACTGACTTCCGACAAGACTGAGGTCCTCATCTTTGGCTCCACCGCCCCTGCATGAGATGACTCCTGGTGGCCTGCCACACTGAGAACCTCACCGACACCCACCGACTACGCACACAACCTGGGATTCATCCTGGACTCCTCACTATCTGTGACCCAGCAAGTCAACGCCATCTCCTCTTCCTGCTTCAACACCCTCTGCATGCTTCAAAAGATGTACAAATGGATCCCCACTGAAACCAGAAGAACAGTCACCCAAGCCCTCGTAAGCAGCAAACTGGACTACAGCAATGCCCCCTATGCAGCAACCACAGACAAACTCCAGAAAAGGCTGCAACGCATCCAGAACTCCTCCGCACGCCTCATCCTGAACATCCCCCACCACTGCCACATCACAGCCCACTTGAGGGACCTGCATTGGCTCCCTGTCAACAAGAGAATCACCTTCAAACTTCTCACCAATGTTCACAAGGCACTGCACAACACCGGACCAGAATACCTCAACGGACGGCTCTCCTTCTAGACCCCGTCCCGACAGCTTCGCTCTGCTGATCATGCTCTTGCCACCGTCCCACGCATCCGTAGAACAACCACCGGCAGCAGATCATTCTCGCACCTTGCTGCAAAGGAGTGGAATACTCTTCCCACTCACCTGCGTCAGACCACGGACCTCCATACCTTCAGGAGACTTCTCAAGATTTGGCTGTTCGAGCAGGTGCAGCCCCCCCCTCAGCACCTTGAGACCCTCACGGGTGAGTAGTGCGCTTTACAAATGACCTGATTGATTGATTGTACATCAGTCTTCACATGTATACGCGGATTAGCTGCAGGCATGTGTCAAGGCAGCAGATTTGTGTGACAAGTGTGTTACAATGTACATAGGGAGTACAACAGACTCTGCCTACATTCTACCCAGGCATTCATTTGGTGGTACATTCTACCATTTCATTGTTAAATCCTGGCTATGGGCCATATGCATTGGTTTGTGTTGATGGACATTAATATCATGGGTTGTGGCTCAGGGACTTGATGATTGTCAAAATATATCTGAACTGACAGTTCAGTCATGCCAAACATGTGTTGTGTTGTCCATACGTGAGGCTGTGTCCTATTGTTAGTGGAACATACCACCGCCTTGCATCACAATGGTGTCATTTGTATTGACAGCATGGTAGCCTGACAAAGCTAAACTCTGGCCTCCATATTACCATGTGGCACTACGCATTCAGTGTGAAACTTAGTGATCTTTTGTGGCAGATTATGCCTGTGCCAGCCATCATGTGTACAAGGTTGTGAGTCACACAACTGAAGGTGTAACAAAATAGGTGCAAAGGAATCTCCATGATTCCTATATATTATTTATCACAGACAATTTCAACACATGCACAGTGCTGGTGTTGGAAGGGGGCAAAGCATATTTTTCCATGGGTCTCAAGGTGCATGAAGGGTCAGGTGCGTTCTCAATACTCCTACAGAGTCCTACAAGGGCATCCATTATCTTGACAGAATTGCACCTACTCTGCGCCATGGTGGGCTGTTTTTTGTATACAGCGCACACATGGTGGCGTTAGGGGATACTAAGGGGCGCATGTGAAGTGGCACTGGACTAGATACTGCACCAGTTCTCATTAATCTGCCCCATAGTCTTTCATGGCTGGTGATGCTGTATTTCTGTGTGTGTGGCACAATGCAGAAGACAGGTGAAGGTGCCCACAATGGGTATGTGAGATATGTAGATGATCTGTAGTTGGTAATGGCAACACTTGGGTGGCATTTGATATTGGTGCCACCAGAGGCTTGAACACCATGACAAATGTTGGGCTTTGCCTATGTGTGACTTTCTTTACATTGCCCTGGCCTATTCCATTCACAGAGCTGAGCTCTTCATTGTTTGGTGTAATGTGTGTGGGATCTGTATTTAGTTGTCAACCAGTGGACACTTGTAGTTGTTTGAGCTCAGCTTGTGTATGCAAAGGGGACATAGTTCCTCCTGCCCTTCATCTGGTGTGCCAGTCAGGTTGTGGGTGTATCTGTGTGTGATGTGCAATGTGTACAATGAATGCGGTAGAGTGTGGCATGTGCCATTGTGTTGATATCTGTACATCTGTGTTCCCCTGCCCATGTGTGTTTAGTGTGGTGTATGTCTTGTTTGTCCTACAAGGTTAATGTGTTGTCCGTGTAATGATTGGTTGGTGGCTTACCTACGAGAAGCCCATTGCCATATTGCCCATCCTGGAACGGCTCATTGATGGTGGAGTGCTGAAATATATAGGTACCATGGACACTGCTAGGATGTTTGGTCAGGATGTTTGTGAAGAGCCAAAGGTGGTCCTTAATGGCCTGCAAAGTAATGGTATGGTTGTGTTTGTAGTTCCTGTAGATGTGTTCCATTGCTGTAGGTGGGACAAGTTGGACATGGGTGCAGTCCAGTGCTCCCAGCACATGCTGGAAACCAGCAATTAGGTAGAAACCTTGCTTTGTCTCCTGCTACCGTTGCTGGGTGTTGGGGAAGCAGATGTGGTGGTTATTAGAAATGGGGTCTCTAGTTGGCAGAGGTATACATCCTTGTCTAAGCCACGACCACAGTCCTAGTCAGGGTAAATTACAACACAATCCAAATTATCCTGTGCCCACCCTCTGGTAGTTTGGGACTGAGGAGTCAGGCTTAAATTAGAAAGCAAATGTGTAAAGTATTTGTGCAATAAATCATACAGTAACACAGTGAAAACACCACAAAAACACACCATGCAAGTTTTAAAAAGTAGATAATATTTATCGGAATAAAATAAGGTAAAAATGACAAAGATCCAATAAGCACAAGTTGAAATATCACTTTTCAAGGTTTACAGGAGTCTCAATCCTTAGAAATAAACAGTTGCTTCTTTGTTACACACAGTACCTGGTGTGCGTAAAAAAATACAGACGGACAAAGACCACAGAGGAGAAAATGCATGGAAAAATAAGATATTGTGTTAAATGTTCCGATGTCGCACAGATGATGCCTTGTTTCTTTCCACTCCACAAGGGGTTTGTGTTATTTTTTGGTGTTCTTCACTGCAATGCGGGGATACTTTGACACTCACGGACGATGTGTTGAAAATCCTTAATGTGCTGGAAGAAGGGACAGCACTGCATCGATCTAGAAGGTGATGCATTCAATTTTCCATCACAAGGCAGACGCTGCATTGAATTTTCAGTCCGGCAGTCGGGGCAGCATTGTTCAAGTCAGCTGTGCAGTGATTTCTCAGTCGCAATGCAGGATTTGCACTGATTTCTGCAGGCATTGCATCGATTTTTGATGCACAAGGAATTTCTTGAACAGGTGAAGTCTTTGTTGGCACTGAGAATTCAGAAAACAGGAGGCAAGTTCAATCCTTACCCTTGGAGAGCACTTTTGGGGAAGATAGAGTACTTTTCAGCAATGTCAGAGGCCAGCAGAGCAGCAGGGCAACAGCAGAGCAGCAGTCTTCCTCGGCAAAGCAGTCCAGATGAGTCCTTTGGGCAGCCAGGAAGCTCCTCTGACAGGGCACAGGTGTAGGTCCAGAAGTGTCTGAGTTGGTGAGCTCATAGACTCAGTTTATATACCCAAAAATACCTTTGAAGTGGGAGAGGCTTCAAAGGGTGTTTATGAAGTGCACAAGTTCCCCTTTCATCCAAGTCCTGTCTGCCAGGGTCTCAGTGGGGAGTTATCAATCCTTTTGTGTGAGTACAGGCCACTGACCTTTGAAATGTAAGTGTCAGGCCCTCCACCCTTCGAGCCGAGGAAGACCCATTCAGTATGCAGATGAATGCAGATGTGACTGAGTGCCTGTGTTTGTTGTTGTCAGGCTGTAAGGCACAGATGGTTTTAAGTGCAGAGAAGTGCTCACTTTCTAAAAGTTAAATTTCTAAAATAGTAATATAAAATCCAACATCACCAATAATCAGGATTTTATATTACCATTCTGGCCATGCTAAATATGACTTAGATTCCCTGACCTGTGGGTTACTGAGGGCTTACCTTAGGTGTCACTTATATGTAGAAAAAGGAGAGTTTAAGGCTTGGCTAGGACTTTTAAATACCAAGTCGAAGGGGAAGTGAAACTGCACACACAGGCCTTGCAATGGCAGGCATGAGACATGGTTAAGGTGCTATGTATATGGGTGGCACAATCAGTGCTGCAGGCCCACTAGCAGGTTTTAATGTATAGTCCCTGTTCACATGTAGTGCACTTTACTAGGGACCTAAAAGTAAATAAAATATGCCAATTGGGGATGAACCAATGTTACCATGTTTAAGGGAGAGAGCATATGCCCTTTAGCACTGGTTGGAAGTGGTAAAGTGTGCAGAGTCCTGAAACCAGCAAAAACAGTGTCATAAAAGTTGAGGGAGGCAGACAAAAAGTTGGGGGATGACCACCTTAAGGCTGTCAGGTGTAGTACTGGGTGTGAGGCGAGTGGTTGCATCCAGAACCTCTGGTAGGAAGGCAAAGAATGATGGCTGGGAGACACAAACCACTTGTGCGCCCATTGTCTGAAATGATCTGATGCCAGCATATGGAGGACAGCGAGGAGTGTGGTCATGGGTGGAAAATTTGCTGGAGTTCCTAATCGTGAAGTGATGTTTGGAGCTATGTGGTGCAGCAGGCGTACAATGGACTCCCACTTTAGACAGTAGGTTCTGATCACATCTTGCTCCATGAGCCTAAGGATGGTTGTGCGCTGTTAAAATATCCTCTCCCACCCTCTGCGCTGCTTTTGTGGCTGCTGTGGTGGTGTTTGGGATTTCTGTGGTGGTGCTGGAGGGATCTGTTGCCGTTGCTGTTATCTGCGGTGTGTGCCAAGCTGGAGCATTAACAGTTCCTTGTCCAGGAGGTTGCCAGCACAATTTCTGTGTGTTTTCCTTGAGTAGAAGTGTGAGGGCCTCATTTAAACGTCGGACCAGGTGTTCAAATTTTATGCAAATCTGGCTATGCGTCATTTTTTGGGACCGGTTCCTTTATGTGAGTTGTTTTAGCGTCAGCATGTAAATATGGTGCTGGAGGGCTTGAATAATTTTTTGGAATGGGACACCTACCTTGCATATCAGTATCACAAAATGACTCAAGGTGGGTTGGGGGCTCACAAAAAATTACGCTAACTCAGATATGTTGTCGCTAGATGGGCCTTGCGTCAAAATATAAATATGGCGGTAGGTTAGCACTGCTTTTGCATAAAAAAAATGATGCAAAGGCGGCACAAACTTGCTTAATCATGGGCCTTAATGTGGAAACGTTAGTTTGATTGGCCAAGGGGTAGTCACCAATTATAGTTAAGTTTTCCTTTTAGAAACTGCTGCAAAGCATTCTCATAGGAGAGAGCTTAGAACCAAGGAATGGAAGAAAACTGCGTGCTTTAGGAATTGCCTGGCAATGGACTCTGGATAGATAGATTCTTCCCAATTTTATTCTGAGTTTCTGGACCAAGAAACTTGCTCAAAGAAACAAATAGGATGGCCTCTTGCTGTCCTACAAGGACAAAGGGGCCTTAGACCTGTCCAGGGGTGCCTGCTAGAAACTTGCAGCATATTTCCAAAAGTGGGAGCATTCTCATGATGATGAGACAGTGCGAGAGAACAAGTAGACCAGTAGCAATTAAATATTTTTTATCAGCCACCCCATGTGACACAACTTCTGGAGAGCTAAAAAAGTCCTACGTACTGTTGGAGCTGGAGCTGATGAAAAGAGAACTCATGAGCCAGATGCAAATTAATAATTTTCTGTGAATGTAACATTGTGGGAGCTTGAATTTGAAAACCATTGACTGGTGTCTGACAAACCAGCCCTGAAGATCTAGGCATTTTTGCCATTAACTTCTTCTTAAATAAGACCATTTGCTGCTATAACTGAGCAGTACTTTTAAAGGACAAGAATATTTCTAAAAACCATAGTTTCTTGTGAAAATTCTCTAAGGAGAGTGTGATACTTCAGTGGCAAAAACAAATGTACTTTTGCTCATAGTGGCACATTGCTTTGTTTCATTTTGCTGCAAATAACTGGTGTTTCAGGAAATCAGGGATTGAGATCCCATCTGTTGCCATTTTTGGATAATGGGTAAGTAGGTAATCAGCTGTCTTTTTGAATAGGGACTCCTAAACTATTCACATAGGGTTCGCTGAAAACTGTAGGACAGAGCTGATTTACATTTGTATTAGGTGACTGGATATCCTGTTAATTGCAAAAGATTACCGAACTCTAATGTGTGCACAAACCTGTGTAGTGTTTTATTCAGTACAGGGCAGTCATCTTCCATTTACAAATGAGGACAGCGATGATCAAAATAGACAGCCAACACATGTTTTGCTCCTTATGACACAAAAGTCTGGGGTGTTCAAGGAGTGAATGAGGTAGCCGTGAGAAACGGCTAATGACTTATAATACTTTGGTCAGTAACTCAAACTGCTTGGTTGAAATTTAATTAGGGCTTTCAGTAGCACGGACACGAAATGCCAAGCATTCCCAAGAATCTGAAGAATTCCAAGTTTCATGCAGTCTGGTGGGAGCAATATGACCAATCTTGTCATGGTCTCTGACAGTTCAGAGAAAAAGCCTCAGGCTTTCGTGCCATAAGGTGCAAAACACATGTTGGCTTTCTTTTTTGTTCATCGGGGTTCTCATTTGCAAATTACCCTTTTGCGTCACTTTTTGTATGCCCTGCAGAAGGCTTCTAAGTGCTAACCATTAATCAAGATCTTCAAGCTCAAGTGGGGGAGCGCATAGCCACAGGGTGGGTGAGGCACAGGGGAACGGAAGCCTGTTCACCGAATTATGGCGCTACATTGTTTAGAGTCAAAAATATCTCTAAGCACTGTAGAACCATTTCCTGGCGCACAACCCCCATGGACATGGCTCCTGTCTTATTCTGGATGGGAACGCCTACCTTGCATCTCATTGACGCAAGGTAGGTTTTCACGTCCAGAAAATTACGTTAACTCCATAACTTTGGCGCTAGGCATGTCTAGCGCCAAAGTATAAATATAAAGTTAGGTTTGTGCTGAATAAGGCCAAAGAAAATGACGCTAATTCAGTGCAAACCGTGCATTTTTTATCATCACATACTTTATATGGTTTTTTATAACTATAAAAATACCAACCGTAATTGATAAAAACAATAAACATAAAAACAATCATAAAACCGCATGAAATTCTTCTAATCATGTGCAGTAATGAGAGCTAAAATAGTAAAAAGATACGTAGTATGTTAAAAATGACACAGTCATTTGCAAGGATATTTCCTGGTAAGCGGGTCAGTCGTTGATCTAAGTATACAACATTAACATCCTGAAAACAATCAAAAGGCTTAAGAACAAAATGCAAACAACGTGTGTAATTGGCAGCCAATTTCCATTACAGGTGTCCCTCACTGGTGTACTTTCACTTAAAGTGGTAAAAAGAACTATCCAAGGGCTTTCCTTCTGATAAACCAGCTCCAGACAAGATATTTAGAGACCGCGCATACAACGGACTGGACTGTGCACAGAATTTTAATGGCAAAATGCATCTGCCTTTATCCCAACTGTTTGCAGATCGGAATGATCCAAGATTTCCTAGGCCCTGTGTAGCCAGGGCAGAAGAACATAAAATGGACCAGAGATTCTTCTGTTTGATAGCACGATGGACAAACTGCGTCAACGCAGAATTGTTCCTCCTTTTAGCTGCACTGAGAAAAGAGGCAAGGTACCATAGCGCAATGTAAGATACAGTTATCGGCCCCCGCGAGAGTGAATGTAATCTAAAAATGGTTCAAAAAAGGTATCAAGCTTAAAATCTAAGAAGTTATAAACTAAGGAACTTTGTTTAGCATTCCCTAATTCACTTTGAAAAAAGTGATCCCAATATACCTCCTTCACGGTATTCACCATTATAGATTTTACTGAGTAGGGAGTGAACCAAATATCTCCTAGGTGAAGCTGAGTTAGGGTTGTCTTTACATAATAAATCCACTTGATCTTTCCTGAATTGTCTAATTAAATAACTTCTTGGAAGGCTTTATAGTAATCATCAAGGGCTGGATTATATTTGAGGTTACACCAATACAAGAGTAGTATAAGCCGGGCCTTGGCGTAATGCCCATATCATGTTGCAATGGGACTAGGGGATACTATTAGGGAGACTAACTAGCCCTCTAAGGAAGGAGTTTTCGGCTACCCCGAGTGCAGTCAAGTTAGCAGTACCCCACAGCTCACCTCCATAAAGAGTACTTCCCTCTGTCATGGCCCTATATACCTTAATTGTTGGAGATATACCCCTAGCCCTAGATGACCTGTAGAGGTTTTTAATGGCTGCTGCATGCCAAGTTAGATTCAGGCTTCTCGTTTTGGTCTGGGGGGGTCCATGACATGGACCCAATTAACCTTAATCCTAGAAAGTCAAACTCAGTCACCGTTTCTAACTGTTTGCTCTCCAGCTTGATTATACTTCTGTAAGACCATGTGGGCTGATAGCCATGAATTTAGTTTTGGAACGGTTAATCTCACCAGCCCAAGGTCAGAGCAGAAAGCTACAAACCTATCCAGTAGATGTTGCAGGCCACCTGGCATTTTGGACATCAAAAGGGTGTGATCTGCAAAAAAGCAGAAGTTGAATATTACATTCCGCTACCATAGGAGCGTCACTCGCATCATCCTCCAGAAAAGGCAACCACATCATCTAAAAACAAGGAAAATAAGGTGGGGGCAGGGGCGCACCCCTGACAGACACCTTTGTGAACCCCTATTTCTTCTGTCAATTCCCCTCCTGGTCTCTATCGACTTGAGCAAATGTGTCCTGATGTAAATGCACAAGAATGTCCAAAAGGTCATCAGGTACTAATTCAAAAGAGGTTTTTAGGTCCATAAAGACTAAATATAAATGGGCCTTCTGGAGTACCACAATCTTCCAATAAATGGTTAAAAACCTAAATATCTGATCTATGGTACTGATGTGCCTTTTAAAGCTGGTTTGGAGATGTGAGAGGGCCTGGTGTTCTTCATTCCAGGACTCCAGTCTTCCAAGAATCTGCTTGGCAAAGAGTTTTTATGTTACATCAATAAGGCTTATCAGCCTATAATTAAGGGGCAAGTCTTGCGAACCCTTTGTATGGATGGAAACAATTTCACCTGCTTTCCAACTATCAGTATTGCTTGCTTCTTTTAGGATATGGCTTGTTAATTAATGCACGTATAGAGACCAATCATCAAAATCTGCTAGGAAAAGGTCACTTGGTACTCCATCAGGGCCACTGGCTTTCCCCGCTGCTATGGCCTGTATTGCACAAACAGATTCCCTCATTTCGATCATAAGTGGGGGAAGAGCAATAGGTCTTGCTGAGATTGAAAGAGACCCTTTATTATATGTCTGCCCTGCTGAATGGCCATAAAGACTGGAAAAATGATTAGCCCATATTTCATGAGGAATAGAGTCAGTAAAGAGGTTAGGAATGCAATGCCCTCCATTTGCAACCAACCTCCAATTTTTTTAATGTTCTTACTAAAGGATTCCTCGTAGATCTCTTCCCAAACTTGTGTGTCCCATTCCTGATATGCATGTAGTTAAGGGAGTCTATCCTCTCTCCTCTTTGCTTTGATTAGACTAATATCACTGCTATTTTATACATCACGCAACTCCTTCTTGGTGTGACTTTAATCTTTACTGAACCAGTTATGAGTGAAATTTGTAGGCACACGAGGCTTGCAGGGCTTCTTTAAATGCTCCCCTAGGATATTAAGTACATTTTGGTTTATAAGTAAAATGGCAGAACGCCTGTCCTGTGCAAACGGGAGGTTATCTAAACCAAAAATTACATGTTTAGAAGCTATGCCCATTTTGTCCCTGAGGATTTGTTTGCCAACCACTTCGCCCCAATTCAACCTGCGCCTCTTGTTCCCAGTTAACAAATTATTTGGTAAAGACTACAGGCCATTAGCTCGATGATTGAATAGGCCCTTTAAAGTGCAATGGAGTGTGTTAGGGTTACTATCTAGCCTATTCAAAACCCTCATAAAGGAAGACTGATCAGAATATAATCAATTCTGCTCACATGGCCTGGGCGACTAAAAGGGTTACTAGCTTGTGGATCTAATGGTGTATGACTATTACAGGACCTCAGACCATAAGCCAGTTAAAAGGACAGAAGCCGATGTGCTGCATCTGTTCAATGTTTCACTAGAGGGATATTTAAGGTAGGGACCTGTCAGCCGCTTTCGATACAGTCTGCCACCGCACCCTACTAAACCGTCTCCATGAGGCCGGCATCCAAGACAAAGCCCTCAACTGGATCTCATCCTTTCTCTCCGACAGAACTCAGAGAGTCCGACTCTCACCCTTCCGCTCCAAAGCCACCAACCTCATCTGCGGCGTCCCCCAAGGCTCCTCACTGAGCCCAACGTTGTTCAACGTCTACATGGCCCCCCTCGCACAACTGGCCCGCCAACACAACCTCAGCATCATCTCCTACGCCGACGACACCCAACTCGTCCTCTCCCTGACCAAAGATCCTCTCACCGCCAAAACCAACCTCCACGATGGACTGAAATCCATCGGCGAGTGGATGAGCAACAGCCGCCTGAAACTCAACTCCGACAAGACCGAAGTCCTCATCCTCGGACGCACCCCCTCGGCCTGGAACGACTCCTGGTGGCCCACCGCCCTCGGCCCGCCACCCACCCCTGCCAGCCACGCACAAAACCTGGGCTTCATCCTCGACTCCGCTCTCACCATGTCCAAACAGGTCAACGCTGTCTCCTCTTCCTGTTTCAACACCCTCCGCATGCTCCGCAGGATTTTCAAGTGGATTCCAACAGGAACCAGAAAGACGGTGACCCAAGCCCTCGCCAGTAGCCGACTCAACTACGGCAACGCACTCTACACAGGCATCCCAACGAAAGACATTAAACGACTCCAACACATCCAGAACGCAGCCGCCCGCCTGATCCTCGACGTACCCCGCCGAGGTCACATCTCCCCCCACCTGAAGAACCTCCACTGACTCCCCATGGAAAAGAGGATCACCTTTAAACTCCTCACCCACGCACACAAGGCACTCCACAACACCGGACCCACCTACCTGAACTCCAGACTCAACTTCTACGTTCCCTCACGTCAACTACGCTCTGCCAACCTCGCCCTCGCCATCGTCCCCCGAATCGAGCGCAAGACCTCTGGCGGCAGATCCTTCTCCTACCTCGCCGCCAAGACCTGGAACTCTCTCCCCACCTCTCTTCGCCAGACCCAGGACCTCCTCACCTTCAGGAGACTCCTCAAGACATGGTTCTTCGAACGTTAGCAGCACCCCCCCCCAAGCGCCTCGAAACCCTAACGGGTACATAGCGCGCTTTATAAATCTTTTGATTGATTGATTGATTGATACCCCATCGTTCGTCTTCTGCCACGACGGGGGTGGGGGGTTTCCATCATTATCAAAGGGCTCAAATGAATTCCCCCATTACAACTGCAGGATTACCACTCTCATTAGAATCCATTTGGGTGATAAGATCTTGAATCATCCTCTCCCCCCTTCTATTCGTCCAATTGTAGACCTACAAATGGTACATGTGGGAATCATTTCTAGTAAAGGATGTGCCTAGGATGTATTTTGAGGAATTTGCAGTAGGCATATTTGGCATCTACAGTTATTTTTACCCTCATAAGGAATCTACCAGGTGGGCAACTCCTGCCAGACAAACTGGCTGGAGTTTAATACGATACACAGTCCATCCAGGCTTCACGTTTCCTGTAAGAAGAATATGTCAAATTGGTCTATGACTGCTTCCAACCCTGGGTCACTTACCTTTTATATCAGACCCGCTACATTCCAAGGCAGAATATTCACCATGAGGGTAACTAGTGGGAAGGCTTTCACAAGTTATAGTAGGAAAGGCAGAATCACTCACTAACCCAGTTGACTCATCCTCAACACGGCCTGTAAATGGGCTAGCTAGTGCAATCATTAGAAGAAATCTGTGTGTCTGGTATTGGCTGTATGGAAGACCTGTTTGGTTGAAGGGAGAGCTCCATAGCAGGACGGGGTTTGTAGAAATACCCTAACAGTAACAAGTTAATAGTAGAAACAATTGAAGAGGCCTTATAGCTGCTAAGTATTAGGCTAGGCACTACCCAGGGTGAACTAAAGTTAATGACACTGCAATCACCATGGTGATCCACTAGCCCTGACCCTAGCCAGTCCACACTACAAGTTAAAAGAATGTCATTGGTCAGGGAGAGGGGACAGTTTCTATGTTGAGCCAGCCAATTCAAGCTTTTGTTTGTAAGTTCTTCCTGCACCTCCATTTGGCCCACTGACAGCAGGGAACCCCTGTTAAACTAACCACATACAGACAAGATGCAAATGGAAGATGTTTAACAGAGTATTTCTGATAGGAATGGTGAGCTTTAGGCAGTATCAAGGATTTTCCCACCCTCTCACCCTTATGATTTAAGGGAGCCATGACTCCTAATGGGGTTTTGGCGTTGGGAGGGGGCAAACAAATCAATATGCCCAGCAGGATGTTTAGGACTCTTAGGAATTTTAATATGCTGGGGATCCATGGGTGCACAATAAGAGTCAACTAATCCTTCAGAGGCCAATGTGGCCAAACGGTTAGATATATTATTGTAGGTACCTTTGTGTACTGAAGGTCCATAATGCTGTTGATTCCCTTTTCAATGGCTGCCAGGCTCGCCAATATAGAAGACAGTTCTGTTGTCACAATGGCTCTAACTTTCCCAAGGTAGTCCTCCAGCAAATCCTTGACCCATGGTAGGTTGGGTAAGACCCCCTCTGGGCCAGGGCAATTTATCACCAGTGGAAAAGATACTGGAGGGGGGCTAGCTAGGCTGGGGGTGTTTTAGATGGGGGGGCGACATCTGGGCTGTTTGGCAACTCTTGTGGGCTGTTGGCTAATGGACCACTGGATTTTCTTGGGGCACACCTGTGCAATGTAGGAAGCAGGGGATAAACTATTCAATTGTGATTGAATGTCCAACTGTTCACTAGAATCAACGGTAGTGGGAGCCTGGATGGAGCCAGAATGGATAGCATCAAAAATCAAAGGTGGGCCAGTACCCAGCAATAGCCTTCTCTCAGTAAGCACAATTTCTGTGGAGATTATTCCTACAGCCCTTTGCAAAATCTTGTTGATACTAGTTGTAGGCAGAGGTGACATGACAAAGGGACTTCTCAGGGCTTTTCCTTTACCCATAGCACTAGTTTAGGAGCCCAAACACTTGAGAGATCTCAAGAAAGAAATAGAGGGTTAAATGCCACACAAACACAGTACTGGGGAGCAGATGGGCCAGTCCTTAACCATAAGATGGAAGCCTTAAGGAAAATAATACCCACTCACCCCTGAGGCCATTTGTCAGAGAGTGGGCCCAGCTCCATCCAACCGTGGATGGGTGCACACTGGCCCACTCTTGGCCAGGGCATGTTGTGTGCACATCCTGTGCTACGGGTATCTGGCTCAAGCTATATAGTGCTCAAGGTCCGCCCCTTCAGCTCTCTGCAAGCACCTCCTGGTGCATCATGTTATGGGGCTGGAAGTCCCTCAACCGCTCCCAGACACTCAGAACGACAAACTGCGTCCCATGGTGCGGATATCTGGCTCGTGCTACATAGTGCTCAAGGTCCGCTCTTTCAGGTCTCTGAAAGTGCCTCCTGGCACACAGTGTTGTGGGGCTAACAGTCCCTCAGTGGCCCCCAGGCACTCAGGGTAACAAACTGTGTTTCATACATAACATTAAATATAATACTGATGTTTTGTTTACATTTAATTATTGTGCTTTAAAGGTGTAAACAAATGAAACAGAAGAAGGGAATGATATTTCGAGACAGGTGTCTTAATCTCACCTTGGCATGGAATGGACATTGTCAAGCGCCGTGAACGAATATAACACTCAAACTTGTGAAAAACAGAAAGACATCGCCAGGTAAAACAACTTCTATGCTGACATAAATCTCCATGAGCTCATCTAGTTAAGTGTGCATAAATAAGGAGTGAGGGATTTGCTGACATTTCAGGAATTCAAATAGTTAAATTCGTGTCTAGACAGTTTGGGTTATTAGAGCACATAGAGGAATGTACTTAACCGACATCAGAGCATCAGAGGTGTAACACAAAGTGATAGAGCCCCCTTGTAGAACAGAAAGAAAGGACCCCGAGTCAACTGTATCTCGCAGATATTCATTGACTTTAGGCAGAGTGGGGGACTCCTGATTGGTTTGGACACCCCTGGAGGGTTGTTCTCCCCTAAATCCCCCCACAAAAGGAGCTGCAATGGCCTGTGTTACGCCTCTGCAGATCAAGTACCTTTGAAGTGTAAGGCATACAGAGGAGATTAAGGAGAAATGTTTTAATTAATTCTTGAAGGCAGGCAGCGAGGAGGTGGAGTGTGTAACAACAGGGAGGGCATTCCAAATGTTGGACAAATTAGCTTTTTTCTTGAATTAAGTTGTTACTACTAGTAGCAAAGCATTAAATGTCTGGCAGGCAAATACTTTGAGTTTCATGCTAATATCTTCAAGGAGAAAACCTTGCTAACAGATGTTGGTGCATCTTTCATGAAATACAACTTAATCAAATGGCATGTAAGATATTGAAAATGTGTGCAACTGTGAAAGAAATTGTGGAAACACAGGAATTTAATTCTCAAGACTCCAGTCCCTCGCACCTCCCAATCTGGGCATCTATTGACTAAAAATCAAAAGTTGACATGTTCTTTTTCAGAAAATCCATTGAAGATTCGTATTCCAGAATAATACTTCTTTGGCTGTCAACAGTGATGTATTAGTAACCCTCTGTGCCATTGATCTACCGTAACAACATATTATTGTAGTGTAGTATATCTCCAAAATGACTGCCTCTGAAAACACAAACCCCGAGATGGCTTGTCTCTGTCATAAAAGACGAATTATTATCCATATTTCCACCCACTGCAAATGTAGAAGAAAAAATGAAATTTGATAACCAACTTCAGCAGTTCTTTGAAATTTGCAGTGCACTTCAACAAATACATGTGACAGTAAGTCTATAAATAGGACACACATAGCTAAGCTGTAAATAATATCATAGGTGAAATGAAAGAGATGTTGTCTTATTTTACTTCTGCGTACACAGACACTATTTAGTGGTAACAGCAGAGCATACTGCGCACATAAACTCATCTCTTTTGGTCTAGTGACACATCCTCTCATTTAAGCAGCTTTATTACATTGTTTTGAAACTGTATTAGCACAAACTGGGTCCGCCAAGGAGCTTTAGAGACAAACAGGTTACATAAACAACTCAATGTAGAAGACATGTAAGTCAAAAGGGGAGATATCTTACAAGTTAAGATGTCAAACCTGAAATGCAAACATGAATGAACAATGTGAACTATAAAGCAGGCCACAAGAAGGTGTCCAAACCGATCTAAATGACATACTTGGCACGAACAACAGTTTAAGAATTGTGTGAACTCAAGCATGAGTTCGGTTGGCCCAAGGGATACAGCATCACCGAAAGAACGGTTACATCCTGAATGGATTTGAGTGTGCTCAAGGCTACTGTAGTGTCGGTTTATTCGAATTTCTAACTCCTATTTGATTGTTAGAAAATGGGCTCGTCCAGAGAGAAGGTTGGATAAAGTTTCAAATTTGGGGCTCTCCACCTAAGGACTCTCCTAGACTAGGCTGTTTTTAAAAAAAGACAATAATACACACTAATATTTTTGCAATGTACATACAATTACAGTCTTACCAAATATACACGAGACACTTTTTGAACGGGTGCTCACTGTACACCTAAGCCTTGACATGGTGGGTAAATTGATGCTATATTTTGCATTGTGTTTCGTTGTGTAAAAAATGTTCAAAACTTCAAGAAATGGGGGCCTAACACTTGTGGCCCAGATCCGCGCAGATTTTGTGTCGGGTTGTGCCACTTATTTTGCGCAGCCTGACACAAAATCCAGTTTGGGATTTACAAAGCCACGCACATTTTAATTTGCGTGGATTTGTAAAAATAATAAGTAATGCAACACAGAGCATAGCACTGTCTTGCATTACCTTGTGCCATGTAGGTTTTACATGAGTGGTGCATGGCTAACCCTGTGCCTCTAACCATGTGTTTTGACACAAACACGTTAACAAAGACTTGTGAACATAGATTTGTGCCAAAATGGTGTGTCTACATGAGGCTGGCATTGAAAGGTGAAGTAATACACAATCATATTCTTTCAAAACATTTAAACAAAATTACTTTCTTACCAAACACACATGAGACACTGCACGGAGTTTCATTGTGTAATCAATCACCCATGCAATACTTGAAAAAATTTGGGCCTAAACATTGTGGTCCAGGTTTACTAAGATTTTGCATTAAGTTTGTGACACGTGTAAGGTGAACCCCTATTCACATTTTGTTTTGATTTACAAAGCCACAAAAATCCCTATTTACATACATATGACCAAAATAAGTAATGCAGCGCAGTGCATAGTGCTGCCCTGCGTTACCTTCCATGAGATAGGTGTACATAGTTTGTGCATGGGCATCTCTGTGCATCCAACTATATATTTTGATGCAAACCCCTATTTACAAAGAAATGTAAACATGGATTTGTGGCAAAATGGCGGGCCTACTGGAGGCTGGCGTCACGAGGAAAAATATCTTTAATACTCCTCGTTATTTTCTATTTGCATGTGTGCATTCTGCAGCACACACACAAAGAGAAAATAGCCTCGAAGGATAGTTTCCATGCAGGAATGTATCCCTTCCTGTGCAAAAACTATCCTGACCACAACAGGCACCCTTGAACCATGACACTGGGCTGCCCGCGGTCGCACTAGCAGCCAAAAGTGCACCAGCACATGAACAGAGCAGAACTGCAGTGTGTCTTTGAAAACATGGTGATGTTTTGTCCTCTTTCACAGAAAGAAGCTCCTTCACTTGCTGCGCTGTTTAGCATGAAATGTAAGTGAATATGCCCTGCTGTCAGGGCCAGGTTTAGGGCATCTGCACCTGGCACTGACTTTTGTGGGGGTCACTTCGTTCAAAAACAATTAAACAAAGCAGTGAACTTCCTTATGCATCCAGCAGTTTCTGGCAACAATAACAAATGTCAAGAAAACTCTGGTGGTAAAGATGGTTCGGGAGAGGGATGGGAATTTTGTCTAGTGGCAGATTTGAATCATCCTAAAGTAGAGCAGCGGGATAATGTGCCTGCTGCAAAGAATATTTACCATGCAGATCACAAAACCGATTGAGTGAAATTGAGTAGTGCTTTAAAAAAAGTGTAAGGGAGAGACTATGAAGAGGTAAAGGGCACTGTTGAAGATTGGTAGTGAGGGAATACATGGAGAAAGCGGGCATGGGAGGGGTGCCAAAAAGTCTGTCGCACAGGGCGCCACCAGTGCTCTAGGTGACCCTGCCGCCTGTCTATTAAACCCAGCCCAGATGCGTTACTGTCAAGATAATTAGGAAGAATTTATACTATTTTTAGTCAAAAACTTCACAATACAATCATGGCACAGTGCAGCACTTCCCTCAGTGAGAGAACATAATACCGAGGACAAATTGTATTTTCTTTGCTGAGGTCAAATAACACTTCTGCTTCCATATCCTTCAGGACAGTAATGTAAACCCGCAGACTCTGTACAGCGGTTTGGATTACAGGAGAGATGCGAAAGGTTGCGGTGTTCTTTCACGTGTAAGCAATCAATAGCCAGGGCTGGACATTGGCGAGGATTCCGTTCTATAAAGATGAAATTCAGTAAAAGTTGAATCTAACATTGCAATTTAGTAATTGCCCGAGATTCGGGATCATAAATAAAGTGGAGTTAGATTCGTGTTATTAATAGTGGAAATAAAATTCCCAAACAAACATCGATCTTCTTGTGTGTCGTTGTTTATATTATGGTATGCGTCTATTGATTTAGTCCAGAGTGTTACAATTGCTCTAAGGAAAGTCGCACATTAAAGGAATAAATCTTCATAAAGATTAGAATCAACCCTACTAAGCAAATGCTCTGTAAACACTGGATACTGAGTAAATACTGCCAATGATAGAGATGCTAACTAAGGGGCAGATTTATACTTTTTGCCGCAAACCTGCCTTAGCGCAGATTTGCGTCAAAAAGTATAGCGCCGGCTAGCGCCATTCTTAGACACCGGCCGGGCACCATATTTAAGGAATGGTGCTAGCCGGCACTAAGGCCCTGTTAGCATCCTTTGAAAGGACGCAAACAGGGCCTGGGAGGCGTAGGGGGAACTGAGGCTTGTGTGCCAAGTTATGATGCTACACTGTTTAGAAGCAAAAAAAGTGAAGACAGGAGCCATGTCCACCACCCCAATGGCCATGACAGCGGACGAATGTCCCCTGGTCATGGCCATTGGCGCCAGCACCGTGCAGGGGGCCCCAAGTCAAGGCCCCCTAGCGGTGTTGGACAGAAAAAAAAAATACCTACCAGGACTTATCTTTGGATGGTGTGGGTAAGGCTTGGTGGGGGTTGTCCCTGGGGGTGGGGAAGCGCACCTGTGGGCAATTTCCATGGTCTCTGACCATGGAAATCTGCCTCCAGGTCACCTAACGCCTGCCCATACCCAGGCATTAAAGAATGGCGCTAAGCAGGCTTAGCGCCATTATTTAAGGACCTCCTCCTCCCATGCGTGATTTTTGAATGGGAGGATAAATAAGGCGCTAGGGCCTTTGAGGTATTTTTTTGCCCGGGAACGCCTACCTTGCATCTCATTGATGCAAGGTAGTTTTCCTCAGGCAAAAAAATACTTTAATGCCAATATTTTGGTGCTAGACATGTCTAGCGCCAAAATATAAATATGGAGTTAAGTTTGCGTCAGAGTTGCGTAAAAAAAAAATGACACAAATCCGGCACAACAGAGTATAAATATGGGCGTAAGATGCTTTGAACAAATTACATTTCTAATGAGCAACATAATTTTAGCATAGATGGCATCCCATGACATGAGGTTGAGGATCCGCCTTAAGCACTTATATTTTCAGGATAAAATACCTGTTAGCAGTATGCTCTTTAAAAATCAAAATAATCTTCGTATGGTTATGTTTCCCCGCAAAACAGAAGGTTACAGGCAAATGGGTGGTATACAAAATTATTCAATAAAGTATGTGCAGATAAAGATGAATACATGAAAAAAAACATAAAAAATTAAGTCATTTTGCAAAAATGATATTTTCTTTGATAATTCATTTTTTTTTTTTTTTTTGCTTTCAGGACCACATAATAATCAATGACCAATAATTCCATCTGGACTAATTAAAGGCATGTTTTCAGGTTTGTGAGCAGACAATGGTACCTTATTGCTAAGCATGCTACTATAAAACTACTTCTACTGGAACGCTTTGCTCACATCTACAACAAACATTTCTGAACGGATTTCCACCAAACTTTGTATAAAATAAAAACATTACCTAAAAAGTTTGGTAAAAATCTCTTCACTAGTTTTTGCATATACGGGCATATTTCAAAACCCTACCACCTCCCTACCCCCACCAAGTGTGCGCCATATTTAAAATACAGCACACCATGGCAAATGGTAGGGGGCAATAGCGTCATTTTTATTTTTACGCTATTGATGTACTCTGCAGGAGTAGCGCCAAAATGTTGGCGCTACTCCTGCAAAGTACATAGGGGCCCATTGTATTCAATGGCATGCCCCCTTTTGACACCTGTTTTGAGCAGGCGTTAGATTTCCTTGCACCATTTTTATGGACCCCCACCCCAAAGGGGGAGCGCCCCCTTTGCATACATTATGCCTGGCACAGGCATAATGCAACACAGAGGGTTACAAAGTTTTGCAATACATGCACTGCACCACTTTGTAAATATAGTGCAGCATTTTTGGCCTTCTAACGCCAAATTAGCGTCAAAAAATGAAGCTAATGTGGCGTTAGAATGGCGCTAGTGGCTCCTAAATATGCCCCTAAACGTATGGAAAAGGTGCTGAGTAAGCTTGGAAGGGTTGTATATCTCTGCTGTTTACAGGGGCATAACGGACAACCCCACAGCCTCCACAGACCAGTCCTCTATATATGAAGGAGGGCCTCCTCAACTTGTCTGTCTAGGTTATGATTCTCGGAAAGCAGCTGCAGTGTGTAGACTGCACAAAGCTGCTTCGAGCTGACAGGCTGATTCAGAAGTGGAGAGAAACAAAGTAACTTTTGTTTCTTTTTCACTTTGATTCTGCCAGGTAACTTACACGAGCAGATAAACCCTGCCACTCCACGCACACATAGAAAGCGTCTTCCACAGAGCACTGCTTGTCTGAGAGGGGAGGAGGAGACCACACAGACGTAACTTATTATTGGGGGCAGAGGTAACGTCCTTACCTATCCAAGAGAAACATATAGCCATCTTTTCACAGTGTAACGTTCTGCAAAGGCCCCAACATGATTCATAAATAGAACTTTATATTAAATCATTTTTAATCATTTTGATATGGGCTTTCTGCCTTTGCTTATTTATATTTTCAGTCAGGAGTCCGTAGGGCACCTGTAGAACACATTTAAAGTGTTTTCTCTTTACATTTTTAGAGTATGCTACATTGTAATGGAAAAAATACCAATCTGATTTTTTAAATTGTTCTACCGGACAGGATATTGAAATACTGCTTGCTCTTAGAAAATCAGTTAGGTGGCAACCCTAGGTATAGGATGTATGCAACTTCAGAAACATAACCATGGTTCTGCTGGAGGGTAGAAAATACAGCTACATTGTTGAATGAGTAGTGAAGGATGTGAAGGGGTGATTGCCCATGGAGGATTGTGGTGTGTGAGCGCTAAGGAAGTGGACCCCTCCTACAAAAGACTCTCCTTCAACACAAGTCTTTTTTCTCAATGACGAGCACAGAGGTGAGTTGCACAGGGATTTTGCCAACAGACTGCTTTAAGGGGACAGGGATCGCATTTTAAAAATAGTTAAATGCAGGCAGGGTGACATATGCATATGCAATAAACAAGGAGAAATGTTGTTTGGGGATGTAATTTATTTCACTCCATAAAGATGCTTTGAAAAGGTAATGAGCAGGTACCCATCAAATGTAATTTAAATGTTTTACCCAAAACAGCGATTACCTATACCTGCATGGGCTATAACATACATCTGCACTATTTTCCCAACCAGTTTACTATTATATGCACTATCTAAAATACTAGCCAGACTATCTGCAGAGGCCTTCTTAGTGAATTCTAGGGGGGAACACATTAGGCCATAGTTAAACTGGTGGGGTACTTTATGGGATAAAGTAACCCCTGCTGTACATTATAAGGATCTTGAAAAGGTCAATGAGCTTATAGAGGAAGGAGGCTGAAGGCCTAATTCCTTTATATGGCTATCTAACCCCAAGGTGACTTTTAACATCCTTATTATGTACTCCAGGGAGTACGTTATTCCTTATAATACAGATCACGCCATCACCTTTCCTCTAATCCACTTAAATTCTTTGTGTGTAGCTTTGTAAGAAAGAGAAAGAATGTTTGCAAACAAGAATAAAAATAGAATATCTTGCTTTGCATTAACTTCGAAAAGGTGTTTGACATGGAGGACTGAGAGTACCTTGGGACGGTGTTGGTGTGTGCCTGGATCGGGCCCTGATTCTGGGGAATGGTCCACGCTCACTATTCTAACCCTACAGCGTAAGTCCAAATCAATGGTGTCCTCTTGCATACCTTTTCCATCAGTCGTGGGACTAGCCAGATATGTCCACTATTCCCATTCCTCTTCACACTAGCGATTGAGCCACTGGCGTGTTTTATCCATAACAACACTCAGCTGCGTGGATGGAGTTGGAGTTTGGGACACGAGGATGGAATAGCTTTATATGCAGATGATGTTCTGTTAAAACTTGTGGATCCTACAACAAGTGGTCCCATGGCCTCTATATCCTTTGGCTCTTTGGGGAGGTCTCGGGCCTCCAGATGAACCCCTCCAAATCCATGTTGGTACCCCTTGCCCCATCAAGTGACTGTTTTGATAGGTAAGATACCATTCCCATTCGCCGCCTCAGTTTTAAATACCTTGGGATCTGGGTGGTTCCTGAACTAACCTGGACACTCAATCTTGAATCTCTGAGGAAAGCCAAAACCTTGCCAAATTGCAGTCCCTACCTCTAAACTTCATGGGCCAAATAACACTCTATAAAATTACTATTCTACTGAGATTCTTATACATATTCCTAAATGTATCACTGCTAATAACACAATCCTGGTTCAAAGCCCTGGACAAGGTGGCAATGCCCTTCCTCTGTTGAGGCTCTAAGCCTGGCCTTGCTCTCACCAACTGTCAATGTGCTCCATATGAGGGTGGATTGGACACGGTCAATCTCTACATCTATTATCTGGCCTCTCACCACCTAGTTATTTATGATTGGTTCAATGGGGGCTAGTAGAACCTGGCATACACACTGGAGCTATCTTGTCTAGGCTTCTCCCAAATATTAGATATGCTCCATGACCAAGACAGTTTTAATGTCATGGAGAGTGGCCCCACGCCACACCCACTGGAACATGACACTTAAACAACAAACATCCCTCTGGTGCTGCACATGGCTGCAAGAGCCTGCATTACTACAAGGTTTCACGAAATGCGACTTAATCACTTTCACACTCGGGAGGTGGTTGGTCAGGTTCACACATGAAATCCTTCCAAGACCTTCAAATTACATATGCACTCTCCAACACACAATTCTTTAAATAGCCTCTATTGAGGCACATACTTTAATCCTACCCACCACAAACCAGCCCACTCCCTGAATTCAGCCCACTAGAGGCCAAACTACTCATGGGTGTACTGGGTAAAGGGACAGTCTCTAAGATATATCAAACTCTGATTACCAACATCCCAAACACTTTAGATCACCCCAAAATCCAGTGGGAGGGATGGATGGGCTCCCTTGAAGATGATGATTGGAGGGACACCGTAACAGCATCTGTGAATGTCACATCATCCTCCAAACTGCACCTGATTCAAACATATTATCCGCACACAGCCTATCTCTCTCCAATCAGGCTGCACCGAGCAAGTCTTATCCCAGAACCTTCTTGCCTAAGCTGTGTGATGCTCCTGCTGGCTTCTATCATTTGGCCTGGACATGGCCTCAAATTCAAGAGTACT
This sequence comes from Pleurodeles waltl, assembly GCF_031143425.1. Classification (NCBI taxonomy): domain Eukaryota; kingdom Metazoa; phylum Chordata; class Amphibia; order Caudata; family Salamandridae; genus Pleurodeles; species Pleurodeles waltl. Next base: position 329,221,831 of record NC_090438.1, on the reverse strand, counting down.
AGATGGTGGTGGTAGGAGTGCTGACTGAAGTACTGGGGTGGGAGGTCCCCCTTTCTCCTGGGGTGCTCCTGCTGGAGGTCTTCGAGGGCTGTGGAGAAAGGAGGGCTGGCAAGATTTTTGGGGCACAGCTCTCATGATTGCCAAGCCTGACAGTGCCTCTTGCTGAAAATCACCTCACCAACCATCTCTCAGTGGCATCTAGGGGTAGACTGGTGTGCACAGCATGAGAGACCACATTACAAGGTCAGGAGATGTCTCTGCAAACACTAGTGAGTCGAGAGAAATGGTTTGGCTAGCTAGCCCAGGGTCTTGATGGGAGATAGATATGTTGCCATCACTTTCTTTTCATTACAACTGTCATGTGCTTGTAAATGCCTTATTCGAATGCCATGTGATCCTCATCGATCTACTGCTCATGTGTGTTTTCATCTTTAGAGTGCAAAACTCAATAAAATCTTTTATAAAAAAAATGGAATATTTAGTTTAAAACTAACCCTATCCAAAAAGCTGTTAGGTATTTATTGCAAAAATATATTAGAACTGGTTTAATACAAGGCAATATTTTAAAAGGTGCAGTATCTTGGATTATATAGAAACTTCCTATCCTATGTTTTCTATAAGTACCTAAGGAGGGCACAAAATAAAAATGTTGTTATAACTTTCACATTTCTGTTTATCATGGTGCAGCTAGAACAACAGAGCAGAAGAATGGCAACAATGTTTTGTTGTCCTTCTTAAAACAGCTTCTGACATTATGCTCCATGACCACCTGCCTTTCTCCTGGCCACTGTCTCTGGCAGCAGACACTGTGATGTCAGAACTCCACTGTAATACGTTATTACAGTTGAGTTACGGTGTAAATTATAATCAGTGACTGAATGTCTCACAAGTCTCTGATTATAAACATATTTTGAATACAGAGATTGCAGAATCCCATGTGTTATGTACGGATATGAGTGGTGTAACATTAGCCCCTATGGCCCCCGAGGTGCATGGAGGTTGCCAGACTCCAGAGGACCCCCTCAGCACAGTACACTGACTGCGTCTGTGACCACTTAGGCCCGTATTTATACTCCGTTTGCGCCGAATTTGCGTCTTTTTTTTCGACGCAAATTCGACGCTAAACTAACGCCAACTAACGCCATATTTATACTATGGCGTTAGAGGCGTCTAGCGCCAAAGTTCCCGGAATGTGCGTCATCTTTTAGCGTGAACCCCTTCCTTGCGTTAATGATATGCAAGGGAGGCGTTCCCGTCTTAAAAATGACTCCCAGGCCTTTACGTGGTATTTATACTCCCGGGCAAAAGAGACGCCCGGGAGTGGGCGTGGCTAAAAACGGCGCATTTGCGCCGCTTTTTAACGCCTGGGTCAGGCATGGCGTTAAGGGACAAGTGGGCTCAAAATGAGCCCAGAGTGCCCTCCCCTGCCCCCAGGGACCCCCCCTGCCACCCTTGGCCACCCCAGGAGGACACCCAAGGACGGAGGGACCCATCCCATGGACATTAAGGTAAGTTCAGGTAAGTATTTTTTTTTTAATTTTTTGTGGCATAGGGGGGCCTGATTTGTGCCCCCCTACATGCCACTATGCCCAATGACCATGCCCAGGGGACAGAAGTCCCCTGGGCATGGCCATTGGGCAAGGGGGCATGACTCCTATCTTTACAATGATAGGAGTCATGTTGATGGGGGATGGGCGTCGAAAAAAAATGGCGCAAGTCGGGTTACGACGATTTTTTCGACGTAACCTGACTTGCCCCATTTTAAGACGCCCATACGCCATTTTCCCCCTACGCCGGCGCTGTCTGGTCTACGTGGTTTTTTCCCACGCAAACCAGGCAGCGCCGGTCTGATTGCGCCGTCTAACGCCATTCCATAAATACGGCGCCCGCATGGCGCTTCAGAATGGCGTTAGACGGCGCAAAAGTTTTTGACGCTAAACTGCGTTAGCGCAGTTTAGCGCCAAAAAGTATAAATATGGGCCTAAGTTTCATACGCTCCTGCACACAGTCACACATTGCACAATGGCTGGCACGGTGCACAGGTGGAGGGCCCCTGGTCTGGAGCTTCTGATTGGCTAGAGGGACCTCCACGTACTTTGCAGAGGGGTGCCCTTCAGTTTTGCCACTGGCTGTTTAATGTTGCGATTCAGTGATTTGCAAATCCTGTCAATCACATTTGGATGGTGAAAGCTTCTACAGAATTTTGCATTCACCATCCTGAAAATTGATCGACCTTGGATCAAAAACTTTGTGCTGTGGAAAAAAAATGTTCCACATGAAACGAAAGGAAAAGAGAGGCCCTTCAACAAGAGTCTGACCTCAGGACACTGTTAGGGTGAGCCCAGAGACATGGAAAACTGGTGTAAGTGCTCTAAAGTGCCCTCTCGGGGGGGGGCAGAAAGACTGTAATATTTAGATTTTCAGGAGGTGCACAAGCCCTTGCCCAAGGGGTCACAGCCCCTCTCCCTGGTATTTAGAGGGTGGATCACTCCTTGGGGATTGGTCCCCTGTGGAAAAGCTTCAAGTAGGCATCCACTAGAGAAAGAGTCCATTGGAAAGGGGAGGTTCTACCCTTGCCAACGATACCTCTAATATGTGTTTTAGTGCTAAGGAGTCTGAAATATGTCCTCAAGCACCAAAGCAGTGAAAGTGAAATGTGCTGATTGGCTCATTTCACTTTCTCTAAAATGAGGTCAGCTCGCCACTCGCGCTAATCGTAATTTCATAGAAAAAAACAAAATAGCCTTGGGAGCTGGGGAAGCTCTTCCCCAGGTCCTAAGGCTATTGTAAATGACAGGAAACCCTTTAATTTCCTGCTTTGGGTGTGCACGAGGACCGATGTGGAGGACAGCTGGGAGCCGTCCTTTATACCAACTCATTTTGGGACTATGATATACTACACAATTTCCTTTGAACTCATGCCTGGTCACCCCTTTAAAACACCTTTTGAGGGCTAGTAACTTCCTTCTTGATACATTCCACCATTAAAGGTTTATGGCAGTTCATTTTTATCTTTCATATTACCTCACAGAAGCACTTTTTCCCGGTGGGGGTGTGTGGCATTAGTAGCAGATTGCACTCGTAAAATTGGCTCCCCTCCCTTTCAGTGTCTGGAGATGAGCAACTCTACATTTACATTTTGTGAATAGCCAAAATGAGTAAACTTACTCAAAACTGTAAGAGTAAATTTAATGGCATAAATTACTCAGTGTAACTACCCTTTGTAAATTGCTCTGGATGTTTTTTTCTTTTTAGGTATTCCCCTTCTCGAATTATGCATTTGGTTATTTGGCATAAATGTAGATATTAAACATTTTTTCGTGCCATTATTCATTGTTACATAATAATCAAGTTTGCTTAAATATATATTCATGTTATATCATAGGGATACAATTCTCTGATCTCGTTTTTAATATTCAGAAACGTTTCTTGAAAGCTGATAACTTTCCTTCTTGTTTTATTGTTTAAAATAAAAAGCACAGTAGATGGTAACTATGTGAAAGGGTGCCAAGGAAATTTCGTTTATTTTAAATGGTTCAGTAAAGATCAGCTGTGTTATAACAGGTAAGAACACATTGTGAGAAAGAGAGAGAAACTTCATACCAGCAATTCAGGACCTAGCCCATGCAGAAGTGCATCAAGTAACGTTGTCCTGCTGCAACATAGAATAGGAGGTGTTCAAGTCAGTTTTTAGGGGACTAATGGGCCAGATATACAAAAATGCAATTTAAGAAATGCAAAACACTATGTACAGAAATACCCATTAGAAAGTAGGAATTACTATTAGCAAATTGGTATTAAGAAAACCCATTGCATTTTAGTAAACGGGCCGGTGGGCGGTGGTAAGTGCATCTCCTAGTGGCCAAAGTCACATATAGGAAATGCTTTGTACATCAGAGTAGGAATCACACATAGGGATTCCCTATTTTCAATTTCCTATTCTTGGGAATCTTTAAGTGCAATTTCTACAAGGTAGAAATCACAGTTTCTGATTTCTTAAGGGCTTTTGTACATAAGAAAAGGCAGTTTTGCATTTCTTAATGGCCTGAAATACCGATTCGGACCTATAAGAAAAACAAAAGGTCTTTGTACATTTGTCCCTTTGTAGCAAAACCTCCTATAGCGTTAAGAAAAGACTGATGAGGGAGTTTCTGGATGTGGAAGATTGCCTCTGTAACTTAAAAACCACTGTGGTCAAAACACCTACAGAGACCCCACATTTGCATGAACTTACAAAAACATAATGTGAACTGATAAAGCACCTTTGCTGCACACATTAAAAGAATATATAGTGAGGCAACGAGGCGAAGGAGACAGACTGGAACGCCTTCTGGCCTAGTTTATGAAGACTGACAGTTTACAGAAGCCTGTTGGAGCTATACAGCTTTCTATTGGCCAGGTGGTCACATCACAGGCCAATCTAAACAGGGCACTTAAGGAACATTATTGAACTTTATATACCACTCCCACAACTACCCAACACACCTTAATAGCTTGGTTCCTAGTTCAGACACATCTCCAGGCCCTCATAACTGCATAAGCAGAATATTTGAGGACCCATAGAGGTGCAAGAGATTAAAGTGGCTATAGACCAACTTGCAAAAAGGAAATCATCAGGGATAGATGGTCTCCCCCAAGAACTTTATGCCTCTTATTGATCCCGACTAATGGCCCACCGGCACAAAATGTACACAGAAGTGTTTAACATTGATCTGCTCCCACAATCTACCAGGGAGGCCTCCATTTTGATCCTTCAAAAAAGGACCGGGATGTCCACTCGATGTCCAGTCATGTGACCCACGTACCTCCTAAATACTGTATATATAATATTAGGGAACAATAAAGCTAACAGACTACTCCCCCCGTACCTTGGATGATACACCCAGACTAATGAGGGTTTGTCCTGGGCTACAATACATATGTGAATATCAGATGACTACTACACATTATGCCCTGCATATGGACATCCAGGGCGTTAGACCTTGCATCCTAGGCATGGTCTCCCCTGTCTTTTTGCCTCTGCTTTCTATGTTGTGACTGTGTGCTAGATTTTGTTTTTGCTGGTTTATGATCCTCTGGGTACTTTACCACTGCTGACCATTGCTAAAGTGTAAGGGCTCTCTGTGTAAACTGTATGTGTTCTTGGCTTTCCATATTTGATTAACTAGTAAGTCCCTAGCATAGTGCACTAGAGGTGCCCAGGGCCTGTAAATAAAATGCTATTAGTGGGTCTGCAGCATTGCCTGTGGCACCCACATGAGTAGCCCTTAAACATGTTTTAGATCTGCCACTGCAGTGTCTGGGTGTGCAGTTTTGAACTGCCAATTCAACCTCCGAAGTGTACCCACTTTCCAGGCCCAAACCTTCCCTTTATTTGCATGCAAGGCAACCCTAAGGTAGGCCCTAGGTAGTCCCATGGGCAGGGTGCAGTGTATGTTAAAGGTAGGACATGTACTGATGTGTTTTACATATTTGATTAACTAGTAAGTCCCTAGTAAACTGCACTAGAGGTGCCTATGACCTGTAAATCAAATGGTACTAGGGGGCCTATAGCACTGATTGTGGTACCAACATGAGTAGCCCTGTAAACATGGCTCAGACCTGCACTGCAGTGTCTGTGTGTGCAGTTAAAATTGCCAATTCGACCTGACAAGTGTACACACAGTTGCCAGGCCCAAACTTTCCCTTTTTAAACATGTAAGGCACCCCTAAGTTAGGCCCTAGGAAGCCCCATGGGCAGGGTGCAGCTTATGTTAAAGGTAGGACGTGTGCTGGTGTTTATTTACATGCCCTAATAGTGAAATACTGCCAAATTCGGCTTTCACTGTTGCAAAGCGTATCTCTCGCATAGGTTAACATGGGAACTGCCTTTAAGTATCTTTTAAGTACAGTTCGGCATTGAGAGCAGATAGAGATTAGGAGTTTGGGGTCTCCGAACTCACAATTTAAAAATACATCTTTTGGTAAACTTGTTTTTTAGATTGTTAGTTTGAAAATGCCACTTTTAGAAAGTGGACTTTTTTGCATAACCATTCTCTACCTCTGACTGTTTGTGTATTCCACTTCTCGTCGACTGACAGTTGGGCTGTTGTGAATTCCCTCTAGACAAACACAAAGGGACCTGAGGTGTGGCCTGCATATCTTGATGAGTCTCAAGAGAATCCTCTGCCAAAGAGAGGAGCTGAAGAGCTGGATGAGGAGTACTTCCCCTTTGTCTGCTTTGTTGGGTTGGCCTGCAGTTGCTGTTTCTGCCTTAAAGAGGGCAAAGACTAGACTTTGCTCTATATCTTGTTTGTGACGTTTTTCCAAGGCCTTGGACTGAGCTTGCCCCCTGTGCTACAGTCTCAGGGCATCGAAGACTTCCTCTGCCAGCACCTGGACTCTCTTGCTGAGACTCCTACCCTGTCAGGTGGTTCCTAATTCAATCCCTGGGCCCTTGAAAAGAGAAGCTGGTGAAAAATCAAGAAAAACAAAGTGTACTGACTTCAGACGATGCCCAGACTGATGCCACTGTCGGATCTTGTGAAACTGTATGCAACTGAATCCGTGGTCCCCACTGGAGTGCAACGACACTAACCGACTCTGCAGGCCCGATGTCGCCACAATCCCACTGAAGTCCATGACTCTGTGAGTTCTGAAGTGCTCTGTCACTGACATCCATGACACCTGCAGCCTCTTGGTGTGACAACGACCCTGTGAGGGCACCCCACTGAATCTTGAATACCGGACATCAACCTGGCCGGATGCATATGGAACCAATGCTTCACACCAACGCCGCTTCATCTCCACTGCTCTGCAGCAAGGAGCTGATGCCTTGCACCAAAGACTCTGCTCCTCAGCTCTGCAGCCTCAAACCGTTGCCGCACCGGATCCAGCGATGCCTCAATTTCCGACTCCCTGTACCAGCTTGTTTCCTCATTTTCACAAGGTACTGTACCTGATGGTCCATTTGACTCCGTGACTGGCGCCATTGCGTCGGATTGATGGGACCGACTACGATGCCGTGCTATTACCAAATTGAAGCATTTGAGTTTCTAAGCACTATATTGAAGTTTGATCTTTGAAAATTCATAACTTAGCTTGTGTATGTTGGATTTGTGTAGTTGTGATTTTGTTTTACTCAGATAAATAGTGGACATTTTTCTAACCTGGTGTGGAGACTTTTTTTGTGGTACTTTTACTGTGTTACTGTGTGTGATTGTACAAAGACTTTACTCACTATCCCTGCGATAAGCCTGACTGCTTGTGCCAAGCTACTGAGGGGGTGAGCAGGGGTTATCCTAGGTGTGTATCTCCCTTACCCTGACTAGAGTGAGGGTTCCTGCTTGGACAGAGTACATACTAACTCCCAACTAGAGATATCATTTCTAATACAGGGTAACTGGAAGTAGTCTTACTAGACATAGAAAAGGCTATCAACACCCTTCTCTGTCCCTCCATATTTAAAATGCTTACTATGATTGAAATCAAAGGTAACCTCCCAAAATAGCTTGACCCACCATATACAACCTGTTGGCCAGGGTGCATATGAGCAAGACATTTTGTGCCAAGTGGAAGCTACACAGGGGCAACTGTCAGGGGAGACTCCTTTCACCAGATCTTTTTATTCTGACCCTTGACCCACTTGCAGGCCTTTTAACAACCAGGGGCCTGCTATGGGGTATCACAATTGGAGGAAGATATCATGTGATGGCATGGTAAGCAGTAAACACATTGGTGTTTGTGAGAGACCCAGAACATGCTCCACCCCACCTAGAACAAGTATTAAACAAATTTGAAAAGGTGTTAGGAGTCTATGTCAATTTCAAGAAATCTGATATGTTCGCACTTAAAAGAGGAAGCCTGGCAGACCTCCTTTCTCCTTACCTTGGAAATTCTCTCAACTGAGAGCCCATCGCCATCTAATATTTAGGTATCGAAGTCTACCATACAGACGATGGCAACTTGGATAAAAGTCTGTCCAGAATCCGTCAATCCATTCTGTTTTGGCACAGTTTACCATTCTCTCCTTACAGACAAGTAGCTATCATAAAAATGATACTTCCCCTCTCTATTTCTTCATGGTCTTACCTCTGAGTTTACCAAACTTCTTCTATGAACTTTTGTCCATACTTTCAAAATTAATAAGGACAAGTTCATGCAGACGCATTGCGATTGCCAAAGCAATGTTCCCACTGGTTGCGGGTGGTATAGGGTTGCCTAATCTGGAGGCCTACCAAATGGCGCCCCAGTGGTGTGGCTGGCAAGGTGGCTGGCAGAAGAAACAGACCCTGAAAGGAAGGACTTAAGACCCATCTTGAGAGATGACAGCTTTCTAGGTGTGCTGCTGCCCTGCATCAGATTAGGGGTCTCGTATCCCTGTGCACTTCAGGCTCTAAAAGCCTGTTGGGACTCCTATACCACGACAATGGGAGTAAACATACCATATTCCCCATATCTTGCCAATCTGGGCACCACCTCACTTGGTAGTAGTAGCTGCTTATCATGCTATGCAGACATGGCACCAGGCAGAAATTACAATAGGAGACTTATGTGCCAAGGATACACTCCACACCTTGGACCACCTGGTGGGGAACTACTGCCTGCGTAAAGGACAATTCATACAGTACAGACCATAATTAAAGTCACGTGGGCTGTTCAAAAATATGTAACTAATGGACAATTATAATTGACTTCCTGACAGAACTGACAGAATGCTCACTACCAAACACAATGATAGTGTGCCTACTAGGCTGATTAACCAGACCCCACACTGTTAAAATAATAGACTTAGCACTCATCATAGAAAAATGGGCCACAGCTATGCACAGGAAGGCTCCCATTCCTCCTCCTGTAAAGACCTGGATTCAGGACCTGATTGTATGGAGTACCGCAGAAATGAATGTGTTGACACAGATACATAGGCAGACAAGGCAGGTGACACCCCTCTGAGAGTGGGATACACTGTCATTGGCACTACAAGCAAATCAGACAAGATGCCCCTGAACAAATGTACTATACTATACACACCCATCCTGCTTCAGATCAATGAGGCACAAGGCCATGGTGTACTGATCGCAGCTCAGCCCAGACAGACCAACCAACGCTATATAGATTCATGGCAACTGATATGTAACAGGGACATCTAGGGGCCTCCAACCTCACTGAAATACAATGCCAAATGACACTAGAAATAAGATTTATTAAGACAAGAGAAAATAACAACATGTTGCTAGACCAGATAGCACACAACTTATGCACAATTGCAATAGTACAAGCTATATGATTTTATCGTCTACTGTTAAACTGTTAACTGCTCATAATTGATACATATATGGATGTTCACACCCCATACAATACTTACATCATCAAGTATGTATTATCTGAAAATGAAAATGTACGGTATCTTATGTCTGTTACAAATCAATAAAGAACAATTTTAAAAATAAACAGAAATATAAATTGAGGGTTAGACATTGTGCAAAATCAAAGCTATATTCCATTCTCATTTATCGGCGGTTTATAATATGATCCTCGTTGAAGATCGCTGGCCTCTGGTTTTTGTAAGAGAATCACCTTGAGGTGGGGAAATAATATTTTGTGCATTTGCCTCCTTACTACCTGATGAACTCAAGGAAAATATATACTAGAATGGGATTTTGAAGTAGGCTTCTGCTATGTACAGAAACCAAGTGTAATGGGGGAAAGAATCTGTTCCCTCTGTGATTTCTTTAAGGAGTGAGCCCCAAGTACAAGCTCAATATCCTCTGAACCCAGAAGCTAAGCGCAATACAATAGCTATTTTAGCTTCTATATCAAGGTATAATAGTGCATTGATATTCCACTAATAACACTTCTATTTTTCTAGTATTAAAATTTAATGATTTGTACAGAGTTGTTTTAGTTTATCGAGTTTTGAATGCACATCCAGGCACAGATGCTGTAAAATGCTCACGTTGAGGGATTAATGACAAACCTATACAGAAAAAAATATAGAACAACCTCAGCTCTATTTAATTTGTATAGCACTTACTACCCCTGATGAGGTATTGAGGAGCTTTTCTGTGAGTAGCACGCTACTCCGGAACCCAAAAAGGATTAGTGGTGGATTAGTATAGTGAAATTTGCATTAATTTGAGCAGTGCACATGTGAGTGTGTTAGTTGGATTGAAGAGGATAATGGGGTGATACAAGTGGGAAAGGTATAGAAAGTGTTTATTAGTAGTAAGATGAGGTTTGGGATGAGTATAAGGTAAGTTGGAGGGGGGAAGAATCTCTAGAAATGGATTTGGGAGATAATAGTAGCAAAATTAATTTTGGGATGTTGATGGACTAATGGATTCTTTAATAAAAACCTAGAAACTGAAACCAAGTATTTAACCGTTTTTTCATTTGGCTGTTTTCAGTGCGCTTATACAATATCGACCCAGGGATAAAAGAATAATTGTGGATCTTTGCAGCAAGAATTGTGCAGCTTTCATAAGAAGATTGTGAGGCTCTATCATATATTGATGATATCTATGTTACAGATGATGACTTCACTGAACACCTAGCTAGGGTTGACAGTATATTAACACTTTTTTCCTATCATGGGTACAAAACCAATTTTAATAAATCTAGATTCCGTATCCTAATTTGATTTTTCTTGGCTATTAGCTGCCCATTGAGGTTAACAGGTTGCCACCTGACTTCCTGTGGAAGTGTACTACTTTCGCACCTCTAAACAGATTATGTAAATTACAAGCCCTGATGGGGTTGCTTACATGTGATAGGGATTACTTGCTACATTATTCTGAGTGAGTTAATACTTTGTATGAATTCATCACACTAACGTATTCTGAACAGAATTGGACAAAAACAGACAGTCATCTTATGTGAACTGCAAGCAGATATGTCATATACAATACATGTATATATTTATATATATATTTAATTTATAACATATAAGAAAATCAACAAGACAACTCTATTAATTATGGTTGTTCATAGCACTTCTGGCTACACATTTGTAGCATACAATGAATTACAGGCAACTCCCACAGCATACAGACCATATTTTTATTCCTCTGCTAAAGCATGATTTATTCCTACTGAATAATTCTCACTTTAAATTATACTGATATAAAGCTTTAATGGGGCCCTATATTTCATATTATGGAGTTTTTGCAATGCATGTAAATTATTAGCCAAACTCTGATTATTTTATTCATACATAAGTATAGAGCATGTTCTACACAGATAATTATGCAGAGTGCAGGGCTTGCAGTTGACATGAAACAGATGTACTCTGCTGCTTGTGATTCAGTGGAGGGAATTTTTGAAGATGGAAACTTCAAGGTGCTGTTCACATACACTGATGTTCCGACTGATTTCACTGCACAGCTAGCAGAAGAGCAAGCCCTGCTACTTTCCCTTCAAAATGTTGATCCATCTGCTCAGACTCAGTATTTTCTGTTCAAGGCTATAATGTATATTTACTGTGTTGACACTTAAATGGTTTCGGAGGTTCAAAGATTAAATCAATAAAAAGTAAACAACTGAGAAAAGATAGCTGTTCTACAGGACACACTTCCTATGACCAGTGTGCAGCACACAGTGGCCCCTAAAAGTGAAAGAATTCATGCTAGAAAGAACTGAGCAGCGGAACTAGGTGCAGAGACAACAGACAGACCTTCACTGTATCTCAAACTAGGATCTCAAACAAAGATGGATGCATACATTTCAGTAGCAATACATGCAATATTGAAAGCGGAAAACCTTCTGATGATTTTCCTTGTAAATATTCTTACACCCTCACTTAAGATAATGTTTCTATTGATTTTATACCTTGGGTTAGAGATGGACAAATTCCTAATGAGTGAGATAGTATAGATTTAAATAGAGCAGCTCAAGAAGGAATAGTTTCAGCACATGCTGGCATTATTGCTACAGTGTAAATGCTATAAAAACAATTCTAAAGGCCATATTTACCAAAGATAAAAAAATGATGTGCAGCAATGCAATATTCATCAGCATAAAAACCTCTTTACTGTTATGAGACTAGCACAGACTCCATTTGCTATCTATGATAAATACTTTGGGGTAATTTACATCAATCAGGTAAGATCACCCCAACTTCAAGTTGGTGGTCACCCCTTTACAAATGGGAAGGGGCCTGCAAGGTACACTATCCCCTTTGTGAATGTGGGTGCAAACACTGTTGAAGAGCAGCTAGTGGTCCCACAGGCCACTGCCTACACGTAATAAATGAAAAGAAAACTTTATTTTTTTCTTTTTGAAATGCATCTTGTTTTCCTATAAGGAAATAGGCTGCATTTAAAAAAAAAGTTGCTTTATTTAAAAGCAGACACAGGCATGGTGATCTGCTGTCCCCAGCAGGCCATCATCTGTGTGCTTTCAGCGATTCCCATTGGGTCACAAATTGCGACCTCCCTCATGATTATTAATAAGGTAGGTCAATTGCGACCCACTGAGAATCAGAAACAGTGTAAAACACTGTTGTACATAGCGAGTTGCGATTTCCTAACAGCAAATCGCAACACTTCTGGCACTTTATCTTTGCTGATGTCAAATTTCTTCGCTTTGGTAAATTTGGTTCTAATCTCATGAAGTGTCTACAACGGATTAAATTGGGTAAGAGGATAAAGTGTTTTCAATTCTATGTCCTTTTCAGAGACATCAAGACCACATTGATAAAATGAAGCATACATCACATGGAATATGACTACTGAATCCTCCTCTAGGCAAATTATTTAGTCCTCTCTGAACCCCATAAATCTCAGGCCAAACCTGTATTCAATACTCTAGCAGTCAAGGTTTGCTTACGTGTATTGTTAGCATGTTGTACGACCCCACTTGATTCTGAGTGGGAGAGGTGAGAGCATAGCAATTGTGCTTCAAGAGCAACATTGAACTATGAACGCCTGAGCAATAAACACAGGACCATTGCCTGAATGAAAAGTATCAATTGCTACTATGGCTACAATGCACTGTAAGTCTTTATGCCCACTGTTGCAGTAGCAGTCTTTTGTGGCTAATCCCTAAGGTCCATCAAGTTGGCATGTGACACTCAGGGTGGTGCTGGTGACAAATAGAACAATCCTTGAATAATGTAATGTTGTGCAGCTCTTCACATATGGCAGACATGGGTCTAATGGAGAAAATGGGAAAAATTAAAAATTAAAATTAAAATCATACAAAAATGACATGAACATTGTAATGTTTAAAAAAATATAAAATCAAGGAAAAAATCAAATAATAATAATAATAATTATTATTATTATAAAATGAAATACAAATAAAATGTTTGAAACAAATTATTGAAAAAATAACAAAATTACAAATATACAATTTAATTGCTGTTGTACTAGGGGAGGAGGACTACCATGAAAACCATAGGGATTTGGGAGGCAAGGAGTGGATCAGGTGAAAAATGCAAAAACAAGTATATAATAAGATATAAGCCACTGTTCATACAGTGTATTTAGTAATAAGCATTGACCTACTAGGCCTCAAGCATAACACACAAAATGGCCACCAGCCACATGCTCAAACAAAACTAACAAGGAGGTCTGGCCACCACAACAAAGAAGAACACATGCAGGCCTAAAAGAACACAGGCTGCCAACAAAAAATGTCCACCACCCACATGGTTAAACAACAACCAGCAAGGAGGCATGGCCACCACAATAAAGAACACATGCTGGCCTAAAAGCATATTGGCTGCCTACACAAAATGACTGCCAGCCACATGATAAAATAGAAACAAACAGCAAGAAGGCATGTCCAAAAAAAGAACACATGCAAGGCCTTAAAAAAACCGCTCACTGGCTTCCTACACAAAATGGGTGCCAGCCGCATGGTCAAACAACAACCTGCAAGGAGGCATGGCCACCAAAACAAAGAACAACACATGCTGGGCTAAAAGCACACTTGCTGCTTACACAAAATGGCTGCCAGCAACATGGTCCAACAGCCACAGCCAGCAAGGAGACATGGCCACCACAATAAAGAAGAATACATGCAGGCATACTGGCTGCCTACACAAATGGTCGACAGCCACATGGTCAAACAACAAGCAGGGTGAATAGAAAACAAAAAACGCATATGGGTATTGGACTATAATTGACTATACAAAAGGGCCCCTGGACACATGGCATGGGGAACAAAGACAAATGGTGGCCTATGACAAACACACACTGGCCAGACAAAGAAGGCATTTGTACTGGGAAAAAAACAGCATTCAGTCAGTAATTCCAAAAATGAAAATTAAAGGTGCTAAAAAATTTACAAAAATACACATCATACAAAGACATCAAGTATTACCCCACCATACCATGTTTGCAGAAAAAAAAATGCCCAACAACATTTTATTATATTTAATCCAATGCTATCCATGGTGTTTCTGGTTAACAGACACAACAAACAGTTGTTTGATCATGCACCTATGATTTGTTCTGGGCCTACAGCTGGATGGCCTATTCCATTAGCAAACTAGGCCACTTAACCTTAACATAGTGAATTAAATGAATATTTCAAATAATATACAAAACAAAACATGGTGAAAAAGTAGTGAACTGTAAAACATTTTTCCTTCATTGTAGAAAAATTACAAGTAAAACTATAACTAGGCCCCAAATGCATGCCACCCAAAACAATAAATTTTAAAAATTGAAGAACAGTACAAATAAATCCTGGTGCATCTCCTCTATCAAACATACAAGTTTTACAACACCCTTTATGCAAGTGTTTATGAACTTACTTGTGAAATCTCAAATTCAAACAAAGTCCTTAAATACAATGATACATCCAGCTTGAAATCCAAGTGAAAAGTGACTAGGAGACAGACAAAGCACTGGGAGGAGAAGGCTGGACAGGAAGTTAGAGTCTCTGGGGCACTTCATGTTGTTGAAAATTTTTTTTTTTTTAAAGTACTCATCGCACAAAATAATCAGCTTAAAGGGTCCCTTAGAGAAGATTTTTAACTCAATATTGTCTTATTGAAGAACTTTTGGCTGCTTGAGATTTACTAGGTTTCTGCCATGGTCGATCGGGCTCTCTCATGCTCACCTATGTCCCTAAAGACGTGCCGGAAGTCACCAGTGCAGCGCTACATATCAGGGGGTAGGTAAAAAATTTAATTTGTGCTCACAAGTGTCCGGAAGTCTCTTGTCTTGCTTCCTGTGCACGCGAAATGGCATCAAGCACGCACCTTTGGGGGAATGCTCTGCACTGTTGCAATGAGCAGAGTCTATTGGAAACTCTGCATTCTTCACAGAACACACAGTTGCCGAATTCTTGCAAACTCCGCAAGTGCAGCAGAGTTTTCCCCCAAGCCTAAAAAACAAATCCCATGTGAAAATATTCAGCTGATATTATTGCATAGTCAATCAGCAAGGTCAGACTGCCATTGTGTTCTGCTTTTCTTCAGACTAAGAGGAAAATCACGTCAAAGGAATGCAAAGAGTGCAGCACTCTTAGTCTGAGTAATGAATTTATTAAAGCACTTCCCAAGTTTCATGTCCAGAAAAAATAACATGAGTTTTTTTCAAATACAGAAACACGTGCAATTCTAGAAATAATCACAGCAGTAGAATACTAATGATTACTGAAACAGAGAGAATGCAAAACTTCAACAATGAATATAATATATATATATGTGTGTGTATATTGTGACTGCATATTCATGCATGCATACCACAAAGCTAAAAATATGAATTTAAATGTTTCATCATGGGGCTTGACGCCGACACCATCCCTTGATCTGCCAGCTTCAGGTTATGGAACCCTCACAACCGAGACAGAGGGAGTTTACCACCCACCATGGAATTCTGAGCAAGGTCTCCCTCCTCAGAATGAGTTCCTTTTGGTATCAGCTGTCAAAACTCCTCCTTATATCCTTTAAACAAACTGGAGAGGAGAATTCTAGAAACCCCCGTCTCATCTGGGAAACGCAGGACATACTAGGTCAGTGTTGAAAAGAACACACTAGAGACTGGCCAACTGTCACAGTGTTTTTCCAAGACTGAGCTGTTCCCTGCCTTATCATAAACATTCTCAGCCTGGTACATCTTATCATACTTATTCCTTACTCCCCCATGTTATGTGCCCATCCTTCAGTGAGAAAGAGCGAAAACACGCTGCACAAGCAGGTCACGGAAAAATACCTGCACCACAAATGTGACGGTGTGCGGAAGTAAGCTAAGCACAAAATTGAGTCTGTCATCAAGCTGGAGCTGGTGGTTAAATACAAATAGTAATACACATTGTCAAAAGTATGTTTATCACACTGGTTTTCTTTAGATATAAAATTGATTAATGTTTGAAATGGGGCCTTTGGATGGAAGTCAGGTTACCCCCTGTCCAAGCAAAGACCCTCACTCTAATCAGGGTAAGTCACACACAATCCAAATTATCCTGTGCCCACCCCCTGGTAGCTTGGCACTGAGCAGTCAGGTTTAACTTAGAATGCAATCTATAAAGTATTTGTGCAAGAAATCATAATATAACACAATATAGCACCACAAAAATAGACCACACAGAGTTTAGAAAAATAGATAATATTTATCTGATAAGATGCAGGTAAAAATGATTAAAATGCAATAAGAATACATTTAAATATTACCGTAAAAATAATATAAAGTGTCTTAGAATTGAACTATTACTGTAAAAACAATAAAAAGTGTCTTAAGTTCTCCTAGAAACAACAAGTGTCTCTTGCAGGGCAAAGTACCTGGTTGGCATTGAAAAATCCTTGCAAGGGACTGCAGAGGATGAGATACGTGGAAAATGGTAGGTGTGTGTCGGTTTCCTCCCTCCGCACATGGACTTGCGTCATTATTTTTCACATAGGAAAGACGTTGCATCGATTTACGGCACGCAGACTTGGATCCTCTTCGGGATGCAGGGTTTTTCGGACGCCCCGGGGATGATGCGTGGAATCCTGGGCTTTGCGGAGCGAAGTCACAGGTACTGTGTCTATTCTGGTGGGTGATGCGTGGAATTTCTCCCGCACGGCAGGCGCTGTGCCGATTCCTCTCAGGAAGTCAGGCTGCGTCGTTCTGGGTGGGCTTGCGTCGATCCAGTAAAGCCGTGCATTGAAGTTCCCATCACGTCACTGGTGCTGTGTCGATTTTCCTTAGCGAAGTCAGCATCGTTTTGGTCTTGGCCTGCAGTGAATTAATTGTTCACCGTGAGCAGGCTGTGCATTGAATGTTCGCCCCACGAGGATTCCAGTTGCAGGAGAGAAGTCTTTTTGGTCCTGAGACTTCAGGGAACAGGAGGCAAGCTCTATCCAAGCCCTTGGAGAGAACTTCTGCAGCACTGCAAGAGAGCAGCAAGGCAGCAGGGCAACAGCAAGGCAGCAGACCTTCTCAGAAAGCAGTCAGGTGAGTCCTTTGGGCAGCCATGCACTTCTTATTGGCAGGTTGCAGGTTCTGGTTCATGTTTCTTCTCCAGGAAGTGTCTTACTTGGTAGGGGCAAACTCCCTGTTTTTATACCCTTTGAAGTGGGGGAGAGTGGCTTAGAAGTGCACCAGGTCCCCTTTCAGTTCAATCATGTCTGCCAGGGTCCCAATAGGGGGTGTGGCAGTCCTTTGTGTGAGAGCAGGCCCTCCACCCTCCCAGCCCAGGAAGACCCATTCAAAATGCAGATGTATGCAAGTGAGGCTAAGTATCCTGTGTTTGAGGTGTGCCTGAGTGAATGCACCAGGGGCTGTCAACTAAACCCAGCCAGGCATGGATTGTAAGGCACAGAAAGATTTAAGTGCAGAGAAATGTTCACTTTCTAAAAGCTGCATTTCTAAAATAGTAATATGAAATCCAACTTCACTAGTGAGCAGGATTTTGTATCACCATTCTGGCCATACTAAATATGACCTTCCTACTCCTTTCAGATCAGCAGCTACCACTCAAACAATGTATGAGGGCAGCCACAATGTTAGCCTATGAAGGGAACAGGCCTCACAGCAGTGTAAAAACGAATTTAGGAGTGTTACACTACCAGGACATGTAAACTACACAGGTACATGTCCTGCCTTTTACCTACATAGCACCCTGCCCTAGGGGTTACCCAGGGCTCACTTTAGGGGAGACTTATATGTAGAAAAAGGGGAGTTTTAGGCTTGGCAAGTACTTTTAAATGCCAAGTTAAATTGGCAGTGAAACTGCATGCACAGGCCTTCCAGTGGCAGGCCTGAGACAAGGTTAAGGGGCTACTTAAGTGGGTGTCACAATCAGTGCTGCAGGCCCACTAGTACCTTTAATCTATAGGCCCTGGGCACATATAGTACACTCTACTAGGGACCTATAAGTAAATTAAATAGCCCAATTGGGTAGGATCCAATGTTACCATGTTGAAAGGGAGAGAGCATATGCACTTTAGCACTGGTTAGCAGTGGTAAAGTTTGCAGAGTCTAAAAACCAGCAAGAACAGTATCTCAAAAGTGGAGGGAGGCAGGCAAAAAGTTAGGGGTGACCACCCTAAGGCTGTCAGGTCTAACAATTAGTAATATATTTGATGCTTCTAACAAATCTGCCTTTTCCCCTTTAGCACCCCCTGGCATGTCTTCAAGTATCTGAGCAGGAAATTATCTTTTATATCACTAACTGGAATTTAGCCACTTTGGGTGGGTATGAACGTTTAGCATTAAGGTCTCTGAGTATGTGAATTGGAACAGCTGGAAATCTAAATCTTATACTATCAAGAAAAGCAATCATAATTCTTAATACTTTATCCTGTTTATTTAGGTTCGAAATATTCATTCACAATTATTAAATCAATGGAAATGTTCCTTGTGGATTGGCTCCCATTATACTTCAGTCCAGAAACGTCAATAGTTAGTACAGCTGAAAATTCATTGAAGATTCTGCTACTCTTCATGATATTCTTTACTGACACTTAGAGGCAGATTTCACAGCGCAGTGCAGCAACCAACCCTGCTGAAATGCATGAAATGGATGGACAGTAATTAACATGATGCAGAGCATTCCAGTCCTTTCCTTGCCCTGGCTCACAATGTGCTGCTTCGTGGAAATGCAGACGCTCTTGCACCATGATGCAAGGGTGCATGCATTCTAAGCAGGATTGTTCAGTGTAAGAAAGGGCACCTGCCTGCAGAAAAACAGTCCTCTGATACAGTTTCCAGAATGCAGCACACTTAGAAAAAAGAAACAATTAGTCGAAATGAAGATAAACATCCTTGAGCACTTCACCTGGAGAGGCATAGCAATTTAACGCATTCCCAGGTCTTGTTAATCTTGTTAAACTGGGAATGCGCCAAAATCCATGGGTGGATGAGTGGGTACCCCCACACTGCACCCATGTAAATCCTCCCTGTTTCAGATTAATGCAAGACTGTGTTTTGAGGTGCCTTTCATTACTCTAGATTTATCAAGCCACTCAGGGCCTTGCAAGGTGGCATTGCATGGTTTGATAAATCTGACTTAGGTTTTCTGTCAACCTTGCACCCCCCAAAACCCTTGATACATATGCTTCTAAGGTTGAAAAGAAATCAGTTGGTTTACCTAAATTCTCCTTCACAGCCTTTAAATTGAAGACCAAATAATCGTTCAACACCACTTATTCAGTGGCCCATAATTCTTGAAGGTTAAGGACAATTATTGTGATTTCTCTTTCTTTAAGTGTGTAGTTGTTAACAATTTAAAATTCCTCTTTAGACCTGCTATATTCCAGGAAGTCCTCCCTGTTAGGGCCTCCAACAAAAATATTTGCACTGTGCCCTGCTTGGTGAGAGACAATATTGCAGATATCTAATTATCTTATATCAAGTTATCTGGTTGTCCCAAAATTCCTAATTTCCCTACTTTCACTAATGATGCATATCCCCCTGGATGGGGATATAGGAAATTGGGTGTAGACAGCAATGGGCTTCGTTCAAAATGAACACCGAAAGTAGAAAGCCCCTGGCCGATTAATCAAGGGATCCTGGCATATACAATATTATCTGCCTCTCAATCATAGTGGTAGTCAAATTTAGGTAGTGGGCTCACCATCATATCTCCAATTACAACTTTCACTTAGTTGCCAGCCATCTTTGACACTTTTTGGAGACCTATCCCCCTGCAGCACCTCCCACCCAATACTGTACTTTTCCATCACCCCCTCTTTCCACATCCTCTCACCCTCCAGGCACTCACTGATGGGCAAGAATTACCTGAATGAAACCGGGGGGGGGAGGTTTGGGAAGAAGCAGGGTCTTTGCAGCTAATGTCTCGGGCCTGAGCAAGTTCAGTAAGCCCTTAAGGTTAGTCATTTGGGTGTGGCGTGAGCACCATCTCAGTGGTTAACAGACAGCAGCAGGCAGCAAATCCAACAGTACAGCTGCTGCAGAAATATTCCTAATACTTCTGGTATGCCTGAAATTCCAGTTATTCATTTATCCAGTTTTCCTGCACACCAGCACTACATAGGGCAATAACAAAGCTAGCCCGTTAGTATGCCAGTTCAGCTAGATAGATACAGTGTGCACAAGCCCACACTAGCCACAGGCAGTAAGCAGAAAGACATGGTGCCAGCTTCATATGAGACCAAAAACTCTGTACACTATTTGCTGTTGCTGGTAATGGACCTGCCACGGTTGGCGTCCAAATCAACCTGACATCCAGTCCTTGACTCCAACAAGCTGCTGGGTGCAGGAGAAGGGAAGAGAGGGAAAGGCAAACAGATAGGCAGGATAGATGGCCTCTGCCTTCTACATCAGTGGTGAGCCAGCTGCAGTGAGCCCATGAGCCTATCCCACAGCCTTACAACTCCCCATACCACAAACAGCCTTCTGCAGCCTCCACAGTCCTTAGCAGCTCACTGTTAACTGCTTGCTGCCCACTTGCAGCACACTATTTTCTAGATCCCTGGTGCTGTAGCTCTGATTGTTCCTGCCGGCATTTTGAAAACTCTGGTTCTTTGGCGAATCAGCAGCCTCAAACCCCACACTTCAACACTTCATATCACACAGCGTAGTTGAGTCACACGTCTTTAGCATAGTTACATAGATAAAAAGGAAATAAGATGCTGATTTGTGCATAAAGTGATTCCTTTTCACAGCTTCTGGCCTATTAGTAAACAGTCCAGACACTCATCAAAAATAATTTTCACCTATGACAGTGACCATATGTAGTGTTGGGAGGTTGTGCCAAACACGGTTAGCTCATTGTAGTTGAAATGCTGTGAAAGAACATCAGTCAAAGGCATGGAATTGAGTGATTTCCTCTTGGGTCCACAGCCTATAAAAGTGAACTGTTTATATCTATCTTAGTACATGCTATATTTAGAAAACAGCAAGCATTCTCTGAAAGATAATCTCCAGAAAGCATGAGAAAAACTATTAGACAAATAATGCAAACTATTTCAAGGTGATTTTAGATGGTTTTCAAACACTCACAATAAAGTATACACAGTTTGCACTAATATTTATTTGGTCCTCATTCTTTTGAAGGAATATTAGAATCTATTACAGCAAGGTCAGAGTCAGATGTGAACAATAACACAAATTGAATTTGGCTTTGCAAACTAAATAAGTGTCTTGGCAACTCATAAACAAATCTGCAGTGTTTAATTGTTACAGTTTGACATCAATGCAGATTCAATCACAACAAAAGAAGCAATATATACTCTTTTATCGATAGATGAAATAGAGAGCGTCACATTTTTTGTAGCAGCATTTTATGTGGGTCCTAGACAGAGTATTCTTCTCACCAATTACTGCATTTAATTTCTGTGACTGTCAAAAACATACATTCTGAGCCTACTATAAAATAATGCACAAATACACAGTACCTTTCTTTACCATGCATGGAAATTCCCTTTTGATTTCAACTATTTCACAAAAACACAACCCTGCATTCATAAGCACATCTTCATGCACCAACCTGCTGGGTCACTCACTACTCCATGATGCTACCACTTTGCACTGTGCTTGTAACACTTTGAAGTCCAGCCTTGTTCATAAATTACTAGCAGAACCTGTTCTATTAAATTCTTACCACACACTCCTACACAACAATTCATATCTAATTAGTGCATAGGAAAGTTGTTGTGGGTCAACTCCTGGTTACATTTCGTGTTAACTGTTCCAAGAACAGTAAAATGTAGCAGTATTACCTTCTATCCTCCTCCAAATAAGGTGAAGTGTGTTTTAGCATAGAATATTATAAATAACTGCTTTGACAAATTAACTAAGGTTGCTGCAATCCTAACACTCAAAAAAGGTGTCTTTAACCTCTTTAGCAGAAACGTTTTCCATGCAAACAGTCCAATATACATGTGATATTCAGCAAATGCTACAGACACAATTTACACCATATCTGACTGATTTATTACACCCCATCTTCTTATCAAACACAATAGCCGTAATCGATAATCCATGTTTTCAAGACAAAAGAATCTGGAGTATGGCCAGGATTAAAGACTATTTTAGATTCATCCCTTCCTTCTTCATTTCATTGTTTTTTAATCTGCTCTGTGAAGGTTCAGCTACACTTCTGATAGCTAGTTTTGCAAAGTCAGCAAGAATGGTAGTGAACAATGGTTTTCTACTTTGGAGGAGAGGTATTCAATAAGATAAGTGAAAATAAAGCTCTCCCATTCCAAAAATGTCAAGCTCCTCCAATGTGTGACCTGCCTTTTGACGTATCAACTTGTTTGAAACAATTTACCTGGATGTGCCACTAGAGCAACCACCAAAAGTGGCACTTAACTTGAGACAATTGATTAGACCAAAAAGAATTGATCAATCAATCAATCAATCAAGGATTTATATAGCGCACTAATCACCGGTTAGGGTCTCAAGGCGCGGGGGAGGCGTTTCTTGAATGTCAAGAGGTCTGTCGAAGGTGAAGTGGTAGGGAGTTCCAGGTCTTGGCGGGTAGGTGAGAGAAGGATCTTCCTCCAGTGGTGGTGCGGCAGATGTGGGGATGGAGGCGAGGGCGAGGCTGGCGGAGTGGGGGTTTGGAAGGTGAGTCTGTTGTTGAGGTAGGCTGGGCCTGTGTCGTGGTGGGCCTTGTGTGCGTGGATGAGGAGTTTGAAGGTGATCCTCTTTGATACTGGTAGCCAGTGAAGGTCTCTGAGGTGGGGGGAAATGTGGTCGCGGCGTGGGATGTCCAGAATGAGGCGGGCGGATACGTTCTGGATTCTTTGCAGCTTTGTTAGGAGTTTGGTTGATATTCCTGCATATAGGGCGTTTCCGTAGTCCAATTGGCTGCTGACCAGGGCGTGGGTGATAGTTTTCCTGGTTTCGACGGGAATCCACTTGAAGATTTTGCAGAGCATAGGGAGAGTGTTGCAGCAGGAAGAGGAGATGGCATTGACCTGTTGAGTCATGCTGAGTGTGGAGTCCAAGATGAAGCCTAGGTTGCGTGCGTGGGTGGTGGGTGAGGGCGCAGTTCCTAGGGTTGTGGCCACCAGGGGTCATTCCAAGTTGAGGGGTTGGTGCCAAAGATGAGGATTTCTGTCTTGTCTGTGTTTAACTTGAGGTGGCTTGATTCCATCCAGCTGGCGATGGCGTGAAGTCCGTTGTGGAGGTTGTTCTTTGCAGTTGTAGGGTCTTTCGTGAGGGAGAGGATGAGCTGAGTGTCATCTGCGTAGGAAACTATGTTGATGTGGTGGGATTGTGCGATGTTGGCGAGGGGGGCCACATAAATGTTGAAGAGCGTGGGGCTGAGCGAAGATCCTTGGGTAACGCCACAGATGATTCTAGAGGCTTCTGACAGGAACAGTGGGAGGTGGACTCTCTGGGTTCTGCCTGAGAGAAATGACGAGATCCAGTTGAGAGCCTCATCACAGATTCCTGCGTTGTGGAGGCGTGTGCGGAGAGTGTGATGACATACCATGTCAAAAGCCGGGGAGAGGTCCAGGAGGATGAGTGCTGCTGTTTCTCCTTCATCGAGCATGGTCCTAATGTCATCTGTGGCAGCAATGAGTTCAGTTTCGGTGCTGTGGTTTCTGCGGAATCCGGATTGGGAGGTGTTGGGTACCTTGCTGTCTTCCAGGAGCCAGGATAGTTGGCTGTTTACTTTTTTTTTTATGACCTTGGCTGGGAAGGGGAGGAGGGAGATTGGCCGGTAGTTCTTGGGGTTGTCTGGGTCTGCCTTTGGTTTCTTCAGCAGGGCGTTGATTTTTGCGTGCTTCCATCTTTCTGGGAAGATGGCTGACTCGAAGGAGCTGTTGATGGTTTTGCAGAGGTGGGGTGTGATGATGATGTTTGCCTTATTGAAGATGTGGCGTGGGCATGGGTCCGATGGTGATCCAGAGTGGATCGAGGCCATGGTGGTGGTGGTGTCCTCTATGTTGAAGGGGGTCCAGGGTCCAGGTGTGGAGGAGGTGGGTGTTGCTTGGAGCGTTGGGTTCTTGGGTGTTTGTAGTTAGCTGGTGGGTTTGAAGCTATTGTGGATTTCTTCTGTCTTTCAATGGAAGTGGGTTGCCAGTGAGCTGCAGAACTCCTGTGATGGTGGGGGTTTGTTGGAGCAGGTCCTGGGGGTCAATAGCTCATTGACGATGCCGAAGAGCTCTTTACTGTTGTGAGCGTTGGTGTCAATGCGGTTTTTGAAGTGGGTCCCTTTGGTGGTGTGGATCAGTTGGTGATGTTTGTGTAGGGCATCCTTGAAAGCGATGTGGTTGGAGTTGGTAGGGTCAAGGTGCCAGGTTTTTTCCATTGTGTGACATAGCCGTTTGGATTCCTGTAGTTCTGGGGTGAGCCAGCTGGCCTAGATTCTGTGGGAGGTGTTTTTTTTTTTTTTTGAGTGGTGCGAGGGTGTTGGCGCAATCTTCTATCCAGCGATGCAGGTTGGTGGTGGCTGTGCTGGGGTCTGGGGTTCCAGGGGGTGGGGCCCGGGCGAGAGTGGAGATCAGTTGATCCGTTGATATTTTGCTCCAGTTGCGTCGGGGGGTTGCGTGCGGTGGTGGTGAGTGCCTGGTTTCTGGTAGGAGAAGTGGATGCAGCGGTGGTCTGTCCAGCTGAGTTCAGTGGTATGGCTGAAAGAGACGTGGTTGCTGGCTGAGAAGATGGGGTCGAGTGTGTGGCCTGCGGAGTGGGTGGGTGTAGTGACGAGTTTCTTGAGGCCAAAGTTGGCGAGGTTGTCGGTTAAGTTGGTGGTGTTGATATCGTTGTTATTTTCTAGGTGGAAGTTTAGGTCACCAAGGAGGATGTAGTCTGTTGAGGCGAGGGCTTGGGAGCTGATGGCGTCGGCGATGTCGTCGCAGAACTGCGGTCTGGGTCCAGGGGGTCTGTAGACCAGTGTTCCTCTGAGTGTGTTGTTTGTGTTGATGTGGATTTTGAAGTGGAGGTGCTCGGAGGAGTTGATGGTGTCGTGGGAGTTGGTGGAGACTCTTATGGTATTTTTGTGGACTATGGTGATTCCCCCTCCTGGTCTGTTGATTCGGTCTCTTCTGGTGATCTTGTAGTTTTCTGGTATGGCTATGGTTAGGTCTGGTTCCGAGGCCGAATTCATCCAGGTTTCGGTGCGACGTCGGGCAAGTATGTGGTCAGGAGGTCCGAGAGTTCAATTGCATGTTTGTGGATGGAGCGGGTGTTAAGTAGGATGCATTTTAGGCGGTTGTCTGTTTTGATTTGGAGTTTGGAGGTTAGGTTGCAGGTGAAATTGCAGGTTTTGCAGGAGAAGGGTCCTTTGGTGCGTGTCGATGTGGACTGGAAGCAGATGGAGGAGCGTCCTGGACTAAGGACGTGGAGTTTGTTGGCAGTGTAAAGGTGTTCGGTGGCACGGGAGGCGTGTTGGCCAGGGGGGTCTGGCGCTGGGCGAGGTCTTGGCGTGTACACGCACAAACAGGCTTGCCTTTGGTAAGCCAGCGGCGCGTCCATGCTGCGGCCTGCATAAGAGGGGGGGTGGGAGGGAGTGGCAGCTGGGAGGAGGGAAGGAGACTTTCAATGGGAGTGCAGGGGCAGCAGGAGTCAGAAGCGGGAAGAGCTCCGAGGAGGAGGGAGGGGGGTGAGACCCCCCGGGACAGGAGAAGCCAAGAAGCCCAAACAAGCCCAAACAAGCCCAGACAAGCCCAAACAAGCCCAAAACAATGGCAGCACTTACCGGAGCTGTGGTGAGGAGGAAGCGACCTGCCTGCAAGGATGCAGGGTCAGAGGTTGCAGGAAGATATTGCACTACAATGCAATTAGCATTTGTTTGACAAGCCATATATGATGATTCACCAATACTGACAATCCCTGCACCATCATCATGCATGTGTATTCTCTGAATCAATTGGTGTCATTCGGCTGAATGCACATGCTTTATCTACAGTTCCAATGGGGTCTATGCTATCAGGTACAATTGGTGCTATTTTGCAAACTACTTTGCCTTCATCGTCATCATCAACAATGACATAGGGGGTCATTTTGACCCCGGCGGTCATGGACCGCCGGGGCCAGGGTTGGCGGGAGCACCGCCAACAGGCTGGCGGTGCCCCGCAGGGCATTCTAACCGCGGCGGTTTGGCCGCGGTCAGATGCGGAAAACCGGCGGTCTCCCGACGGTTTTCCGCTGCCCAAATGAATCCTCCATGGCGGCGCAGCCCATACCGCCATCCTGTTCCTGGCGGTTCTCCAGCCAGGAACAGGATGGTGGTATGGAAGGTCGTGGGGCCCCTGGGGGCCCCTGCAGTGCCCATGCCAATGGCATGGGCACTGCAGGGCCCCTGTAAGAGGGCCCCACTTTGTATTTCAGTGTCTGCTTTGCAGACACTGAAATACGCGACGGGTGACACTGCACCCGTCGCACCTTCCCACTCCGCCGGCTCAATTCTGAGCCGGCGTCCTCGTGGGAAGGGTGTTTTGCACTGGGCTGGCGGGCGGCCTTTTGGCGGTCGCCCGCCAGCCCAGTGCAAAAGCCAAAATACCCTCAGCGGTCTTTCGACCGCGGAGCGGTATTTTGGAGGGGGGAACTCTGGTGGGCGGCCTCCGCCGCCCGCCAGGGTGAGAATCACCCCCATAGTTTTTATCTATGATCTTGACTTACTAATTTTTAGAGACTTATGACAAGGTCACTGTGATAGACACCTGGCGCAAGCTAATGGAACTGCACCAAAATAAAAGGAGGCTTTGTCTGTTTTCATGTTC